>NW_027445893.1:0-351612 GCF_038048845.1 Mixophyes fleayi | reverse complement strand
TCAGCATACTCCATCACTACATATTACTCCCAGCATCCACCATGACTATACTATTGCTCCCAGCATACTCCATCACTGCACTATTACTCCCAGCATACTCCATCACTACATATTACTCCCAGCATCCACCATGACTATACTATTGCTCCCATCATAACTCCATCACTGCACTATTACTCCCAGCATACTCCATCACTGCACTATTACTCTCAGCATCCACCATCACTGCACTATTGCTCCCAGCATACTCCATCACTACAATATTGCTCTCCCAGCATACTCCATCACTGCACTATTACTCCCCAGCTTACTCCATCACTACATATTGCTCTCCCAGCATACTCCATCCCTGTACTATTACTCCCAGCATCCACCATCACTGCACTATTATTCCCAGCATCCACCATCACTGCACTATTACTCCCAGCATACTCCATCACTGCACTATTACTCCCAGCATACTCCAGCACTACGCTATTACTTCCAGCATACTCCATCACTATACTATTGCTCCCAGCATACTCCATCACTACATATTGCTCTCCCAGCATACTCCATCACTGCACTATTACTCCCAGCATACTCCATCACTGCACTATTATTCCCAGCATCCACCATCACTACACTATTGCTCCCAGCATCCACCATCGCTACATATTGCTCCCAGCCATACTCCATCACTGCACTATTACTCCCAGCACTCCACCATCACTGCACTATTACTCCCAGCATCCACCATCACTGCACTATTACTCCCAGCATCCACCATCACTGCACTATTACTCCCAGCATACTCATCACTACATATTACTCCCAGCATACTCCATCACTACACTATTACTCCCAGCATACTCCATCACTACATATTACTCCCAGAATACTCCATCTCTGCACTATTACTCCTAGCATACTCCATCACTGCACTATTACTCCAGCATCCACCATCACTGCACTATTACTCCCAGCATCCACCATCACTGCACTATTACTCCCAGCATACTCCATCACTACATATTACTCCCAGCATACTCCATCATTGCACTATTACTCCCCAGCATACTCCATCACTGCACTATTACTCCCAGCATACTCCATCACTACATATTACTCCCAGCATACTACATCACTGCACTATTACTCCCAGCATACTCCATCACTGCACTATTACTCCCAGCATCCACCATCACTATACTATTGCTTCCAGCATACTCCATCACTACATATTGCTCTCCCAGCATACTCCATCACTACA
Source organism: Mixophyes fleayi (assembly GCF_038048845.1). Classification (NCBI taxonomy): domain Eukaryota; kingdom Metazoa; phylum Chordata; class Amphibia; order Anura; family Limnodynastidae; genus Mixophyes; species Mixophyes fleayi. The sequence goes on along the minus strand of NW_027445893.1, from coordinate 350,360 downwards.
TATTACTCCCAGCATACTCCATCACTGCACTATTACTCCCAGCATACTCCATCACTGCACTATTACTCCCAGCATACTCCATCACTGCACTATTACTCCCAGCATACTCCATCACTACATATTACTCCCAGCATACTACATCACTGCACTATTACTCCCAGCATACTCCATCACTGCACTATTACTCCCAGCATACTCCATCACTACATTATTACTCCCAGCATACTCCATCACTACATATTACTCTCAGCATCCACCATCACTGCACTATTACTCCCAACATCCACCATCACTGCACTATTACTCCCAGCATCCACCATCACTGCACTATTACTCCCAGCATACTCCATCACTACATATTACTCCCAGCATCCACCATCACTGCACTATTACTCCCAGCATCCACCATCACTGTACTATTACTCCCAGCATACTCCATCACTACATATTACTCCCAGCATACTCCATCACTGCACTATTACTCCCAGCATAATCCATCACTGCACTATTACTCCCAGCATACTCCAGCACTCCGCTATTACTCCCAGCATACTCCATCACTACATATTACTCCCAGCATACTCCATCACTGCACTATTACTCCCAGCATACTCCATCAACTACATATTACTCCCAGCATCCACCATCACTATACTTTTGCTCCCAGCATACTCCATCACTGCACTATTACTCCCAGCATACTCCATCACTGCACTATTACTCCCAGCATCCACCATCACTACATATTACTCCCAGCATACTCCATCACTACATATTACTCCGAGCATCCACCATCACTATACTATTGCTCCCAGCATACTCCATCACTACATATTGCTCTCCCAGCATACTCCATCACTGCACTATTACTCCCAGCATACTCCATCGCTACATATTACTCCCAGCATACTCCATCACTGCACTATTACTCCCAGCATACTCCATCACTTGCACTATTACTCCCAGCATACTCCATCACTACATATTACTCCAAGCATACTCCATCACTTCATATTACTCCCAGCATACTCCATCACTACATATTACTCCCAGCATACTCCATCACTGCACTATTACTCCCAGCATACCCCATCACTGCACTATTACTCCCAGCATCCACCATCACTATACTATTGCTCCCAGCATACTCCATCACTGCACTATTACTCCCAGCATACTCCATCACTACATATTACTCCCAGCATACTCCATCACTGCACTATTACTCCCAGCATACTCCATCACTGCACTATTACTCCCAGCATCCACCATCACTACATATTACTCCCAGCATACTCCATCACTACATATTACTCCGAGCATCCACCATCACTATACTATTGCTCCCAGCATACTCCATCACTACATATTGCTCTCCCAGCATACTCCATCACTGCACTATTACTCCCAGCATACTCCATCGCTACATATTACTCCCAGCATACTCCATCACTGCACTATTACTCCCAGCATACTCCATCACTGCACTATTACTCCCAGCATACTCCATCACTGCACTATTACTCCCAGCATACTCCATCACTACATATTACTCCCAGCATACTCCATCACTTCATATTACTCCCAGCATACTCCATCACTACATATTACTCCCAGCATACTCCATCACTGCACTATTACTCCCAGCATACCCCATCACTGCACTATTACTCCCAGCATCCACCATCACTATACTATTGCTCCCAGCATACTCCATCACTGCACTATTACTCCCAGCATACTCCATCACTACATATTACTCCCAGCATACTCCATCACTACATATTACTCCCAGCATACTCCATCACTGCACTATTACTCCCAGCATACTCCATCACTGCACTATTACTCCCAGCATACTCCATCACTACATATTACTCCCAGCATCCACCATCACTACATATTACTCCCAGCATCCACCATCACTGCACTATTACTCCCAGCATCCACCATCACTGCACTATTACTCCCAGCATCCACCATCACTGCACTATTACTCCCAGCATACTCCATCACTACATATTACTCCCAGCATCCACCATCACTACATATTGCTCTCCCAGCATACTCCATCACTGCACTATTACTCCCAGCATACTCCATCACTACATATTACTCCCAGCATACTTCATCACTGCACTATTACTCCCAGCATACTCCATCACTGCACTATTACTCCCAGCATACTCCATCACTACATATTACTCCCAGCATCCACCATCACTGCACTATTACTCCCAGCATCCACCATCACTGCACTATTACTCCCAGCATCCACCATCACTGCACTATTACTCCCAGCATACTCCATCACTGTACTATTGCTCCCAGCATCCACCATCGCTACATATTGCTCCCAGCATACTCCATCACTGCACTATTACTCCCAGCATACTCCATCACTGTACTATTACTCCCAGTATACTCCATCACTACATATTACTCCCAGCATACTCCATCACTGCACTATTACTCCCAGCATACTCCATCACTGCACTATTACTCCCAGCATCCACCATCACTATACTATTGCTCCCAGCATACTCCATCACTACATATTGCCCTCCCAGCATACTCCATCACTGCACTATTACTCCCAGCATACTCCATCACTACATATTACTCCCAGCATACTCCATCACTGCACTATTACTCCCAGCATACTCCATCACTGCACTATTACTCCCAGCATACTCCATCACTACATATTACTCCCAGCATCCACCATCACTGCACTATTACTCCCAGCATCCACCATCACTGCACTATTACTCCCAGCATACTCCATCACTGCACTATTACTCCCAGCATACTCCATCACTGCACTATTACTCCCAGCATCCACCATCACTGCACTATTACTCCCAGCATCCACCATCACTGCACTATTACTCCCAGCATACTCCATCACTGTACTATTGCTCCCAGCATCCACCATCGCTACATATTGCTCCCAGCATACACCAGCACTGCACTATTACTCCCAGCATACTCCATCACTGCACTATTACTCCCAGCATACTCCATCACTACATATTACGCCCAGCATACTCCATCACTGTACTATTGCTCCCAGCATCCACCATCGCTACATATTACTCCCAGCATACTCCATCACTGCACTATTACTCCCAGCATACTCCATCACTACATATTACGCCCAGCATACTCCATCACTGCACTATTACTCCCAGCATACTCCATCACTGCACTATTACTCCCAGCATACTCCATCACTACATATTACTCCCAGCATCCACCATCACTGCACTATTACTCCCAGCATCCACCATCACTGTACTATTACTCCCAGCATACTCCATCACTACATATTACTCCCAGCATACTCCATCACTGCACTATTACTCCCAGCATACTCCATCACTGCACTATTACTCCCAGCATCCACCATCACTATACTATTGCTCCCAGCATACTCCATCACTACATATTGCCCTCCCAGCATACTCCATCACTGCACTATTACTCCCAGCATACTCCATCACTACATATTACTCCCAGCATACTCCATCACTGCACTATTACTCCCAGCATACTCCATCACTGCACTATTACTCCCAGCATACTCCATCACTACATATTACTCCCAGCATCCACCATCACTGCACTATTACTCCCAGCATCCACCATCACTGCACTATTACTCCCAGCATACTCCATCACTGCACTATTACTCCCAGCATACTCCATCACTGCACTATTACTCCCAGCATCCACCATCACTATACTATTGCTCCCAGCATACTCTATCACTGCACTATTACTCCCAGCATACTCCATGACTACATATTACGCCCAGCATACTCCATCACTGCACTATTACTCCCAGCATACTCCATCACTGCACTATTACTCCCAGCATCCACCATCACTATACTATTGCTCCCAGCATACTCCATCACTACATATTGCTCTCCCAGCATACTCCATCACTGCACTATTACTCCCAGCATACTCCATCACTACATATTACTCCCAGCATACTCCATCACTACATATTACTCCCAGCATACTCCATCACTACATATTACTCCCAGCATCCACCATCACTACACTATTGCTCCCAGCATACTCCATCACTGCACTATTACTCCCAGCATACTCCATCACTACATATTACTCCCAGCATCCACCATGACTATACTATTGCTCCCAGCATACTCCATCACTGCACTATTACTCCCAGCATACTCCATCACTACATATTACTCCCAGCATCCACCATGACTATACTATTGCTCCCAGCATACTCCATCACTGCACTATTACTCCCAGCATACTCCATCACTACATATTACTCCCAGCATCCACCATGACTATACTATTGCTCCCAGCATACTCCATCACTGCACTATTACTCCCAGCATACTCCATCACTACATATTACTCCCAGCATACTCCATCACTGCACTATTACTCCCAGCATACTCCATCACTACATATTACTCCCAGCATCCACCATCACTACATATTACTCCCAGCATCCACCATCACTATACTATTGCTCCCAGCATACTCCATCACTGCACTATTATTCCCAGCATACTCCGTCACTGCACTATTACTCCCAGCATACTCCATCACTGCACTATTACTCCCAGCATCCACCATCACTATACTATTGCTCCCAGCATACTCCATCACTACATATTGCTCTCCCAGCATACTCCATCACTGCACTATTACTCCCAGCATACTCCATCACTACATATTACTCCCAGCATACTCCATCACTGCACTATTACTCCCAGCATACTCCATCACTGCACTATTACTCCCAGCATCCACCATCACTGCACTATTACTCCCAGCATACTCCATCAATGTACTATTGCTCCCAGCATCCACCATCGCTACATATTGCTCCCAGCATACTCCATCACTGCACTATTTCTCCCAGCATACTCCATCACTGTACTATTGCTCCCAGCATCCACCATCGCTACATATTGCTCCCAGCATACTCCATCACTGCACTATTACTCCCAGCATCCACCATCACTGCACTATTACTCCCAGCATCCACCATCACTGCACTATTACTCCCAGCATCCACCATCACTGCACTATTACTCCCAGCATCCACCATCACTGCACTATTACTCCCAGCATACTCCATCACTGTACTATTGCTCCCAGCATCCACCATCGCTACATATTGCTCCCAGCATACTCCATCACTGCACTATTTCTCCCAGCATACTCCATCACTGTACTATTGCTCCCAGCATCCACCATCGCTACATATTGCTCCCAGCATACTCCATCACTGCACTATTACTCCCAGCATACTCCATCACTGCACTATTACTCCCAGCATACTCCAGCACTCCGCTATTACTCCCAGCATACTCCATCACTACATATTACTCCCAGCATACTCCATCACTGCACTATTACTCCCAGCATACTCCATCACTGCACTATTACTCCCAGCATACTCCATCACTACATATTACTCCCAGCATCCACCATCACTATACTATTGCTCCCAGCATACTCCATCACTGCACTATTATTCCCAGCATACTCCGTCACTGCACTATTACTCCCAGCATACTCCAGCACTCCGCTATTACTCCCAGCACACTCCATCACTACATATTACTCGCAGCATACTCCATCACTGCACTATTACTCCCAGCATACTCCATCACTACATATTGCTCTCCCAGCATACTCTATCACTGCACTATTACTCCCAGCATACTCCATCACTGCACTATTACTCCCAGCATACTCCATCACTACATATTACTCCCAGCATCCACCATCACTATACTATTGCTCCCAGCATACTCCATCACTGCACTATTACTCCCAGCATACTCCATCACTACATATTACTCCCAGCATCCACCATCACTATACTATTGCTCCCAGCATACTCCATCACTGCACTATTACTCCCAGCATACTCCATCACTACATATTACTACCAGCATCCACCATGACTATACTATTGCTCCCAGCATACTCCATCACTGCACTATTACTCCCAGCATACTCCATCACTACATATTACTCCCAGCATCCACCATCACTGCACTATTACTCCCAGCATCCACCATCACTGCACTATTGCTCCCAGCATACTCCATCACTACATATTGCTCTCCCAGCATACTCCATCACTGCACTATTACTCCCAGCATACTCCATCACTACATATTGCTCCCAGCATACTCCATCACTGCACTATTACTCCCAGCATCCACCATCACTATACTATTGCTCCCAGCTTACTCCATCACTACATATTGCTCTCCCAGCATCCACCATCACTGCACTATTACTCCCAGCATACTCCATCACTACATATTACTCCCAGCATCCACCATCACTGCACTATTACTCCCAGCATCCACCATCACTGCACTATTACTCCCAGCATCCACCATCACTGCACTATTACTCCCAGCATCCACCATCACTGCACTATTACTCCCAGCATACTCCATCACTGTACTATTGCTCCCAGCATCCACCATCGCTACATATTGCTCCCAGCATACTCCATCACTGCACTATTTCTCCCAGCATACTCCATCACTGTACTATTGCTCCCAGCATCCACCATCGCTACATATTGCTGCCAGCATACTCCATCACTGCACTATTACTCCCAGCATACTCCATCACTACATATTACTCCCAGCATCCACCATCACTATACTATTGCTCCCAGCATACTCCATCACTGCACTATTACTCCCAGCATAATCCATCACTACATATTACTCCCAGCATCCACCATCACTACATATTACTCCCAGCATCCAACATCACTATACTATTGCTCCCAGCATACTCCATCACTGCACTATTATTCCCAGCATACTCCGTCACTGCACTATTACTCCCAGCATACTCCAGCACTCCGCTATTACTCCCAGCACACTCCATCACTACATATTACTCGCAGCATACTCCATCACTGTACTATTACTCCCAGCATACTCCATCACTACATATTGCTCTCCCAGCATACTCTATCACTGCACTATTACTCCCAGCATACTCCATCACTACATATTACTCCCAGCATACTCCATCACTGCACTATTACTCCCAGCATACTCCATCACTACATATTACTCCCAGCATCCACCATCACTATACTATTGCTCCCAGCATACTCCATCACTGCACTATTACTCCCAGCATACTCCATCACTACATATTACTCCCAGCATCCACCATGACTATACTATTGCTCCCAGCATACTCCATCACTGCACTATTACTCCCAGCATACTCCATCACTACATATTACTCCCAGCATCCACCATCACTGCACTATTACTCCCAGCATCCACCATCACTGCACTATTGCTCCCAGCATACTCCATCACTACATATTGCTCTCCCAGCATACTCCATCACTGCACTATTACTCCCAGCATACTCCATCACTACATATTACTCCCAGCATACTCCATCACTGTACTATTACTCCCAGCATCCACCATCACTGCACTATTATTCCCAGCATCCACCATCACTGCACTATTACTCCCAGCATACTCCATCACTGTACTATTGCTCCCACCATCCACCATCGCTACATATTGCTCCCAGCATACTCCATCACTGCACTATTACTCCCAGCATACTCCATCACTGCACTATTACTCCCAGCATACTCCATCACTACATATTACTCCCAGCATCCACCATGACTATACTATTGCTCCCAGCATACTCCATCACTGCACTATTACTCCCAGCATACTCCATCACTACATATTACTCCCAGCATCCACCATCACTGCACTATTACTCCCAGCATCCACCATCACTGCACTATTGCTCCCAGCATACTCCATCACTACATATTGCTCTCCCAGCATACTCCATCACTGCACTATTACTCCCAGCATACTCCATCACTACATATTACTCCCAGCATACTCCATCACTGTACTATTACTCCCAGCATCCACCATCACTGCACTATTATTCCCAGCATCCACCATCACTGCACTATTACTCCCAGCATACTCCATCACTGTACTATTGCTCCCACCATCCACCATCGCTACATATTGCTCCCAGCATACTCCATCACTGCACTATTACTCCCAGCATACTCCAGCACTACGCTATTAGTTCCAGCATACTCCATCACAATACTATTGCTCCCAGCATACTCCATCACTACATATTGCTCTCCCAGCATACTCCATCACTGCACTATTACTCCCAGCATACTCCATCACTGCACTATTACTCCCAGCATACTCCATCACTACATATTACTCCCAGCATCCACCATCACTATACTATTGCTCCCAGCATACTCCATCACTGCACTATTACTCCCAGCATACTCCATCACTGCACTATTACTCCCAGCATACTCCAGCACTCCGCTATTACTCCCAGCACACTCCATCACTACATATTACTCGCAGCATACTCCATCACTGCACTATTACTCCCAGCATACTCCATCACTGCACTATTACTCCCAGCATGCTCCATCACTACATATTACTCCCAGCATACTCCATCACTGCACTATTACTCCCAGCATACTCCATCACTACATATTACTCCCAGCATCCACCATCACTACACTATTGCTCCCAGCATACTCCATCACTGCACTATTACTCCCAGCATACTCCATCACTACATATTACTCCCAGCATCCACCATGACTATACTATTGCTCCCAGCATACTCCATCACTGCACTATTACTCCCAGCATACTCCATCACTACATATTACTCCCAGCATCCACCATGACTATACTATTGCTCCCAGCATACTCCATCACTGCACTATTACTCCCAGCATACTCCATCACTACATATTACTCCCAGCATCCACCATGACTATACTATTGCTCCCATCATACTCCATCACTGCACTATTACTCCCAGCATACTCCATCACTGCACTATTACTCTCAGCATCCACCATCACTGCACTATTGCTCCCAGCATACTCCATCACTACATATTGCTCTCCCAGCATACTCCATCACTGCACTATTACTCCCAGCTTACTCCATCACTACATATTGCTCTCCCAGCATACTCCATCCCTGTACTATTACTCCCAGCATCCACCATCACTGCACTATTATTCCCAGCATCCACCATCACTGCACTATTACTCCCAGCATACTCCATCACTGCACTATTACTCCCAGCATACTCCAGCACTACGCTATTACTTCCAGCATACTCCATCACTATACTATTGCTCCCAGCATACTCCATCACTACATATTGCTCTCCCAGCATACTCCATCACTGCACTATTACTCCCAGCATACTCCATCACTGCACTATTATTCCCAGCATCCACCATCACTACACTATTGCTCCCAGCATCCACCATCGCTACATATTGCTCCCAGCATACTCCATCACTGCACTATTACTCCCAGCATCCACCATCACTGCACTATTACTCCCAGCATCCACCATCACTGCACTATTACTCCCAGCATCCACCATCACTGCACTATTACTCCCAGCATACTCCATCACTACATATTACTCCCAGCATACTCCATCACTACACTATTACTCCCAGCATACTCCATCACTACATATTACTCCCAGAATACTCCATCTCTGCACTATTACTCCTAGCATACTCCATCACTGCACTATTACTCCCAGCATCCACCATCACTGCACTATTACTCCCAGCATCCACCATCACTGCACTATTACTCCCAGCATACTCCATCACTGCACTATTACTCCAAGCATCCACCATCACTGCACTATTACTCCCAAGATACTCCGTCACTGCACTATTACTCCCAGCATACTCCATCACTGCACTATTACTCCCAGCAACCACCATACCTACATTATTACTCCTGATGTAACTTTCACTACACTACCACTGCCAGCAATCACCTTTAGTACAGTATTTCTCCCAGAATGCCCCCATTCTCTCACTGCCCCATATAGTTGGAAGGAGGTATGTGCTGCTTTAGGCTGCTCCACTGGTGGAAGGAGTACCCAGGCTGCTCCACTGGTGGAGGGAGTACCCAGGCTGCTCCACCGGTGGAGGGAGTACCCAGGCTGCTCCACCGGTGGAGGGAGTACCCAGGCTGCTCCACCGGTGGAGGGAGTACCCAGGCTGCTCCACTGGTGAAGGGAGTACCCAGGCTGCTCCACTGGTGAAGGGAGTACCCAGGCTGCCCCTGTCCTCCGTGTGTATTTTGCTCAATTAATCCTTAAAAAATCAACTAAAGATACTTGTTGTGGAACTAAATAAAACCTATTGCTTTGTATTATCAGATCTGGCTCAGGGAGACTGTTTTGTCCTACAATGAACTTGTATAGCGGAAGTCTGGTTTGAAGAGAAAACAATGATAGACTCTTTCCCAAACAGATTAAAGGAGAATTATTTTAACCTATTACAAATTCATTAACCACTTCTCAATTTCCTTGGCAAAGCTTAATTATCACCAATTGTCTGAATCCAGGAACTATCTGGATCCAGGAACTAACCTAGCACAGTGTCTGTAACCATCAACTGACCAGAGTCAGGAAGTAGCACAGTGTCTATAATTATCAACTGGATGCAGGAACTTGCACAGTGCCTGTAATTGTCAACTGTCTGGATCCAGGAACTAGCACAGTGCCTGCAATTACCAACTGGATCGAGGAGCTAGCACAGGGCCTGTAATTGCCAACTGGATCCAGGAACTTGCACAGTGCCTGTAATTATCAAGTGTCTGGGTCCAGGAGCTAGCACAGTACCTGTCATTTCCAACTGTCTGGATTCAGGAGCTAGCAGAGTACCTGTAATTACCAACTTTCTGGATCCCAGAGCTGGTACAGTACCTGTAATTACCAAGTGTCTGGATCCAGGAGCTAGTACAGGGTCTGTAATTACTAAGTGTCTGGATCCAGGAGCTAGTACAGGGTCTGTAATTACTAAGTGTTTGGATCCAGGAGCTAGTACAGGGCCTGCAATTACCAAGTGTCTGGATCCAGGAGCTAGCACAGGGCCTGTAATTACCAAGTGTCTGGATCCAGGAGCTAGTACAGGGCCTGTAATTACCAAGTGTCTGGATCCAGGAGCTAGTACAGGGTCTGTAATTACCAAGTGTCTGGATCCAGGAGCTAGTACAGGGCCTGTAATTACCAAGTGTTTGGATCCAGGAGCTAGTACAGGGCCTGCAATTACCAAGTGTTTGGATCCAGGAGCTAGCACAGGGCCTGTAATTACCAAGTGTCTGGATCCAGGAGCTAGTACAGGGCCTGTAATTACCAAGTGTCTGGATCCAGGAGCTAGTACAGGGTCTGTAATTACCAAGTGTCTGGATCCAGGAGCTAGTACAGGGCCTGTAATTACCAAGTGTCTGGATCCAGGAGCTAGTACAGGGTCTGTAATTACCAAGTGTCTGGATCCAGGAGATAGCACAGGGCCTGTAATTACCAAGTGTCTGGATCCAGGAGCTAGTACAGGGCCTGTAATTACTAAGTGTTTGGATCCAGGAATTAGCACAATGCCTGTAATTACCAAGTAACTGGATCCAGGATCTAGCACAGTACCTGTAATTACCAAGTGTCTGGATCCAGGAGATAGCACAGTACCTGTAATTACCAAGTGTCTGGATCCAGGAGATAGCACAGGGCCTGTAATTACCAAGTGTCTGGATCCAGGAGCTAGTACAGGGCCTGTAATTACTAAGTGTTTGGATCCAGGAATTAGCACAATGCCTGTAATTACCAAGTAACTGGATCCAGGATCTAGCACAGTACCTGTAGTTACCAAGTGTCTGGATCCAGGAGATAGCACAGTACCTGTAATTACCAGCTGTCTGGATCCAGGAGCTTGTACAGGGCCTGTACAAACACTGCCACAACACATGACTATTTGGACTCCCCCTGTGCCACAGATACTTAGTGGTATTTCTGGCAGTAACCCCATTAGTATGTAGGGTGAAGTGAAAACAGCCCTTTTAACCAATCGCTGATGACAAGTGTCATTCCAGGTGATCGGAGAATGACGAATGTAATACCACTACGCAAAAAAAGCAGCAGGGAAAAATATAGACTTATAGGGCTAGATTTACTAAGCTGCGGGTTTGAAAAAGTGGGGATGTTGCCTATAGCAACCAATCAGATTCTAGCTGTCATTTATTTAGTACCTTCCACAAAATGACTAAACTTATTCGGAAAGGTTCCGAACATGTGGAGCTCAGATGACAGAACAGACAGAGGTGATCTGATAGAAACATTCCAATATAGCAAACTTGTGGATACAGTTTAGAAAGGCTGCACTTTTAATCAGAGGATTTCTGGAAGAAGAGGACACACTGTGATATTGGGGGGGGGGGGGGGGGGGGAGACTGAATGGTAATATAGGGGGAGAACCTTTTTACAGAAAGGGTGTTCGATCCATGGATTCGCCTCCCAGAAGTGCTCCAGTAAACAATCCACGATTCACAGGAGAAAGAAATTCTAATTGTCAAGATTAAAATAGAAAAAAAACCAAAAACACAATAAAAAATTTTTTTTTTTAAATAAAGTCACACGAAAATGGGCAAATTAAATTATATTTCTATGCTCCTCCAGCAGTGATAATTACTCACATATTGAATTAATTTTTTTTTTTTTATACAGATGAGATCACGGGGAAAAGATGGACGATGAAAATCTGTGTAGAGGGCGGAGGGAACAGGAAGCAAAAGTGGAGTGAGGGCTCCTCGCTAATAGTCTGCATTCTTAGGAATATTGATTCAGCCTACAATATGTTCACTTTAAGAGGAAGAGCATTTGAGGGTAAAGTCCAGGCACAATATTTGGGGGAGGCAGAATATTTGGGGGGGGGGGGGGGGGGGGGCAGCAGAGACGCCAGAAGAGGCTGTTTGAATGATGACCATGTTTAGTTTATTACCAAAATAAAGTTTGGAGAAAAATGTATCCACCACTCAGCCCTTATGCCAAAACTAAAGATATTTCAGATAATTGTTTATAGGATGTTTATCGGTTATTTACAATATACCACTTCCTCAAAGTAACATATGTACTGTAGCAACTTCTGGGCAGGAAGTGGCTCATTGTTGAGTTTTAGGTGAAGAAAATACATTTTGCCTACATATACGGACTAATTTTATATCTATTCCCTTGCACAGAGAGGTGTTATCAGTGTTTTGCTCATTTACGTGAGTTACCACAAACATAGGCATGATTCCAGTAAAGATTTTGAGCAGATTGTTGCAGGAACCAATAACTGAAAGTGCCCACGACAATATTCGGTAAGTCCAGTTTTACTACCCTTCCTGGTTTTTAAGTATGAGATGTTCTGCCGAATACAATGATGTATAATAGTCAAGAGGTAGGTGGCAATCTGGCCATTCACAGCCCTGCCACTCGGCACGAACACCAGGTGTCAAGATCATTTTTGGATATTTGGGCTAATCGAAAAACCGGGCCTTTCAGTGCACAGGACACCATGTGGATCTTACAGGGCACATGCTTGTTTGCATTTAATAATTTTATTTTATGTTAGACCTGATTGGCTGCACGTTGTCTTTGGTCCCATAAGGGCACAAGATCCCCACAAACATTGACTGGGATCTTTCAGATCACATTGCATATGCGGTAATTGCCGAATCGTAACAACTGTGCCGTGTAAGATCCACATGGTGTCCTGTGCACTGAAAGACCGGGTTTTTCGATTAGACCAAATATGCACAGACCTACTAGGCCCTGATGTTCCCAAGTAGCATTTTGCAGTGTCCTTCGAGGCCCTGGGTTGTTCAGTTTTTAGATTGATTTGCTTTCATAGACTGTGAAAAGCAAAACTTGACTGCACATGTGAGTAGAGTACAGCCTTCGTTATTGCTCCACACCAAATTCTTCTTACATAAACTATCGAAAATTATTACAGACCCTTTTCTACTCTTGGAATGGCTGTTGACCCCTGTAGTAATCTGATATGGGGCTCTGTGATAGCTCCACTTCCCAGGGTCTAACGTCCGTCTTCGCTATTAAGATCAGGCACAGAGTCTACCTGCTTTTTGTAGGTTCACTCTGCATAGCTGGATGCACTCTACGTGTGCTTTAAGACCCTGATTTTTTTTCTTTCTCCCCCACCAATTTGTAATTCCTCCTCCTCTTGTCCATAGGAATCTTGGTTTACCTTGGGCGTGAGACTGGAAGGGGAGCCAAACAGGGACATAACAATCACTTGGTCCTTGACTAGTCCCCTGTGGAGGAGGCTCCAGCAGCTCTTGGGCAGGTGGTCCTGAAACAGTGGGCTAACTGGATATACACAAACTGTGAATTTTTACCTAGTGCAAAAGAGGGGTGTCTGGTGTTATTGATCTTTAGTGCATAGCCTGGAAGGCCTATATCACCAAAGAAAAACACTATTCAATTTGGCCATGAATGTGGGTATCACATAATACACCATAATAATGCTATGGAATTGTACAAGGATCATTATTGTCCATTGAGTGGCCAGCGTTCGGATAGGCCACTGACAACGCCATGACCAGGAAGCATTGATGCAGAACACAGTAGACACTGTCTTGTGTGTCTCTGAAGAGATTAATATATAACGATCACAATGACTGGTTTGCATGTGATGTGACTTCTATTGTATAGTGAACAGGAGACTTTCCACTTCTGCTATTTCGCTGCCTCTTCCTGTCACACAATGGACTGTGTTATATCTTATGAGATACATTACAGCTACACCCTTTATCTCCAACGACCACAGTAGAACTTTGGCTGCCAAAAAACATTGTGATAAATGTACAAGTACAAGATAGTTAGTCTCTAACTGCTTCCATATAACGGCCACAAACTTGTATAGATGACACACATACTGCAGATTAGTCTGATATTCTCTGGTTGTTGTCCCAAAATGACAGAGGAGGATTCAATTGAAGCTGATCGGATCATTATCATCAGCTGTTTATATAGCGCCACTAATTCCGCAGCGCTGTACAAAGAACTCACTCACATCAGTCCCTGCCCCATTGGAGCTTACAGTCTAAATTCCCTAACATACACACATACAGCCCAAGTGAGGGTCAGTTTGATAGTAGCCAATTAACCTACTAGTATGTTTTTGGAGTTTGGGAGGAAACCGGAGAACCCAGAGGAAACCCACGCAAACACGGGGAGAACATACAAACTCCACGGTCAGGAATTGAATTCACGGCCCCAGTGCTGTGAGGCAGAAGTGCTAACCACTAAGCCACCGTGCTGCCCAGACATGTTTATAAACACGTTAGATGACCATTGTTGCCAGGGGCGGGCTGGACCGGGGGGCAGGGGGCCAGCGGTCCCCCGGGCCGCTCTGTCTAACGGCTGTTCGGGTCTTTTCCTTATTGTGTAGACCAGTGATGGGCGACAGTCGGCCCTCCGAGCCCCCCCTGCGGCCCCCAGCTGCTTCCTATTGTATTGTCAGATCTGTGTGTTATAGCTTGTAACACTTGTGTATAATACCTGCTCATCTGTTATAATATATTTAGGCATCTCTTTCTTTGAGTAAATTAATTGTTTGATCTTATTACTGAGTTTAAGTGTAATGTGCGCTAACCCCAGAGACCGTGGCTACCACTGGTATAGGTGGGCATATTTTCCGTGCAGGCAATAAACCAAATATAGGACTGAAGAGAAGAAACGCAGGGAGGCTCCTACTGCTTCAATGGCAAATTTCAAACCAAGATGGTACCTGAAAAACATGTTTGGGGCCTTCGAACCAATGAAATTTGATCAAATTTTGAACCAGTTAGAAAATTTTGAAGCATTTCCACTCCTTAGTCCAGAATTACACCTATAAATGCTCCCATAATGCATCTGGGGACAAGTAGATTACAGAATTCCACTTTTCATGGGAAAGCTTATTCAACAAGTTTAAAGTTTGAATGTTAAAGTTTGAATAAAGCAGCGTGTTGATGTTTTTTATACTTCTTCATTATACTTATGGGGGGGGGGGGGTGGGTTAGTAATACATCGGCCTCTATATTTAGACTGGAGCGTGTTGCCCGGTTTAGTCTCTTGTCGTGAATTCTCTGGAGAATTAAACAGAAACAGGATCCCAGTCAGCAGAACCGAATTAAACCTATTTCTAAAATGATACTGAAAGCAGAAGTCTCGGATGCGTACATTTGCAAGTGCACGTCTAAGGAATCCACCACAGACTCTAACTCTTATCAATGAAGTTCCACTGTGGGTCACATATGTAGCATCGGGACAGAGGGCATGGCCGCAGCACATTGGTGGGCGAGGCATGACCACGCCCCAATAAGAGTCTGGCCACACCCAGGGGCCTGCGCTGCCCCATTCTCTTCTCCCCTCACCTCCAAACCCCTTCATTGCCTCTTACCGCTATTGAAAATGAACTGACTGAATTTTTTTGTTTACCATTACCGAAAATAATGGCACTCGGCAGCCATGTTTTTCAGGTGACCGGCGCAGGAGGGGGTACGGTGACGCCATGGCTCCGACTCCTATAGATTGGCGAACCTCGCAGCATTGCATAACGGGGACGGGGCTTGGTGACACGAATAGCGTTTTTAACACACACCTCCAACAACACACGGGAGGATACATACTCTTCCGGGAATCCGGGAGGACTCCCCGAAATTTTTGGAGAGGAGGCAAATATGTGATGAAGACTTCCAAATTTCTAGGAGTTCCCCCAGACTCCCAGGGCGAGCGTTGCAGCCTGGATGGGGTTAATGGCGCAATTCGTAGGGAGGGGAGGGAAAAAAAATTAGGCAGGTATGTTTAATAGTGGGTGTACTACTTCAGCGACTGGATGCAGCCATTTTGTGAGGTGTGAGGCAGTGAGGTGTGAGGCACTTAAATGTAGTGAACTGAATATTGATTCAGTCGACAAAAAAATCCTTCACTTCTCTGTGATCTAAGTACACTTTAAGGGGTAGATTTACTAAAGTTTCTAAAAAGGAAAAGTGGAGGCGTTGCCCATAGCAACCAATCAGATTCTGCCTTTCATTTACATATTTTAAAAAATGTTAGCTAGAATCTGATTGGTTGCTATGGGTAACGCCTCCACCTTTCCTGTATAGAAGGTTTAGTAGATTAAAGATTTCAAAAAATATCCTACACTTTCCGAACCTGACATCCCAATGACTTTATTCTAAATTGTTTATGGATTATTTTAACAGATAAAACTTTGAAAAAGGAAAAGCAGAGCAACCAATCAGATTCTAGCTATCACTTTCTAGAATGTACTAGATAATTGATAGCTAGGATCTGATTGGTTGCTATGGGCAATAACCTCCACTTTTCCTTTTTTAGAAGGGTTGATAAATCTACCCCTTTATGCTGACAGAATTTGTTTCTAGTCACGCCCATTTAACCCATACTTGCCCACTCACGTATTCCGTGTTGGTCTCCCGGACTCCCGGGAGAGAGCAGGCAATTCTCCCGCATCCTACCCACTGCCTGGTGAAGTGGGCAGGATGAGAGCCTCAATGACGCAATTGAATCGTGTCATTTTGGCCCCTCGGGCTGCGACAAAATGTTGCTTTCGTCGCGGGGGGTGGGGCCAAAATGACACGATTTGCCATGCCCCGCCCCTCCCATCCTCCAGCTAAGCGACCCTCTCAGAGAACAAAAACTCAATGTTGGCAAGTATGATTTTAAAAGCACACATACAATACATGTGTGAGCCTACATTGCAGGGTATGTTCTTATTATTACCTGAAGAAAATTCTAATATTACTATGCATTTTTCAGGCATTGTATTTTACATACAATACAGAAGGGGAAGTTGCTCAATAAATCATATTTTACATACCAGCACGGTGCAAATCTCACAGGTTCCGAATCCCCTGGTACCGTTGCAGAATCCGGGAACGCATGTCTGGGTCGTCCGTGAACTGGAGACTGACACGAAGAGAGTAAGCCCACATTCTCCTCCCCCCCCTATGCTAGCTCCCACTAAACTCCTGCAACAGCTGGGCTGAGACAACTATGTAACGTCAGCCCCAGCCCCCAAAAGAATGTAAACCTTATCCTGAGGCTATAATACAGGGACCTGGGGACGGTTCTGATACTCAGTGTGAATACAAATCAGGTGTCCGCTCAATAAAGAATATGGGAGTCGTTTTAAAGGATCACTAAATGTAAAATGAAATAAAATAAAGATCCGCTAGGAAAATTCAATCCATTTGTGGAGAGTTTCATCATCATCATCATCATCTATTTATATAGCGCCACTAATTCCGCAGCGCTGTACAGAGAACTCATTCACATCAGAGTTTTCCTTACTACTTTAAAGGCTACTGTAGGGCGTTGTATTTTTTTTCGCCTAGAATAGTTTATAACAATATCCTGGACCTAATATGGTTACAGATTGTCACTGTTAGAATAATGATTATTCACACGCTGATGTCGACAACCACTGAACTGTCTGTGTTGTTGTTAATAAAGTTTTGTTTAGATTAAAAGGACAACAGCTGATTGAGATGTGTAAGAAGCAGCAAGATTTGCCCTTTAACTTCAACACCTAGACAATGGGGGAGGATGAATTAGGAGCGAGGGGCCGCCGAACATGGCGTCGATGTTCGGATGCGCACGTTTCCGGCCATTGCGGTAAAGGGACTCTGCAAATTTTTCATGCACACCTCTCTGGGACGCCAGGAAAAATTAACGGAGATTCCGTCCTGGACGCACCGATACGTCTCCGTGGACTGTTCCAAAGTAACACAATGGGCTGAATTAAATCTCCCCCAATTTCTTGAAATATCTGCTGCTAACAGTCATAAGTATTCTTACAGGGGGTGCGGTGGATCGATGGCCTGGAGGTGAGGGGGACTTGGCAAATGCCGGCCCATCTGCTCCAAACTGAAAGTCCAAATGGGGCTTCACTCTACCTCCGTCATCCAAAACTTTTGGATGACTGGGTTCTGCGGGCAGAGACGAAGGGTCTATCCCCCAATAATACAATGTCACTTACTTATAGTGATAATACAGATGTAACTGTCCTGTTTTCTATTTACGGCCGTGAACACAGTCCTGTTCCGTGTGCCTGCGAGCACAAAGGGCACTTACTACAGCGTCCGATTTTGGGGAGTCAATGTACGGTTGCGGCGTGCCAAACTCGAGCTCACGCAGCCACGCCTGAATCCAGATCTGAGTATCTGAAAGTTACTTGTTTTTCTGCCGTATCTCTTGCTCCAGCTACGGGGCTAGTCTAAGTCCTGATCAGTAGCGATGACAGTCCCGTATGCATGCTATAACATGTGTTTGCAATCACGAGCAACTGTAAAAATGTGATTTACATTCGATTCGATAGACATTAACAACATTCTAATAAATGTGTTTCATGGAAAAACAAAAAAACGAAACTTGCCACCGATTTCAAAAGGAGACGCATTTTGAGATCTGTGCCTTGCTGATTTCGGGCAAACGCAAAGCCGAAAGACGTGCGTATAATACAGAACTGCGCTCAGAATACGTACGTTGATTAATCAGGCTGTGTGACTGTAAAGTAGAAGCTTTAGAGTACAGGTGAATGGGAAGTTCATGGGGGAGGGGCTTCGACAACCCCTGTACTGGTTTCCAGTTTCCACCAAGCTTGGTCGAAAGAGCAGAGTGCAGTGCAGCTGCTCTGCTGGGTAAATAAGCACTCCAATTTTTATTTTAACTTCTTGTTCTCCGCCCAAAACCACAAGTTTAGTGATTCGTGGAATTGTTTAAGGTTTAATTACATAACAGAGCAGAATGTTACAGCTTACAAGCAAACGACATTAACATGCACGGAGACCTCCCGAGGGACATAAATGATGGACACACCGGACTGTGAAAGTGGTTTAATTTCACTCTGAGTCAGAAATACTGCTCACTCCATCTCCGCCACGCTGGACTAGAGACAGACACAAGACACATTCTCTGCAGATTTCTGGAATTGCGTAATAATCTGCAAAATGTGGGAGAGAGGTTTAGAAAATTCCACAGGCTCTGCAGATTCATTTTATGCTCCAAATCCAGACCTCCTACCTCATGTCAGAGACTTGGGGGTCTGAGGTGGTCTATGCACCAGTACCGTAGTCTAATGGCTCTATGTGGATAGCATCTATGTGCTGTAACCCAGCCAATCAGATAGCATCAGACCAATCTATAAATCATGTGATTGGCTATATTTGTCACAACACTGCGGTCAGTCCTGCGTTGTTCATTTTTTATCACAGCCACTGCACAGATCCACGGAGTTTGGCGCGCAGACGGCGTCTAGAGATGGCCGCGATTTAGATCAGGGCTGTATCTCCCACATAATCGTCTTCTTAAAATGAGATAAGAATTTGTGAAGGTGGGGGGCTGAGGGGGAGGGGGGCACAAGGTGGTACCGAGGACGGGATTGTTTTGAAGATCTACAGGAATACCGTCTACGTTCAGCTGCTGGACCCAAGGAAGGAAACAGTCATTGCGGTTGCCATCTCTGTTCCTGCCAACAACCACAACTTCTGCAAACATGGGGAACAAGTGTCCTGGCATGATGCCAGACAAGCTTCTCCGAGCTGGGGGAGGACCACAAGAGTGCCCATGCGGCACAAAATGGAAATCCTCCAGAACCAAGACAGGAATGAGATGCAATTCGGATAAACAGTGAGGGACAGTCATAGTTGACAGCAGCTGATTGTCTTAAGATTTCTATAATTACTCCACTTCCCACTGTCCAGGGGCAGATCTAGACTGTGCTTTTAGGGGAGATGGTTCAGTGTGCTCTTGGATATGACTTCCACCAATCAGTTTGCTACTGGGTATGACATCCACCAATCAGTGTGCAGCTAGGTATGAAATCCACCAGTCAGTGTGCTACTGGGTATGACATCCACCAATCAGTGTGCAGCTAGGTATGAAATCCACCAGTCAGTGTGCTACTGGGTATGACATCTATCAGTCAGTGTGCTCATCCACCAGTCAGTGTGTTACTTGGTATGACATCCACCAATCAATGTGCTACTGGGTATGGAATCCACCAATCAGTGTGTCACTGGTTATGACATCCACCAATCAGTGTGTTACTGGGTATGACGTCCACCAATCAGTGTGCCACTGGGTATGGCATCCACCAATCAATATGCTACTGGGTATGAAATCCACCAATCAGTATGTAACTGGGTATGACATCCAACAGTCAGTGTGCCACTGGGTATGACATCTACCAATCAGTGTGCCACTGGGTATGACATCCACCAATCAGTGTGTTACTGGGTATGACATCCACCAATCAATATGCTACTGGGTATGGAATCCACCAATCAGTATGTTACTGGGTATGACATCCACCAATCAGTGTGCCACTGGGTATAAAGTCCACCAATCAGTGTGCTGCTGGGTCATGCCCAGTAAGTGCCACTGCATGTCTGTGTCTGGCGGCCAAATGTCAGGTTCGCTCTGATTGTGTTTTGAAACTCGGCTGCCAGACATATCTATGTATTGCGTAGGCTGAAAACAAACGACAGGCTGAAAATGAACAGCTAATTTCCCCTATGATTGCATTATCCTGTCATAATCAGGAAGCCTCTTCCCACAACCAACCACACTCTCCCGCTTATGGACGCAATAAGGTGCAAGGTTTCTTTACAATATTATAAAGTTGTTTTTACCTCCTCAGAAGTGATGTTCTTAACATTTGCAACCCTAAATTTGGGGATCTTTAACTACCCCCACCAAAAAAAAAGAATATTATTATTTGAGCTGGAGGTGTTGCTGTTCTGGTTAGAATATCTTACTAGGCAACCACCCGAGTTATAGATCCTGATAGCAGACAGGGGATTGTTGATGTTTTCCTAAATAGTTCTAGAAATGCGTTATGTAACATATATGTTCCCAATGTATACAAGCTGAGCGAACACACACATTTACCCATTTAAGTCAAACCTCACCCCTCTGATCAAGACAGAGTACAGTGATGGAGTATTTAAAAAAAAAAAAAAAAAAAAATACCACACCAATTTAATGCCTTATTAGACCAAATTGAGGAGAATGCCCACTCCCCAATTTTGGAGAAGGGGGACATTATCGCTTAGTCCTGATGTTCCTACTGTCTGTGAGGAGGGAGGGGTCACACCTTCACTTCACAGTGAATTCAAAGTAATTGATGGGAGGAAGAGCACTGCAAAAAATGAAAGTGTCCAATAGGTCAAGTGTGTCAAGCTTTTATACAGTATTAAAAAAAGGTGTAAGACTTGTATTTGTGGAACCACAATAAGTAAAAGCATGTAATCCTTTCAGTGTTCTCCTACTACGCGTTTCACTGATGGGCTCCTTCAACAGGCAACTGGAGAACACTTGTGCTACGCGTTTCAGAGAAGGACTCCTTCAACAGACAATTGGAGAACACTCTTATTATGCGTTTCGGAGAAGGACTCCATCGACAGGCAACTGGAGAACACTCTTAATACGCGTTTCGGAGAAGGGCTCCTTCAACAGGCAACTGGAGAACACTTTTGTTACGTGTTTCGGAGAAGGGCTCCTTCAACAGGGAATTGAAGAACACTCTTAGTACGCGTTTCGGAGAAGGGCTCCTTCAACAGGCAACTGGAGAACACTCTTAATACGCGTTTCGGAGAAGGGCTCCTTCAACAGGCAACTGGAGAACACTCTTATTATGCGTTTCGGAGAAGGACTCCATCGACAGGCAATTGGAGAACACTCTTAATACGCATTTCGGATAAGGGCTCCTTCAACAGGCAACTGGAGAACACTCTTAGTACGCGTTTCGGAGAAGGGCTCCTTCAACAGACAATTGGAGAACACTCTTATTATGCATTTTGGAGAAGGACTCCATCGACAGGCAATTGGAGAACACTCTTAATACGCGTTTCGGAGAAGGGCTCCTTCAACAGGCAACTGGAGAACACTCTTAATACGCGTTTCGGAGAAGGGCTCCTTCAACAGGCAACTGGAGAACACTCTTAGTACGCGTTTCGGAGAAGGGCTCCTTCAACAGGCAACTGGAGAACACTTGTTACACGTTTCAGAGAAGGGCTCCTTCAACAGGCAATTGGAGAACACTCTTAATACGCATTTTAGAGAAGGACTCCATCGACAGGGAATTGGAGAACACTCTTAATACGCGTTTCGGAGAAGGGCTCCTTCAACAGGCAACTGGAGAACACTCTTAGTACGCGTTTCGGAGAAGGGCTCCTTCAACAGGCAACTGGAGAACACTTTTGTTACGTGTTTCGGAGAAGGGCTCCTTCAACAGGCAACTGGAGAACACTTGTTACACGTTTCAGAGAAGGGCTCCTTCAACAGGCAATTGGAGAACACTCTTAATACGCATTTTAGAGAAGGACTCCATCGACAGGGAATTGAAGAACACTTTTAATACGTGTTTCGGAGAAGGGCTCCTTCAACAGGCAACTGGAGAACACTCTTGATACGCATTTTAGAGAAGGACTCCATCGACAGGGAATTGAAGAACACTCTTACTACGCGTTTCGGAGAAGGGCTCCTTCAACAGGCAATTGGAGAACACTTGTTACACATTTCGGAGAAGGGCTCCTTCAACAGGCAATTGGAGAACACTCTTGTTACGTGTTTCCGAGAAGGGCTCCCTCAACAGGCAATTGAAGAACACTCTTAATACGCATTTTAGAGAAGGGCTCCTTCAACAGGCAATTGGAGAACACTCTTGATACACATTTCAGAGAAGAACTCCTTCAATAGGCAATTAGAGAACACTCTTGTTATGTGTTTCAGAGAAGGGCTCCCTCAACAGGGAATTGAAGAACACTCTTCTTACCTGCTTCGGAGAAGGGCTCCTTCAACAGGCAATTGGAGAACACTCTTGTTTCCATTTTGGAAAAGGGCTCCTTCCACAGGCAACTGGAGAACACTCTTCTTACGTGTTTTGGAGAAGGGCTCCTTCAATGGGCAACTGTAGAACAC
The DNA here is from genome assembly GCF_038048845.1 of Mixophyes fleayi. Classification (NCBI taxonomy): domain Eukaryota; kingdom Metazoa; phylum Chordata; class Amphibia; order Anura; family Limnodynastidae; genus Mixophyes; species Mixophyes fleayi. Next base: position 326,462 of record NW_027445893.1, on the reverse strand, counting down.
TCCAATTGTGTTCTCTGCTGAAGAAGCCCCTCTACCAAATGTGTAGCAGGAGGACACAAAGAGGGACAACCCACTACATGGTTTTACCTATTGTAGCGTTACAAAGTGCAATTCTTATTTTTTACTATTGAACCTTGGCACACTTCATCTATCGTAAGCTTTAATTTATTGCCTCACCATCGATCCCAATCCAATATTCATACCCTTAAAGATAATACAAGCAGACTGCCACATAAAGGCTCTGATGTCCTCAGTAGGTTTACACAATTTTATTCCAATTTCTACAAGAAATAATCTTCCCGATCGTCACAATAAATCCCAATTCTGGAAAGATGTTGATTTTCCTCGTGTCACTTCTTAGCAGAAATGTCATTAAATCACATAAGTGTCTTAAATCACTTACACCTGATAGATATTTGTGAGAATTCTTTACAATATTAAAAGAGGATCTTTGGGGGTTGATAGAGGAGCCATGAAGGGGAGGTTGGAGTATTAGGAGGTGGAAGCATTAGGGTCTGGACATGTCTGGGGACCCCACCTTGGTTTTTTTTGCGGTAATCTTTCACTATTTCTGATATCAGTATTTTTTTTTTATCCTGGGGGTGTTGTGGTGGGGGGTGTGTGTAATACAGGGGGTGGTGGTGAATATATCATAGTCGACTATGGAGGGGACCCAAGAGGTTGCTACTTAGGTGAACAAAATTCCTCTTTACCGCCTGGTGGGTTACAACAGTATTTTAATTCCGACCTCCAGAATAGATCCTTAAGTACAAATTTTAATGAAACCTTTTTCCTAAAAAACAAGGAGAGATTTAAGAAGACCCAAACCTCACACAGATCTCTCTTTTTCTTAACAGAATTTGGTTTCAAAAATATATACATGTCCGTTTTCTTGGTGCAAAATCTAATTTAGTGTTTATTTTGTTGGCAGATTTAACGATGCATAACATTTGACAGTATTTGTATTTGGAAGTGCATACAACTAATTCCAGATGTCTATGGTAGTTTGTATAAGGAACGAGAAGACTCAGGAAGCAGAGAGGCTGGAAACATGGCTGAATATTTATAAGATGGAAACGTTCACCAAGTCTGCTTAAAACTCAGGACGATTATAAAGGCCATATATTGAGGTTGAGGAATGCTTTGCTACGTTCAACAGTGTTTTTATTGCCTCTTATGCTCACGTAAGAAATTCAGAACGTTATTATAAATAAAGAGATTTACAGAGGACCCATAATTGAGATTTTTGCATTCCTCCTCTAGGCCGTCAGATTCTGCAACAACCTCGCCGCGCCTCACCTAATATAAACAGGGATAACCGCTCATACTCTCGTCTTTTCCTTTTTTTAACTGTTGCATAAACATTTTATTCAGCCAATAAACTCTCCAGACTTCATTAACCTTCCTCCTTCACTGCTGTACATGAAAAGAAATGAAAATTCCTTCTCAGTGAGTGTAAAATTCTTTTTATAGGACGTTGCCAGAGAGGAGATAACATAATTCTGTCCCGGCTTAAGCTATAATGTTTACATACGTGAAGTTGAGAAACGCAAAGGAATGTTATCACATGGCATAACTTATAGATATAAGAATCGTTATATTAATATAACGTATAGAAGGTTAATACAGCTTTGTAATGACCTTATTGGATCGCATAAATCTAGTGGCTCAGTGGTTAGCACTTCTGCCTCACAGCACTGGGGTCATGAGTTCAATTCCCGACCATGGACTTATCTGTGTGGAGTTTGTATGTTCTCCCCGTGTTTGTGTGGGTTTCCTCCGGGTGCTCCGGTTTCCTCCCACACTCCACAAACATACTGGTAGGTTAATTGGTTGCTCTCAAAATTGACCCTAGTCTCTGTCTGTGTGTGTGGGTGTGTGTGTGTTAGAAAACTTAGACTGTAAGCTCCAACGGGGCAGGGATTGATGTGAGCGAGTTCTCTGTACAGCGCTGCGGAATTAGTGGCGCTATATCAATAAATGGTGATGATGCTAAAGTCACTTGCCGACATTAGAACGAATAAAAACATTTGTCGACTATATTTTAAAAAAATATAGGAAGTCATTTGCGGAATGCAGCCAATACACAACGCAAAACACCTTGGTTTTGTCCCAGGGTGACTGAATGTTTTTTTCAGCGCGTTTCAAGGCCTGTATTCTGTTCTCCTGAGACACCTTTGTAAATTAGGGGTGTGCAAAGTGGCGCAAAACACAGAAGACGTGCACTGTGCAAAAGTCTAAAAATTTCTCCACCCTTTTATTTAATTTAAATAGTCTCGCGTCGCAAAATGAAAGCTCGTTTTTTACAATGTTTGGCCAAATTAGGCATTCCGGTGTTCCTACTCCATATTTGTACTTCGCTAGGGTGACCTTTACAAAACGCAAAACCCAACCTCGCCACTTTACTTGTACCTCTGCGCAAATCGACGCAGACAGCAAGTCCAAGGTTGTTTTGCACTCTATAAAAGGGCCTCTGTGATATTTTGGTCATTATTCTTTATCCGTTCTTTAAAGTGGCGATAGGAGTCATTGTTCTTTTTAAACCACTAATAAGCCTCTTGAATCTGTCTCCTTCCTCTCATATGCATAGGATAGCAAAAAGATAAAATACTCAGTAGTTAAAGTTATTTCCTGGATGCTGGTACTGTCCTGTATCCACTGTTGTGTAGGCCCCCATGGCCCGCTTGCCAAATAATTGCACCACCATGTGGGTGGAGCCTGTCGTCTCAATGAATGCAATCAACAGATGCAGAGATATCCTGATGGCAGATTTTCTCACAGTGAGCCTGTTTCAGCCTGCTCTGCTCGCCCCACCTCTCTGCCAGTCAGGTAACGTGCCCGTACCTGTGTGTACGGCAGCTTGCGCTGGGTGTTTGTACAGGTGCTACACTTGAAGCAACAAGGTGGCCAGTGGGCGTGTGGCGTCTATATCTTTCATGGATGATGGATGATTCTCTCACGTTTGGCTTCAGGCCACACCGAGCCTGGCTGCAAGGCAAAATTCACACTCCTAGATCATAGCTGGGATTTGCAGTTACATAACTGGGATGTGCAATTTTAATGTAAATTCATATCTGAAATATTATTTTTGCAATCATCCATTACAGGCACGTCGACATAAACATACAGCACTTTAAATGTTTTTTATTGAAATCCCCCCCCCCTTTGCAAAATGCCCTCCCTAGCATTCCTCCCAAGGGTTTGTTTTGTCTAGTTGAGACAATGGGGTATATTTATCAGACCTCCCATAAAGGAAAAAGTGGAGGTGTTGCCCGTAGCAACCAATCAGATTCCAGCTATCATTTATCTACTACGTTGTAGGAAAAGATCGCTAGAGTCTGATTGGTTGCTACAGGCGACGCCTCCACTTTTCCTTTTTAGGTTTGAGAAATTTGCCTCAAAGTCTCCGAAAAAGGGGTGGGTCACTCAGTATTCACCTCTCTATGATTTAGAAGCGCTAGACTGCCCCCCACCCCCCCCCCTACCCTCTACTAAAATAAACACACAAACTCCGCACGTACCAGAGTATCCGAATTTTTTGGGATATCTGGGTAACAGAAGATAGGGGTGCCATTTCCATTGTCACCTCAGACAGTAAAATACTTAGCCCACCCCTGCGAATGGAGACTCAACTTGGGTCTGAGGTAAATTGCAGCCAAGACGCCAAACAAATGACAGAAGGGGCGGGTCCCATTGGGACCAGGGGCGGGGCTAACCGGGACCAGCCAGTCAGCATTAAGGGGGGGACGTGACTATGCTAAATCGCATAATAAAAAATAAATTAAAATAAATTCTAGGTTCGCTTCTGTATGTGAAGTCTACCCAAGTCAGGTGTCCCTTGAAATTATTTTGAAAGGTTGCCAATTATACCCATGTGACCTTACCCCCCTAATGGCAGAAAGCTAACGTTGACCTTTATAGACTGAGAACACTTCATATCACATGGAAAAACTATTCTTTTACCAAATCTTTATTCACATCAGTCGCTGCCGCAGCAGAGCTTACAATCTAATTTCCTTACCATGAGCAATACACATACACAAACTAAGGCCAGTTTAATTAAAACCCAATTACCTTATCTATCGATCCCCCCCCCCTTACACCTTTTAGATTGTAAGCTCACTTGGGCACTGCCGTCTTTACCTCTTGTTTAATATCATCATATGTAATTTATTTGTAATATCATCCCCTCAGCGTACACCACTGCGTAATATGTTGGCACTTTATAAATAAAATGTTATAATAATAACTGACTTAGCAGTATGTATTTGGACCGTGGATGGAAAATACAAAATACACACCAAGGGCAACTGGTTCAAATGTTGAACTGATAGCTCTTGTCCCCTCGCTTTCCCCGTCCACATCAAAGTGTAAAAAATATTAAAAAACACAGAATTGAGTGCAAAACCCATGCAGAACATCTTCTGGATAAAATAGACATGATTGTGCAAAGCTCGGAATTAAGATGATTAAACGTAGTTTAAATGTCATATATAAAATTGGGCTCGGATTAGGTGCTTCTGAAGTCGTAGGGAGAAACGTTACTTGTTTATCATAGTAAGAATCTGTGGGTTCCACTCTTTTTTTGGTTATAAAAGAATACTTTGTAAACATCCTGTACAGTAATCTGATGAGTCACCGGACTGCTGAACAACCAGTGGATATTGAAAGGTAACCTTAGAGGGCAATAAGTGGGATACAAATGGATAAATACTGTTTACATGAGGCTTTCGTCCTGGTCTTATGTCAATCTCGCACAAATTCCAGCCATGTTATTTATAGAACAGTTGTGTGAAAATAAAACGTGCTTTTAAATAAGGTGAATACGCTCCGCCCCTTTTAAATGTCTCATTTGGCCATCATCCGGAAGTCCATATCATCTTATCCAGCTCTATTTCAGCATACAGTGACTGTGCTGAATACCTCATAATTATTATTATTATTATTATCATTTATTTGTTAGGCGCCACAAGGTATCCGCAGCGCCGCACACAGTACTAACAGTAGACTGTACAGGGTGAAACCATACAGAACAATGAACAAAAAGTACCAATACTTCAGAAACTCCGGCCAGTCATATGCAGTAAAGACGGAGCGGAAGAACAGGTATGGAGACAGGTGGGGAGGGGGCCCTGCTCATACGAGCTTACATCCTAAGGGAGGGTAAACAGACCAGGCACAAGAGGAGCCAGTTGAGGCGAGAGGAGAGAAGGGAGGACGAGTTGAAGGGAGGAAATGGGGGTTAAGTAGATGGTTGGTAGGCTTTGAGGAAGAGGTGAGTTTTGAGTGCACGTTTGAAGGAGCACAGAGTAGGAGAGAGACGGATGGAACGAGGGAGGTGGTTCCAGAGAAGGGGGGCTGCACGGGAAAAGTCCTGGATTCTGGAGTGGGAAGTGGTGATAAGAGTGGAGGAGAGGCGGCGGTCATTGGCCGAGCGCAGGGAGCGGGCAGGAGTGTGAATGGAGAGGAGGTTAGAGATATAAGGGGCAGTAGAGTTGGAGAGAGCCTTGTAAGGGACTGATGTGGTAATAACCACCACCTGTTGATACATTGCATGAAGAGACCCATTACATTAAAGCCCCCCCACTATCCTCCACATTACATAATTAGCCCCATCAGCATCCATCTTACATTAATAGCCCCATACATAACCTTAACACCCTCCACATACATTACATTAATACCTCCCACACTCAGATTACATTATTACCCCCCGCACTCAAATTACATTAATAACTCCCACACTCACATTACAATAATATTCTTAGCCAGTGGTCTAAGTGGGAATTTAGAAGTGGTGGTATGGAAAATGTAATGGGAAAGTAAGTGAATGGAATTTGATAGTTTTACAATGAAGGCAGTGGGAAAAGTGGCGGTATGTCGTTCCACCCTATACACACCCACTTCCACCAGTGCCCTTAACCATATACATTGCATTAATACCCCACCACCACTACATTTACCTGATATGCAGAACTTGAATGTTGTGTGTGAGTCTAACACCCCCGCAGGTGTTCATCAGGGCCCCCCTCTCGGTGGTATGGACTTCTATGCGAGGTACATGTCAGTCGCGGTTCTCAGACTCAGTCACTGGCGAAACAGGACGATGAAACAGAAAGGTCAGTCTGAGGTCAAAACTGGAGCCAAGTACCAAATCGAGATCCAAAGAGAAGTCAGGAAGAGGCAAAGATCAGAGCCAGACGAGTACAGCAGCCAAAATCAGGATCCAAGGTCAATTACCAAAGCCAAAGTCACAAGCCGAAGTTTAAAACCTGGAGTCAGGAACAGGCATGTGGGACAATACTGTAGCAGGGTAAGATCTAATACACCAGCACCCTAGGGGTGTCACAGTCTCCTTTAATAGAAGAGCCGATCAGGGCCCCGGCGGTCAGTGATGTCACAGACTGTCGCCACGGAGAGGGGAATCGCGTACTGTTGACTAGCAACGGGGCGTGCATGCGCAGAACCACAGGAAGACGGCCGGAGGAGGTACCTTCCCTAGGCAATGGGGTTCACCCGGCGTTCCCCCCTGCACAGGACAGAAGATGCAGGTATGGTGCCTGATAGATGGGAGGAGAGAGGTGGAGGATATGGGAGGAAGAGCACCGTGGGGCCATCATGGAGGAGGAGCGGGTCCAACCCCTATACTATCTATGGGGTCCCCCTGACTCATAGGTCTATGTGCACTGCGCAGCCTTCAGCCACAGGTGCAGAATTAAAAAGAAAGAGGAAGCTCTTTGGGAGCCTACAATATAGTACTACGATTCATTATTTGTGGGGGCTATTCACTTATTGGTGATGGTGGGGGCTATTTAATGGTGAGGTCATGGTGGTGCCTATTACTCTCCCTGAATGTCAGGGAGACTCCCTGAAATAGGGGTGATCTCCCTCACTCCCTGAAGAGTCTGGCATTCTCCCTGATGCTGAGCCAGTACAAGACGTGGTTGGCTTCGCCATCTGTGGCATGATGACACAGTTCAGAAATTGTGTCCTATGTCCATGTATTGATGCCTATGGAGGTGGCCATTTTCATGGAGACCAAGATTTAATCAAAGACTGACAGGTAAGACAACATGACTTCAGTAATGGAGACAGAAATGTAAAAGACACTTCAGTCTCTAGAGATTCATTAGCTGCTTTACTTTAACGCCTAGTTGCATACTCCGGGAGACTCTCGCATTTCTGGGAGACCTCCCGGGAGAGCAGGGCAACCTCCTGGTTCTCACCTCTGAAATACATAAGTTTGGGGGTGGGGCTTAATTACGCAAATATTGTACCATCTTAGCCCCACCCCCTGCTGTAATCGTTCAAAATTGGGCCAAAATGATTCAAATTATCAAGACTCACTCCCGCACTCCCACCTCCCCCGGGATCTCCCTGAAGCCAACGAGGAAAAGTTGGCAGGTATGGCCTACGGTAATCTGATGGACTGCAACCAAACGAAAATGTTTCCTGCCCACATGACGGGAACCCTGAACTGTTACTGACAGACTTGTTTCATAACCAAAGCATTTACCTAGATCACAGCACATGACAACGTAACTGTATTTGTGTATTACTCCAGTACATGTACCAGGATCTAGCGCCCTCTACTGGTGTCATTTTGTAAACTTGCTGAACTTTGAACAGCATCACAACAAAAACACTATCTCCTCCCAGGACTGTAATTAAATATCTTTCCTTATTGATATCTGATGCTAAAATACACACAGCAAAACAGAAACCCATTCACGTGCTCTTAATCCTTTTCCAAAACAAGCTGCAGTCAGACAGGTAAATTCTCTTCCTGACTCACCTGCACTAAATTGCATGGCAACAAATTAATTGTCATTCTAAATATTTACCTGTTTGCTGCAAATAATACCAAGGGGATAAAGCCTATGGAGAGTTCCTGGAGTTGATCCTGATGCTGTCAGTCATTTTGTGGTAGATAAGTATTAATCTTATACTCGGATCCATCAGTGACTTTTCCCCAACGTGTAGGAATTTTTGTGCAACACTGAAATTAATCAAAATACTGGAAACATTTTCTCGTTTAAGAGTTTCCCAAACGTCAGGTGACTTTAATGCAGTGTTATAGGTGCCCTCCTGTAACTTTCACTAAGCACATTGATTTTTGTTTTTTTTGGCATCCTTCTGTTTTTTTTTTTAGCGTATTTATATCATTAGACAGAGTTGTTGCTGCATATGACACAAAGCTGGGGCACGTACAAGCCAATAAATTAAGGTCGTCTGATGGTGAAAACTCCCTTTAATTGTTCAGGTTGTATACGCTAGAAATATTGCTAAAAACCTAGAGATGTACTAACAGATAAATGCATCGACAATGCAGCAGAACGATGCTGGGCGCAAGTTTTACATGCATTGAATTTATTCCAATGCTGCAACTGTGCATTGCAGGGTAAATGCATACTTGCCAACTTTTCCTCGTTATCTTCAGGGAGATCCCGGGGGAGGTGGGCGTGCGGGGGCGGGGCTTGATGAATCGCATCACCTTGGCATCGCCCCCTAAACGATTGTCACAATTTTGGCCAATTGCAACAGGGGGCGGGGCTAATATAATGCAATATTTGCACCATTAAGCACTGCCACTTATCTGTTGTGGGGGCGAAAACCGGGAGGTTGCCCTGCTCTCCCGGGAGGTCTCCCAGACATTTTGGGAGAGTAGGCAACTATGCGTTAAAGAAAAGCAGCTAATGAATCTCTAGAGACTGAAGTGTCTTTTACATTTCTGTCTCCATTACTGAAGTCATGTTGTCTTACCTGTCAGTCTATGATTAAATCTTGGTCTCCATGAAAATGGCCACCTCCATAGGCATCAACACATGGACATAGGACACAATTTGTGAACTGTGTCATCATGCCACAGATGGCGAAGCCAATCATGTCTTGTACTGGTCCAGCATCAGGGAGAATGCCAGACTCTTCAGTGAGTGAGGGAGATCACACCATTTTGAAATGGAAATCCTTGTGGAGACAATCCTGTAAATATACAATTACACATACACCAATGCACTCATGAAATCCTGGGCTATACTTTGCAAGTGAAGAGTTTTGCTCGCCAAAAATTATTTCCTTAGAGCCCAACTTGTTAATAGAGTTAAAATTGTACCCAGGATGTTAGCAACTGGGGGCAGCCATTCTGTAGATTGGACAAATATTACTAGGTATCTATTGATATCAATGCATACGTGGTGTCATTAGTGCCCAATAAATAAATAAGCTGCATTCTGGTAATTATTGAATCAGCCCACAGGACGGCCGCCACCACTGAGAGTAAGTGACCAGTACACATTAAGAACATTCCAACGGTTATTAAAACAGGGTATATTGCTCTCCTCTGGAACCCCCACTAGTTGTGGGATGATTCCTTGTTCTCTGAAACTGACTTTTATGGGGACCTTTCCAGTGACTTGTAAGAGCAGTGGTTTCTGATTGGAGGAGAGCCATGGTCATCCAATCAGAAGCCACATTTTTATTTAACCTCTCGGGGGGGCTGATTTATCAATGAATGAAAAGCCGGCGAAAAACGGAAGTTGATTTTGCTCAATACATGGAAGGGGTGCTTTTATTATGATCATTAAAACATGCTTTTTTTTTTCTTTGAATAAATATTTTTTTTAAATTTTTTTTTTTAAACCTTTTTATTTAGCATTTTTCGGGCACAAATTTAAAATAGAATATGTAGGATACATACAAGATCTGATGGTTTGCAAAAATATATAAAAACAGCCGTAACAAAGTATAAACATAACTTATGTCTTGTGGCACAGACCTGTACGGGCGATCAGACTTCCATGAGGTAACATTATTTTAATGTGTTTCATTTATTTTTCTTCTTACTTAGCCCTTGGGTGCAACAGGGATCTGAATTAAGGGGAAAAAAGCATTGTGAGCAGAAGATTTTAATGAAATTTATGCAATGTCCTAGGAACACGTTCCCTTTAACTTACCTCACAGCTTGTGTCTTACATGTGGTATTATTTCTCCTGCACGTACAGGTTTCAGGGGATGACCTCTTGTCATTGGATAGATTGGGGCCCACGCTCCAGTCACTGGTGATAGATAGGTTACCTAGTGACTAAGCCATATATTATATATATATATGTATATATCATCCACACCACATACATATTTCCACACGTTGGTCCTTTTTGCAACATTTAGGAATACTCAGCTGGTGGTCCTGTTCTCCCACTCACTCATCCCTGTAATTCCCACAGACTTTCACAGGAACCTGGATGATTAACGCTACGGTTGGGATACAGACATGTGCAGGCTCACAGGGGGTCTTTGAAGCTGATGTCAGGTATTCTAGACCTAAAAATAACACCAGTAAACATATAAATGACAAAGTAAAATTCAAACAGGAAGTACTGTGCCCCAAAACAGCCTAAAGGAATTCTAGAAAAAGGTTCACGGTTTAATTGGGGTGTGAGCATCTATTGTATTTTAAGGCGTTTTTGACCGGTGTCTAAGCACCTTATTGCGTTACCCTCTGGGAGCGGTAAGGGTTAACCCGTCGCTCGACTTCCTGTTGATGTGCTCGTACTAGATTTGGGCATCAGTTCCACCAATGGGGATAAAACCCCAAAAATTAAAGTCTAAAAAAAAAAAGAATTTATTTAAAAAAGAATTATACTAAATATCATTGTTTTTTTTTCTTTAAATCCTTTATTCTCAGAATACAGCACTTTTTTTAATGATTTTGATATTTTCTTGCCATCGTGATAGGTTTCCCTACCAAACCGCAGAGGGAAGTCTATGCTGGCAAAAGTAAATCTCCGGCAAAGATAGTGCTGGCAATAAAGATGGTATCACCAGCGGTATCAGCTTAGATTTATTGGGCAATATGATAACAAGCCCTATTGCCGGAGAAAATACACCTAATTTTGCTGGCAATAGGGCTCTTCACCTGCTGAGAAATATGCCCCTGAGAGTTAGCCAATCAGAGCAATTAATGGTTGACAAGACTAGACCAATCTGTAGCCAATCAGAGGATTAGAACATTGACAAGACTAGACCAATCTGTAGCCAATCAGAGGATTAGAACATTGACAAGGCTAGACCAATCTGCAGCCAATCAGAGCAATAGATGGTTGACAAGACTAGACCAATCTGTAGCCAATCAGAGGATTAGAACATTGACAAGACTAGACCAACCTGTAGCCAATCAGAAGATTAGAACATTGACAAGACTGGACCAACCTGTAGCCAATCAGAAGATTAGAAAGTTGACAAGACTAGACCAACCTGTAGCCAATCAGAGGATTAGAACATTGACAAGACTAGACCAACCTGTAGCCAATCAGAGCATTAGGCTGTCCACAACATAAAAAATAATCTAGTCAATTGCAATAGAAACATCAAGCACATGTGTGTGAGACCCCGCAGAGAGCCCCCAAAAAAGTCCTCACCGAGCTTCTATTAAAGATGCCATCTACGCCAAAAAATTTCATGCACCATTTACCAAATACTGGAAGGTGCATTGTAATAGTACCTAAAATTGGCTGCAGATTTAGGTACAATTACATCACAGTTTTAGGTACGATTACATCACAGTGCTACATTCTTCTTCCTCTGCACAGACTAAATTTATAGCTATAAAGTATTGCATAATTTTCACAGCCATAATTAAGCAAATATGTAATCAAAGTCCAAAGCCAAATTGGACTTGTGAAGTCACTTGTTAGTTGTGCACTATCAAATCGGTTTCGGTTTTGCAATGCGCTGTACAACAATTAATTAATGTCGTCTTGGGCAGTTTGAAAATAATTTCCCTGTCAATCACACACTGAGGAGAGAGCATTAGTGCCCCATGGCAAATACATCACAGTGTTATGTAACACTTGCCCTTTAAGGTCGCGGTAGGATTTCAGAATAACCTGTCTTGAGCAACGGGAGGTAATTACAGCTTATTTGATTGACAGGTCTATGGTATAAGAAGCCTCCAGACCTGGTTATGTAGTCTTGAAGTAGCATGGAGTAGGCATCCTTAGGGCGACAGTATCCAGAATTACAAAGGTATTTTTAAGTATAAGTACTGAGATAATAAACTGTAAATACTGTATTATAGGGTACAGGGGGGGGGGGGGGGGGGACATGAATTTACTTCTTCATACTCATACAATCTCTACACACTCACTGACATATTTACTAAATATTTCAAGTTACTTTGTTGAAATCGCATAGATCACTCAAACAGGAAGATTACCTCAAACATAAATATTCTGTCTGATAGAAACGCCTTCGCTGGCTGATAATATTAGGGGGGAGGAGGGTTTGGATAGCTCTGCTTTAAAGGTTATGATAGGTTAGGTGGATAATTTGACATGCCCCCTATGTGACCCCTATTTCTGAATCTGTCGCGATTTCTGTTAGGGCAGCGATCTATTATTACATGGAGCCGGGAGTGATACCTGGGCTTTCAGCTCCAATTAGTGGAAAAAATTAGAAATTAGTTAATAAAAATACATTAAAAGTAAATATTTAAAAATATTTATCTCAGGGAAAAAAATCCTTGATTTAAATATTAAAGCATTTTTTCATGCCATTATCCTCAGCTATCTCCATCCTACTTGTACCAACATGTTAAATAGGCTTCCCCAGCGGATCTCTTCGGTGATGGGTGCTATGGTTGGCAGCAACATGGCGTTAGTCCTACCTCCAGTGGAAACACCCACTTCCGTCAGATATAGGCATTTTTCATGTTTAATGAACATGTTGTGGCCACTCCCTGTTTAGAGTGACCACAGTTACCTTCTCTTGCGCACAGTGTCCCAAATCTTAAAGTAAGGAGCTGTGTGGGGTGAAGTATTAATGTAAAGTGTGGGGAGGTGGTGTATTAAAGTAATGTTGCAGGAGCTAATAATGTTATACAGTGGGGCTATTAATATAATGTTGAAACTGGTGGGGGATATTAATTTAATGTAGGGGTGACTTGCAAGGTTATATAGTGGGGCTATTAATGTAATATTTGGGGGGTATTAATGTAATGTAGTGGGAGTATTAATGAAATTTGGCTGCTGGCTGGGGTCATTTATTAAATGTGAAGGCTATTCATGTAAGGTATCGGCAGATGTGAGGCGGATTAATATAATTTGGGGTTGATGGGATCTAGCGCAGTCTATACAGGTGAGCAAACCTAAAACACAGCACAAATTTGACACACTACACTGGAGGCAAAATACAATACTATGTGGATAGATGTATGGAAGCAATTTTGATGCAAATCTTATTTATTGTGCGTTTTGGGGGGTTTACATGTTACACGACACTTCGGACATCGTTCTCAGGCAGGAATCTTGGCGTCTTTCCATGTTCTGCAATAACGGAGTGACTCAGACACTGCTGTGCGTGATATATCTTCCTCCTCCTTTGTATTCTTGATCTTGGAAAATAAAAGATTGCACTCATATCTCATATGTAAATATTGACACTAATTAATATTTATGTTATTTAGCCGTCTGACACGCAACATTAGCATAGCGGGGATTTCCCGGAGAGTTTCGGATTCCCTGCTCTAACCACAGCTGTGAACATACATAGATTTGATTAACTGATTGATTATGTATTTATTTGATAAATATGGGAGAGGTCAACTCCGCTTGTAAAACCTGGAATTGAAGTATTCAGACTTTCCCTATGAACAATAGCAGCCCCATTTCTGCTGAGAAGTGGGATTTCTTATAATAACACATTTTAGTTTTAATATTTTTTTTTAAATGGGTTCAAGCTATTTTTGAAACCTTTATTTTACACCTCTGCCAAAAAAGTCGACAGTTGCAGTTAACTCTTAGCGCTAGTATGGTTGGGACAGCGGAGTAATGGTTAGTCGTGATTTAAGGGCAGGGGCAAACGCAGGATTTGTAGAGGGGGGTTTCCACACTACGCCGCCAGTGGGCGTGACCGGCATGCATGGGGGCGTGGCTATAATTTTAGACAGTGCTTGGCTGCTCTCCAACTCTTCCAATCCCCATAATATACATGGGCAATGCTGCGTGCACTACTGTTAGGTGCACGCAGCTCTCCCTTTTCAAACAGAGCCGTGTGAAGCGGGAGCAGGGTCCAGCCACCTGAATTATACAGTGCCCTAGGCTTGGAGGGGGTTTCCATGCACTAGGACCCCCCCCCCCTCAGTTTGCCTATGAAGGGGGCTGTCCACTCTCGCTCATGTTGGAACAGAGGTATGTCCTTGCTTACTATGAAGAGCGAGTGCTGTGCACCCCACAGGCTATTTTTTTTTTTACATTTTCTTAATTTTCAGGTCTAAAGATTGAACTTGCTTTCATCTGACCCTGTTGACCAAGTATCATTCTGATCACACATATTCCTCCATCCTCTCTTCTAGGAAAGTGCTGTGAAGCTCGAATCTTGATTCAACGTTGGATTTCCATTTCCAGTGGGTCAAATCGTGACACAGGAAAGACATGACCGGACGGCCATTGACCGCCCGTCGGTTACCAGTCATGTTGTGCCCCACTTCACAGGAATGAACTAAAGGCTGGACATGATCATATAACAGTTCTAACATACATGAAATGCTCTTGTTCATGTATCGATCATATAGCTCCCAAATAAAACCAAATACTGTATACTGAAAATTACATCCAACCTCTAGAAGCGGAGAAGTGGTACTGTGCAATCATTCACATGGACAAAATAAGCATGGGTGAATACTGATACTGAGATATAAGAAGTTGGCATTAATGAGGACGTGCCACCGTTGGGGGTGCAGCTTATTTAATTAATTATACAGTAATAAAATCTTATTGCAAAAAAATACAAAAATTCCTTTGCCTCTAAAGCATGTGAACCGGGTGACGGGCAGGAGTGGCGATCGCTCTGTTGGGTCATAGCTGCTGCTGCCCCCTGCTGGTCATCAGCATCCTCAGCACTCTAGACCAGCGTGGAGCACTCAGAAAAGTGATATGAAGTGGGGGCACATGTACATAGGATTAAAGGCAACGCCTCCACGTCCATTGTTTATCCCTTTAAAAATGAAATGAGAATTGTGCTTCCTGCAGGTGAAAATGGCAAACAATGCCAACAGAGGGCCCTTAATTAATTAATTTATTTGTTATAACATGATGCTAGTGTATGAAGTACTAACGGCTAGAGATGAATCTGCAAACAGCCAATCAAATGCAGCTTGATTGCACTGGGGTCATGAGTTCCATTCCCGACCATGGCCTTATCTGTGCAGAGTTTGTATGTTCTCCCTGTGTTTTTGTAGGTTTCCTCCGGGTGCTCTGGTTTCCTCCCACACTCCAAAAACATACTGGTAGGTTAATCGTCAGCTATTAAATTGACCTTAGTCTCTCTCGGGCTGTGTCTGTGTATATTAGGGAATTTAGACTGTAAGCTCCAATGGGGCAGGGACTGATGTGAGTGAGTTCTCTGTACAGCGCTGCGGAATTAGTGGCGCCATATAAATAGCTGATGATGATGATGATGATAGCGCTGCTAACAACCATCACCGCCGCATTTCGATGCATCAATCCTACAGCAACGTTATGCATCCATGTTTAATTGAGACGCAATTACAGGATAATGGAAGTCAGTTTGCGCTTGCCCGTCCCTTGCCTCCCCCGTGAACCGCCTTTCCAGACTCTGCGAACGATTAGATACGGACGTGTGTGTGCAGATTTTTTTGTGCAAAAATGCATATATTACGCAAAAAAAACCCCATCCACTTTGAAAGTCATTCCTTGATATAATAGTCACCATATTCACCATATTCCTAAACCTGACCTTCTAGAGAACTCTGCTTCAGATGTAGGAACTACGTGTGTGACCACGTGCCCTAATATAGTTGCGACAACAGACGCAGCAGCTTACACATAACGCTAGGAGTAAACAGGCTTCTGTTGGATGTCACGTGTCCAGGGGAAGCTCGTGAACCCCTCTTGCGTCAGCTCCAAAAAAAAGTAAACACAACGCCCGCCAGATTTGTCACCCTCGCTCTGTTTTCACTGCGATGACTCCGCATCTGACCTGTGAGCTATTATGGTTCATGCAGGAAATCCAAGTGCGTTGGCGAGGTCTGCACGGTATCCACTGTATTAGTGATTAGAAGCAGATGCCTGAATATGACAGGGCTGTAAGTCTGGAGAGGTGGGAAAAATCCACTGCGGAGGATCCCAGTGTGTGCAGGGAAAGCTCCCGTGTGCCGGCCACGTAACGGGTGTTGTTTTTGGCTACACAGAGGGTGAGGTAATGAGATCCTGCGTCACCGGAGAGCGTGAAAATCATTTTTATACTTATTGTTCAAGTGCCCCTTTCCCTGCAGCGTAATCGGCTGCAGACGCCTGTGTTGCGTTAAGCTTGCAGATGAATTAAGCTGATCCCCCTGCCCTATTACCTAATTCATTTTTGGTCTTGGTGTACGTGCTTTGTATCCTCGCACGTTTATTATTTTTCCTTCTCTTAATTGTAAAGCGTAGATGCTTCCTGTGGCACCGTTCAGGCAGAGCCTGATTATCCAAGAGGCTTGACTAGGCTGCAGCCTAGGGGCGCAAGGCTTTTGGGTGGGGCGCAAAATTTTGGGGGTGGGAAAATTGCGACAGGAGTATAAACTAAATTCATTTTAAAATATACGAGTATTCAAAGCAAAAAGAAAAACGTAGAGAGGTTTAATCTTGACGTATTACTATGGTAGAGACTGAAGACAATGGGTCATCCTTGGGCGGGCGCTTGAGGATAAGCAAGTAGAAGAGACGAGGATTACAGACCCCCCCCTCCACCTTCGCCCTCTATAGCGCTTGTTCACGCCTCCATTCTGCTATACGGTTCTGATTTTAATGACAATGAGTGACAAAGATTGGCGTGACCCTTTTAAAAAGCCAAAGAGAGCAGAGTTTCGGGAACATAAACATTGGTGGGGGGTGAAGGAAGCTGGATTTTAAGTTAAAGACAAGTTCATTTTTACCTACCGCGTATTAGCCTGGCGTGGATGGCGAGGTTGCGCTACGTGCGTATTAGCCTAGGGCGGCCTGAACCTGTCAAGGTGCTTTAAGTTCGGAGGTGGCAGAGATTAAACTTCAACCTGTTCTTCTAATGAGCCTTCGTTTGCGCAAATCAGATGCACTTTTTTACTGGGAAGTACCAGCGTCGTGAGAAATTCAAAATGTACAAATGTTTGAAAAAGTGGAGATGTTGCCTATAGCAACCAATCAGATTCTAGCTGTCATTTTGTAGAATGTACTAAATAAATGACAGCTAGAATCTGATTGGTTGCTATAGGCAATATCTCCATTTTTTCAAACCCGCAGTTTAGTAAATATACCCACCGATGTCTCCATATTCCTGTGACTTATTAAAAACCTATGGCCGCAAATGGTTGTGCAAAGCTTTAAAAGTTGCTTAAAACAGTTTTTTTTAATGTTCACAGGGTCTTAAATAATATTTTATATTTTGTTAATCAATTTAAAAATATATATATATTCTTAGGACTTAAAACCCAAATATTTATTTTTAAAGCTGTATATATATGTGTGTGTGTTTATATAATAATAAAATAACACACCATGGGCTAGATTTACTAAGAATCGAGTTTGGTGGCGGTTTGAAATCGCCACCCCTCGCCGGCGGTTTAGTGGTCCAAACCGCTGCATTTACTATAGGGCGGCATGAGGCTTCAATGTAAAATCACTGGCGATGTACGGCGGATTGAAAAAGCTAAACCGCTGGTGGTTTGGATGAAACCGCCATCAAATCAAAACCACCATCCAAAAGACAGGACAGGACAGTTTTAATACCTGCTTCAGAATGACTTGATGCTGTTTGACCTATTTTGCCATTCATAACATAAAAGAAAGCACCATTGACTTTTTAATTATGTTGGCAATCATTATTTATTGATTAAGGGGCAAAATGTAATAAATATTAAGTTATAAGGGGAAAATCATTTCATTATATTAAATAAAATCATTTAATTATTATATTATTTGGACAATATGCAATGACAAATTGTGCGACATAAATAATTATATCCACCATTAACAATTAGTTAATAATATAATATGTTCACATTTCCCACATAATATAATGCTATAATAGTGTCCCCTTAAAAAAATATATATATAAAAAAAATTACGTCATAAGTTAATATTAAATTCATTTTGTCCCTTAATCAATAGATAATGATTTTCCAAATAATTAAAATGTGAATGGTGCTTCCTCTTATGTCCTGAATGGCAGATACCTCAAACAGCAGCAGTTTGATCAATTTCACCTCTCACAAGCACCTCTTTCATTTTGGCCGTTTGGATGGGTGTTTTGCGGCGGTTTTGAAAACCCCACCTTAGTAAATCCGACTGTTTGTATGTTCATCATTGTTAAAATCGGGATGGCGGTTTGTAAAGTGGCGGTTTTGAAAAATGTCATTTCTGGCCGTTTTGGCGGCGGTTGGGGCTTTAGTAGATCCGGCGGTTTTCAAAACCGCTGGAAAAATAGACAAATGGATATATTTACTAAACTGCGGGTTTGAAAAAGTGGAGATGTTGCCCATAGCAACCAATCAGATTCTAGCTGTCATTTTGTAGAATGCACTAAATAAATGACAGCTAGAATCTGATTGGTTGCTATAGGCAATATCTCCATTTTTTGAAACCCGCAGTTTAGTAAATCTACCCCCCCCCCCCCGATGTCTCCCTATTCCTGTGACTCATTAAAAACCTATGGCCGCAAATGGTTGTGCAAAGCTTTAAAAGTTGCTTAAAACAGTTTTTTAATGTTCACAGGGTCTTAAATAATATTTTATATTTTGTTAATCATTATATATATATTATTGGAACTTAAAACCCAAATATTTATTTTTAAAGCTGTATATATATGTGTGTGTGTTTATATAATAATAAAATAACACACCATGGGCTAGATTTACTAAGAATCGAGTTTGGTGGCGGTTTGAAACCGCCACCCCTCGCCGGCGGTTTAGTGGTCCAAACCGCTGCATTTACTATATGGCGGCATGAGGCTTCAATTTAAAATGACTGGCGATGTACGGCGGATTGAAAAAGCTAAACCGCTGGTGGTTTGGATGAAACCGCCATCAAATCAAAACCAACATCCAAAAGACAGGACAGGACAGTTTTAATACCTGCTTCAGAATGACTTGATGCTGTTTGACCTATTTTGCCATTCATAACATAAAAGGAAGCACCATTGACATTTAAATTATGTTGGCAATCATTATTTATTGATTAAGGGGCAAAATGTAATAAATATTAAGTTATGAGGTGAAAATCATTTCATTATATTAAGGGGATAAAATAATTTAATTATTATATTATTCGGACAATATGTAATGACAAATTGTGCGACATAAATAATTATATCCACCATTAACAATTAGTTAATAATATTATATGTTCACATTTCCCACATAATATAATGCTATAATAGTGTCCCCTTAAAAAAAAATATATATAAAAAAAATTACGTCATAAGTTAATATTAAATTCATTTTGTCCCTTAATCAATAGATAATGATTTTCCAAATAATTAAAATGTGAATGGTGCTTCCTCTTATGTCCTGAATGGCAGATACCTCAAACAGCAGCAGTTTGATCAATTTCACCTCTCACAAGCACCTCTTTCATTTTGGCCGTTTGGATGGGTGTTTTGCGGCGGTTTTGAAAACCCCACCTTAGTAAATCCGGCTGTTTGTATGTTCATCATTGTTAAAATCGGGATGGCGGTTTGTAAAGTGGCGGTTTTGAAAAATGTCATTTCTGGCCGTTTTGACGGCGGTTGGGGCTTTAGTAGATCCGGCGGTTTTCAAAACCGCTGGAAAAATAGACAAATGGATATATTTACTAAACTGCGGGTTTGAAAAAGTGGAGATGTTGCCCATAGCAACCAATCAGATTCTAGCTGTCATTTTGTAGAATGCACCAAATAAATGACAGCTAGAATCTGATTGGTTGCTATAGGCAACATCTCCACTTTTCCAACCCCGCAGTTTAGTAAATCTAGCCCAAAAAGGTGGCGGTTTGAGCAAATCACCCTGTAGTAAATCTAGTCCCATGTCTTAGACTCAGCAATATTCTTATTTCATTCCCCAATAAGAGCTTTCTGAGACACATATTTTTATTAAAAATATTTAATTCCATATAGTTGGCATTTGAATGTTCACTAATATATGATGAAAGGGTTAATAAAAGTAATTTGGACTTATGGGTTCACCGTTCCGCAGTGACCTGCATAGCACATGGTAGATGAGATGATTGTTGTGATTGAATACGTTTCCTCAGATTGGGCAATATATCTTTAGAATAAAAATCACAAAACTTCCTGACTTTCCAAAAACAAACAAACTCCCAAACAATCATCAGGTGCAGGAGAAACGATTGCTCCAGAGCTCCACCGTTTTTTCCCTGACACGCTCAATCATTTCCTGTTTTCAGATGGGAGAGTGGCGACATTCACTCATCACGGATTGACATTGGGCTGTGTCACGTAGAGTTGAAACACGATTCCCTCGTTCCTGAGTCTGTTTTCCTGGCAGTCTGGAAATCCCAGACGGCGCTTCCTCTCGGATCTTGGGGTGACCCGCGTCACCAGAACTGGAAAAATCCAGGAGTAGCAAGAGTTTAACGGTCATTAAATTGCAATGACTCTATACTCTGTGAAACAGAATGCTACACTATACACACTCTTTATAAAGTCATGCTAGGTTTCATTAAAGGACGCTGTTATGATTCCTTTTGCACACAATGGGCCTGACTTATGTTTGGAAGCAAAAGCGCACGGAACTCGAGCGCAGTTCCGACCGTACTCAAATCCCAGCGGATCTTGAGATACGTTTCTATTTGAAGTGTGCTCTGTCTAAACAGTACTGGCCGTATGTAGACACAGAGGACACACTGCAGGATACGCATATGTCCAATATAAGAACGCATGCAAAAAAGATTTTATTATAAAATAAATGAACAACTATAAAGAGTGCGCAAGATGCAGCGCGCAAACAGACGTACGTCCGAACATTCCGAGAGAGTAGGAGAGTATGATCGCACCTAAGTTTTTGTTGAGGCATAAACATCTAAAGGGACACTAGGTAAAGCTATAAAATTCACAACGAATTGCGACAATCTTAGAACCGGCTTTTCATTAAATAAACTTTTCAGTTTTTCCTCGGCGATATGCTCAGTTCTGTCCTATCTGTGGCTTAAATTATTCCTGAAACGATCGGACATCCGGACAGTTTCTAAGTCGCATTTGCTGGTGTGAAGCTTTAGATTACAAAGCACAACAGGAATGCGCAAAGTGCGTCCGATTAAATGACCCAAAGACCCCCAGCTCTGATTTGGTGTAAAAATCGAGCATTTTAGCGGAGTAAAAACAGCAACTGGCCCGTAGAAGGACACCAGCTACAACCCTCTATCTCATTTCAATGACATCATTATTATTGAAATCTTGTTTTTTGCATTGCTTCGAAAAAATAAGCCCCCCAACCCCTCCACTGGGGGGGTGCTAACTACTGCTCCTCTGCTAACGATACCATCTTGCTCCATCATCCTCTGTGCTTTGGTGAAAATCTAGGGGCACTCGCGCAAATTTGGTGCATGAGGGACCAAAGCGGATCTCTGCACTGCACCTCGGCCGCTATGCTGCTCGGAATTGACCTCCTGTGTGTAGATTGAAGGATCGATATCTAATGATGTTTCCCACACGGATTCCTGTGACTCCACCCGTCACCCCAGGCACAGATGGCGGTTATACTCCCTGCGGAGTTACACTAAGGAAAACTTGATTCACTAATGCAACAACGTGCACTATATCTGATCCTGCCTAAACCCCGTCACATACACCTGGGAACACCTTTGCTCTCTGGAAGCCCTGATAAAATGAGGCCTCCACGACGGAGCCCCGATCTCCAGAATAGACCGCAGCCGCTGTTAAGGTCCATCCATCGACTATTTAAGTCCACCTCTCACTGCCTAATTATGCCGCTTCTATTGGTTGACCTAATGGTGCATGAAAGCCCCATCATGGCTGTTATTGGAGCTGGGACTTATGTCGTTATGTCAACCCCCTTTGGTTGAGTTCCCACCTTCCCCCTATGCTGGTTATAGTTAGTAAATTTTCTGACAAAGGAACTACCCTTCTATATGCAATTTGAATTTTAAATCAGTTGTTGTCCTTAATGTTAGGAGTCAGTGTGCTCTGTTATCTGTGTGTGTGTATTTCTGATTCCTAAGACGATTATAATGCTGGGTACACACTATACATAATTTCTCCCGATGAGATATCCTTAACGATTTTATCAACGATTAAAAAAAAAAGTCCCAATCAGCATGACGATTCCTGTGTACACACTGTACACATTATACACGATCTACCGACAGATCTGTGCTCTTCATCTGTCATAACCATCAGCTGAAAAGATCCTGACTCTGCACAGTCCATAGAGATCTATGGACACTGCCGGTCCTGAGTGCAGACACACTGCATAGAGATCTATGGACACTGCCGGTCCTGAGTGCAGACACACTGCATAGAGATCTATGGACACTGCCGGTCCTGAGTGCAGACACACTGCATAGAGATCTATGGACACTGCCGGTCCTGAGTGCAGACACACTGCATAGAGATCTATGGACACTACCGGTCCTGAGTGCAGACACACTGCATAGAGATCTATGGACACTGCCGGTCCTGAGTGCAGACACACTGCATAGAGATCTATGGACACTGCCGGTCCTGAGTGCAGACACACTGCATAGAGATCTGTGGACACTGCCGGTCCTGAGTGCAGACACACTGCATAGAGATCTATGGACACTGCCGGTGCTGAGTGCAGACACACTGCATAGAGATCTATGGACACTGCCGGTCCTGAGTGCAGACACACTGCATAGAGATCTATGGACACTGCCGGTCCTGAGCGCAGACACACTGCATAGAGATCTATGGACACTGCCGGTCCTGAGTGCAGACACACTGCATAGAGATCTATGGACACTGCCGGTGCTGAGTGCAGACACACTGCATAGAGATCTATGGACACTGCCGGTCCTGAGTGCAGACACACTGCATAGAGATCTATGGACACTGCCGGTCCTGAGTGCAGACACACTGCATAGAGATCTATGGACACTGCCGGTCCTGAGTGCAGACACAATGCATAGAGATCTATGGACACTGCCGGTCCTGAGTGCAGACACACTGCATAGAGATCTATGGACACTGCCGGTCCTGAGTGCAGACACACTGCATAGAGATCTATGGACACTGCCGGTCCTGAGTGCAGACACACTGCATAGAGATCTATGGACACTGCCGCTCCTGAGTGCAGACACACTGCATAGAGATCTATGGACACTGCCGGTCCTGAGTGCAGACACACTGCATAGAGATCTATGGACACTGCCGGTCCTGAGTGCAGACACACTGCATAGAGATCTATGGACACTGCCGGTCCTGAGTGCAGACACCCTGCAGGATCGGAACGACATCGTTACATCGTTGAACAAGATTTTTAGTCCGGTTTAAAAAGCAAATGAAACGATACGATGAGCTTTGGAACGATAGTCGTTCATCGTTGCAGTGTACACACTGATGGAATATTGTGCCGAACGGTCGTTTATTGTTTGATTGGCCTGATAATCAGCTGAAAAGCCTGTAGCATGTACCCAGCCTAAGCCACATGTTGCTGAGCTCCTGTATTTCACACTTCACCACTCACCAAAGGTCACAGTGTTATCGTCACCATTCCTGCCACAAATCCTCTGCTAGCTCTTAACTCCGTTGTACCAGCTCTGTGCACAACATAACAAACTGTGGTTTGCAGTGCATTCATTTTGCATTCTTCTCCATCACGCAGCAAAGCCTCTGACCTAACGAGTTACACACTGTAGGGTTGTCATAGTTTAAACATGAATAAGAAAAACTTTGAAGTGTAGGAATACCGTGTCAGAGACACGTCGGGGAACCGTGACCACAATAGATTGGCGGTTAAGTGTCTGGACAAAGCTTACGCACAATACCCACACTTAGCGTTAAGAAGACGTATAGCTTACCGCCACAAAGGGGATTCCTCTCTGCCCCTTGTTCTGGGTGGTATTTTTTGGGGGGATTACTCATGTATGCTTTGACAGGAGACAGCCAGACTACACTAATGAGCTCTATACTAAATATAGGTATTGACTTCTGTAACAGACGAAGGGGAACCCGTCTTACTGCACCGAGAACTTTCAATGAAACAACAAGTTTGGTGAGAGAGGAATGTGCTGGATCTCGACAGAGGAAGCAGGAACCACAAAGATATTGAGCATTCTCCAAAAGAACTTTTAATTCCATCGACTAGAGATTGGGTGTACGCGGTGTGCTGTTTTGAGGAACCACAGAGATAATGATTATCTTAGGGGCCTTGAAAGCTTTGCAATACAACTGATATAGAGATCAAAAGCTGGAGATTGCTTGATAGAGGTTTACGCTGAACACACCAGTGTGACTGTGTGGGATTATTGCAATGTCATTGCATTTATTCACTGCAATCCCATTGTGATCTGCAAGTCATTTTTTTTTCTACATATGTCGCCAACCAAATTGCACAGATCAGATTGGCTGGTAATAAGATTCTGTCTGATCGGAATGCAATGGAAATTGGGTGCACACTCTACCCTACTGTTCTGTTTATGTTTATAGACAGAACAGAGTGCAAGATGCACGCTTGTATATCTGCAATGTAAAGTCCCGTCACAAAGCATTATTGTAAAAAAAATATTTTAGCAAATAAATGAACAGCACATAATACTATAATCATTTTTTATAGATTGAAGGTTGAACGTTTGTACTGGGACTTGTAGTTCTACAATAGCTGCAGACTCCGAGTTGTTTACCTTTACAGAATTATACTATTCTGTGACATCACTGGGCAGGAATCTGGAAAAACACAAAACCTTTCTGTCTCCACTTTGTTGGATTTAACCCTGAAGGCAAAAACCAGTTACTAGAGAATGTTATTTTCCTAGTGGGAAACAGCTGCGGAGGAATTTTCCATTCTTGATTCCAGTGGAAGCGTGGTGTGGAATGGGGCTGTCAGTTTCTGCACGGCTCTGCTGGCCGAGGGAGAGGCGATGGAGGCGGAGGCCTCAGGCAGCCAAGTTTGAGGGGCACCGAGTCACACAAACGGTTTGGAAAGATTATAATGTTCTTTGCAGATACTGCTGATCATCTTGCGACGAACTGAACAGCGAATAAAGAGATGTAAATTATCTTATTGTGCAGCGCGGGGCGTGCGCCGGTTTGTGCCGCGTCTCTCCTGTGAAATCGCTCTGCACTTGCCCAGAAAATGGGTGCACGCAAATGCACCTACGCAGTTTTGCACGTTTGCGGCACTTACGCCCATCTGCGTCTAGAGACTGCGGGATGGGGCGTTGAAGGGGCGTTCTAACAGGACAGCCTCCCCATGTGATATAAAGCACTTGGCACCAAACCATCTCTGTGATTAAATAAACTGGAACAAGTTAATTTGCATCTCCAACACAGCTCTTAATTTCTGTTATAATTAAATGTTGTAACTTAAGCTGGGTACACACTACAGAAATTTCCACCAACTTTTTATGCCGAGCGATTTTACATGCGATTGATGTTCCGATCGCTCGGTCCATGGACTGCATACACACTAGCCTTGTTTAGGACGATAAAGGAAAGAGCGGATGTCCCTTTAGTGACTTTTTACAGCCATGTTGTCGTGAGCAATGACTGTAATTTCGTACTCACTGTTGTGGATCGGTCGGAAGTTTATACACACTACACAGCGGAAACGAGATTGGAACGAAAATATTAAACGGTACAACCAACCAAATGAGGCGACAATCGTCCATTTGGGCAGACTTTCGACCATCGTATCACTGCACACACTGACCCGACTTTTGAATGAGCGTCGTATGTTGGCTGTTTGAGCCGATTATTGGACGAAAACAGTGTAGTGTGTACCCAGCTTTAGTTGTAGTGAAATGGTTTCAGTAAGCAAACAGTTAACACCTAACACTCCAGCTCCTCTCAGCGCTCTCTCTCTCTCTCTCTCTCTCTTTCCTGGTGCTCTCAGGCAGGTTTCAGCGGTCGTCCTGCTCCCTCTAGACCACAGGCAGTCCCACTCTCTCTGGGTGGTCTCTCTCTCAGACAGGCTGCCTCATTCTGTGGCTCCCCGGCATCCAGCCACATCTCACTCTAGGATAGAACAGCTATTATCGCTGCAATTTACCTAGAAACTATCACCAGACCCCATCAATACTGGTTCTCCGTCTGTGCCCGCGTGAGCTGGCTCTCAGGTATTTTAAAATATTTCACTTAGGCAAAAGGCTTCATTTAAATAATAAAGCATTTTTGGCTGGCATTATACCCTGCTGTCCCCACACTAGACTGTAGATGGCGATAGTGAAGGAGGACTGCGGAGGAATCTCATCGTCGGTGGGGGCTGCCAGCCGCGATAGTCAGGTGTTGGTCTTTGATGTATAAGGAGAACACCTATTTTTGCCGGAGATCAGGCTATTCTCTAAATGGTAAATAGGCCCCTTAGGCTGCAGCAGATCAAACAGATGGCAGGCTGTGAACCCTCCACTTTGGGTACCCCGAGATTCTCCTTACTCGTCTCGTTTCTTGGCACCAATTGACTGTGTGCGGGCATCCTCAGTCCTTATAAGCACGGGGAACCCACATAATGGCATTGCTGATTAGCTGTGCCCATAGACAGGGGCGTCTTGCCCACACTCCCAGAATGTACGGGAGACTCCCGAAGTCTCGGTAGGTCTCCCGCCCACTTCCTAGTGAAGGATGGGTGCCTCCATGACGCGTTTTGCGGTAAATGGTGTCATTTTGGCCCTGCCTACGTGGCAAAATTACGCTTTCGCATCATTGCATCGTGGCGCAGGCCAAAATTATGTAATGGCGCTCAGCCGCACCCCTAAGGACACCACACCTCTATCTCTCGCCCTCTTGGTGAAATTCGCCTACATGTCACCAGGGGGCGTGGCCTCTTGCTCCAGAGGAGGGGGAGTGTTCTACTTACCATACTGCAACCACCCCTTGGGGTAAAATTAATTCACACATTTGTCATCCTAGCTCTTTATATAGACTACAAATTCAGCCAAATTAGGAATTTACCAACACACAGTGGAAACTACTCTTCAGACCTTACATGAACATATATAATTCTTCCCAACGTATACTGTAATTTATACTTGGAGACAGAGTTACTGTACAACAATTTGCTTGTCCCGGAACAATTGCGCCCGTTCTGTAAGCACGCAGAAGGAATGCGATAGGAAGGATGTCTGTGCTAACAGGCGTGACCTATGGAAGTTCTCATTTTATTAATAAATTTATAAAAAAAAATTGCCAAACGTATTTTCAATTAAAAAATCTTCTACAAGCAAATAATAAGTAGCTGATTTCATGCTAGATCTCCTTTCATCTTACGTTTAAGGACTGCGAGGGTTAAGGCGGGGATTTCGTAACACCCAGTGGGCAGTTGAGTAGTCATTAGCCGGATCTAAATTAAGACATATTTCGGGTTTTCTCTGCCTACCCACACGGTTACCCTGCGCTCACCGTTATCATGTACGTTCATTTGGCAAGAGTAATAGGACGTGATATTTCTATTCACAGATACGAGAGATAAGAAGAGCAGACGTACAGGTACACACAATGTCTGGTGAGATTAGGGAGGGAGTCAGCCCCTGACTCAAACTCTCTCTCTTGCACCAGAGCAGTAAATCGTCGCCGGACAACCGAGAGTCGGCCGGATGAGACATTGGTTACCTGCTGATTGCACCTATGAGGAATCAGCTATTTAGTTTTATCTGTTCAGTGCTAGTTGGACAATGAGCCTCTGGCTGCGTAGTGCAGACATCTCAGTTATATTAATATACAGCTGTCAGTGTACGTTCCTGAGTACACAGATCATTATGGATTGTTGCTGTTTAGGGGCTCAGTGTATGGCTGGACCCTCTGAGAAATATTATAGCCTGGAGAGGCCACCCACGGCTCATTTGTAAGTATAATGTTACATACATGTAACACACCCTTGGTTGCAGGCGAGTGAGCGTCACCCCAGGGTGATGTATGAGTGAGCGTACTGTCTCGGTCTGGAATAGTGGTAGCAGAGATTAAGACCCCATTGGGGCTCTAGGCAAGATACTGATATGGGCCACCCAATTTGCAAAAATAAAAAAAAATGGAGCAAAGTAATCTGGGCCCCTCAGCGCTTGCTTGGGCCCTAGGCGGGAGCCTGGGCTGCCTGATGCATGTTCACCTCTCAGTGGCAGGACTGGAGTAAATAAATGGTGCCCAGGAAGAGACTAGTTCCGAGAAGGGGCGTCATAGAGAGTTTGCGTTCAACAATCTGTCACCGCTCCACGTTCACTGTAGTTGGGGGTGAGATGTTGATTGTCCAGTGGCGGAGGGAGTCTGAGCTCCGAGAGGGAGTCTGAGCATCGAGAGGGAGACTGAGCTCCGAGAGGGAGTATGAGCTCTGAGAGGAGTCTGAGCCCCGAGAGGGAGTCTGAGCTTCGAGAGGGAGTCTGAGCTCTGAGAGGGAGTCTGAGCCCCGAGAGGGAGTCTGAGCCCCGAGAGGGAGTCTGAGCTCTGAGAGGGAGTCTGAGCTTCGAGAGGGAGTCTGAGCTCTGAGAGGAGAGGGAGTCTGAGCTCTGAGAGGAGTCTGAGCTCTGAAAGGAGTCTGAGCTCCGAGAGGGAGTCTGAGCTTCGAGAGGGAGTCTGAGCTCCAAGAGGGAGTCTGAACTCCGAGAGGGAATCTGAGCTCTGAGAAGGAGTCTGAGCTCTGAGAGGGAGTCTGAGCTTCGAGAGGGAGTCTGAGCTTCGAGGGAGTCTGAGCTCTGAGAGGGAGTCTGAGCTTTGAGAGGAGTATGAGCTCCAAGAGGGAGTCTGAGCTCCGAGAGGGAGTCTGAGCTTCGAGAGGGAGTCTGAGCTCTGAGAGGAGAGGGAGTCTGAGCTCTGAGAGGAGTCTGAGCTCTGAGAGGAGTCTGAGCTCCGAGAGGGAGTCTGAGCTTCGAGAGGGAGTCTGAGCTCCAAGAGGGAGTCTGAACTCCGAGAGGGAATCTGAGCTCTGAGAAGGAGTCTGAGCTCTGAGAGGGAGTGTGAGCTCTGAGAGGGAGTCTGAGCTTCGAGAGGGAGTCTGAGCTTCGAGGGAGTCTGAGCTCTGAGAGGGAGTCTAAGCTTTGAGAGGAGTCTGAGCTCCAAGAGGGAGTCTGAGCTCCGAGAGGGAGTCTGAGCTTCGAGAGGGAGTCTGAGCTCCGAGAGGGAGTCTGAGCTTCGAGAGGGAGTCTGAGCTTCGAGAGGGAGTCTGAGCCCCGAGAGGGAGTCTGAGCTTCGAGAGGGAGTCTGAGCTCTGAGAGGGAGTCTGAGCTCTGAGAGGGAGTCTGAGCCCCGAGAGGGAGTCTGAGCTCTGAGAGGGAGTCTGAGCTCTGAGAGGAGAGGGAGTCTGAGCTCTGAGAGGAGTCTGAGCTCTGAGAGGAGTCTGAGCTCCGAGAGGGAGTCTGAGCTTCGAGAGGGAGTCTGAGCTCCGAGAGGAAGTCTGAACTCCGAGAGGGAATCTGAGCTCTGAGAAGGAGTCTGAGCTCTGAGAGGGAGTGTGAGCTCTGAGAGGGAGTCTGAGCTTCGAGAGGGAGTCTGAGCTTCGAGGGGGAGTCTGAGCTCTGAGAGGGAGTCTGAGCTTTGAGAGGAGTCTGAGCTCCAAGAGGGAGTATGAGCTCCGAGAGGGAGTCTGAGCTTCGAGAGGGAGTCTGAGCTCTGAGAGGAGTCTGAGCTCCGAGAGGGAGTCTGAGCTTCGAGAGGGAGTCTGAGCTCCGAGAGGGAGTCTGAACTCTGAGAGGGAATCTGAGCTCTGAGAAGGAGTCTGAGCTCTGAGAGAGAGTCTGAGCTCTGAGAGGGAGGCTCCAGAACCCAGTGACAGCAAGAGGAGCTGGAGGCGTTTTCAAAAGTTCATAAGACAGCTCGAGATACTTGAGCATACTTGCCATACTCTCGACGAATGTCCGGGAGACTCCTGATTGCAGGTGGGTCTCCCGGACTCCCAGGAGAGTATGGCAGCCTCCCGCATCTGCCCACTTCCTAGTGAAGTGGGCAGAATTAAATCCAAAATTCCGCAATTCCCTGAGAATCGCAGCATTTGCCCCCCCCACCCCGCAAAGTGATGCGGGTGCGTCATTTACGCCACAGGGGCAGGGCCAAAATGACACGATTTTCTGAGCCCCGCCCCCAGCATGCCCACCTCTCCCCTCGACGCCGACTGTCATAAGTTGGCAATTATATAGTTAGAGTGAAGGGTGTTGCTAGCCTTAATTATCAGGGAACTGAGTGAGCGTGTAAGTGGTATGAGCGTGCAAGTAGTATGAGCGTGCAAGTAGTGTGAGCATGTAAGTAGTATGAGCATGCAAGTAGTGTGAGCATGTAAGTAGTATGAGCGTGCAAGTAGTATGAGCGTGCAAGTAGTATGAGCGTGCAAGTAGTGAGAGCGTGTAAGTAGTATGAGCATGCAAGTAGTGTGAGCATGTAAGTAGTATGAGCGTGCAAGTAGCATGAGCGTGCAAGTAGTGAGAGTGTGTAAGTAGTATGAGCGTGCAAGTAGTATTAGTGTGCAAGCAGTATGAGCATGCAAGTAGTGTGAGCATGTAAGTAGTACGAGCGTGCAAGTAGTATGAGCATGCAAGTAGTGAGAGCGTGTAAGTAGTATGAGCGTGCAAGTAGTGAGAGCGTGTAAGTAGTATGAGCTTGCAAGTGGTATGAGCGTGCAAGTAGTGAGAGCGTGTAAGTAGTATGAGCATGCAAGTAGTATTAGTGTGCAAACAGTATGAGTGTGCAAGTAGTATGAGCGAGCAAATAGTATTAGTGTGCAAGTAGTAATGAACGTACAAGTAGTATTGTTGTGCAAGTAGTATTGCTGTGCAAGTAGTTTGAGCATACAAGTACTATGAGTTTGCAAGCAGTATGAACGTACAGGTACCATGAGCATGTAAGCAGTATGAATGTGCAAGTAGTATGAGCGTACCAGCTGTATGATCATACAAGTAGTATGAACGTACAGGTACTATGAGCGTGTAAGCATTATGAATGTGCAAGTCGCATGAGTGTACAAGCAGTATGAGTGTGGAAGTAGTATGAGCTTGGATGTAGTATGAGCGTAGAAGTACTATGA
Organism: Mixophyes fleayi; assembly: GCF_038048845.1. Classification (NCBI taxonomy): domain Eukaryota; kingdom Metazoa; phylum Chordata; class Amphibia; order Anura; family Limnodynastidae; genus Mixophyes; species Mixophyes fleayi. Next base: position 295,300 of record NW_027445893.1, on the reverse strand, counting down.
GTGTGGAAGTAGTATGAGCTTGGATGTAGTATGAGCGTAGAAGTACTATGAGCGTGGATGTAGTATGAGCGTAGAAGTACTATGAGCGTGGATGTAGTATGAGCGTAGAAGTACTATGAGCGTGGAAGTACTATGAGCGTGGATGTAGTATGAGCGTAGAAGTACTATGAGCGTGGAAGTACTATGAGCGTGGATGTAGTATGAGCGTAGAAGTACTATGAGCGTGGAAGTGGTATGAGCACACTAAGCACTGTCATTTGCTAATGAAACCAGGAACTCTGCTGAATAGTGGAATGGAAGATGTAATTAAGTTCTGATGTTATTATGGTCAGGAGCCCATTACTTTAGCACCATGAGACAGGGACTGATTATTCAGGAGGCTGACTAGGCTGCAGCCTAGGGCTCGAGACTTCTGAGAATATTTCTTCAACATAACAATAAAGAAGAAAATAAATATTGAGTAAAGTTTTCATAGCTGCATTCACATCTTCACCTGGTTCCACAGTTCAGAATTTAATGAAAATGGAATGACTGACAAAGATTGCAGTGGATTTGCTAACAGTGGCTGAACCCTTAATCAGGCCCTGCAAGGGATTGTACTGCTCTACTATATATGTGTCTGCATTACAGGGGCTAAATACATTTCCGTTCCACTAATAAAAAATATATATAAATAAAAGTTATGAATTAGATGTAATTAGTTCAAAGAACTTTTAAGTTCAATGCTCTAATGCGCTGTTGTGAAATATGTGAAATGTGAAATGTGTCTGTTATAAAAGCCTCTGGCACCATCTAGTGGCTAAACATCAAAATACAGAATGCGTTTGTTGTGCAATTACTCTGGGATGACAACATGATTGCATCATAGATGTGGTGAAGGAACATTGGCTCTCAGAGGAGGCTCGGTGGGGGGCTGGCATCAGTCATGTGTGGAGGGGGGAGTTCTGTATCTTCCATATATACACATGCAGTAAGTCCTTATTAACCCCTTCTCTGCCACCAACATGAAATGTACACTTCTTTCTATATATATTCATAATCAGTTTCATGCAACATTTTATATTATTATGACTTACTAAATAGGCTTCCCCATGCAAAGTCAATGTTGTCCCCTCTGCTAACGCTTTGATGTACAGGGTGAAAAGAAAAAAAACCCTCTCAGTGTAGAAAATTCACATTTTTTTCACCCTTTGATAAATGTTACCACTAATCAGCAGCCATTTTGTGTCTAGGTCTCTAACAGACAATATACTGCGGGATACGCCCAATACATTTGTGGAATATTAAGTCACGCACAGAAAGCAAAATCAATTCATACACGTTATAGTTATTAATGACATGTCTATCTTATAGAGTAATATCTGACATTCATCACACAGGAAGGTATTTTCAGGTTTGTATCTAACTTAGTTATAACGTCATTGTACCTAACTTACATATTTGTCTCTCTCACTAACTGCCCCAAGTGTGAGGAGGCCCCAGAGGTCTCTCTTTAACCATTACCACAAACTGCCCCCAGCTGTGATTTGTCTGTTGGAGAGGTGACCACACCAAAATCATCATCATCATCACTCCACATATCACCTGTCACCTTCCCCGTCCTATAGTCCTTGACATGTACAAACCCCACCACAGAGCAGAATGATTTCACACCATTGTTTCAAAGCTTTAAAGGCGCCTATGTAGAAATATAAGATAATCAGATACTAAAGGCTTTTGCAGTCAGAGAAATAGAGGACTCAAGTTGTGTCTCTCTCCGCTGATGGTCAAACAGAGGTTTATTGAGTTTGCTGGGACTTGCAGTTCAAAACAATGGCGCATTCCTGATACAAAGTTACTGGTTATAGACAGTGAGAAAAGTCTCTCAGCTTTCTTAATGAAAGAGATGGCTCAGTAGGGTAATTGCCAGGTATTTTTGCTTTAAGTGATAGAGGAGGCTCTGGTTCAAATCCCCTTTCTGATTTCATTTTAGAACATTGAATGTTGCAGCAGGCTGACTGAAGACATTGAGAGAAGTCTCGCAGATTGCTTGAAGAAGGTATAGCTCAGCAGGCTAATAGGCTGGTTCTTTACTTACAGTGATAGAGGAGCCTCTGGTTCAAATCCCCTGTCAGGGTTCATTTTCATACATTGAATATTGCAGCAGACCGATTGAAGACAATGAGAACATTATAAGTGAGCTCAGCTGACTAGTAGTGAGGTGCCCATGGACGGTCATAGTACAGGCCCTGCTTTGAATTCACAGTGGCTTCCTTTTATCACATTTCATTTTGCAACAGGCTTGATGAAGTCTATGAGAATAGTCTCTCCATATCGTCCACACATGTATTAGCCTGGTGGCCTAGTACATAGGTGATCTGTTTACAGTTTATATAGCTTTCCTTGTTCGAATCCCCAGCCTTGTAACATTTACATCTCCTTTGATTTTGCTTCAGGCCCCTTGATGGTATTGATATAAGTCTCACTGCTGCTGACATCATGTACTGGCTCAGTGGACTAGTGGCCAGGGTTGCTGACTGTGATGCTGGAGGTCCCGGTTTGATTCCCCAGACAGGCTTGATGGTCTTTCCTAAGTCATTAGCCTGATCTGGGGCTGGTTATTGGGTTCTCTCCATGATGATGTATTAAATTGTTTGTGCAGCATTCTTTAATATACTTGGCTGTTGTGGCTAAAAGAACAACAGCCAATGTATGAAAACATTTACTCTACTTTCTTACCTTCATTCTAGACTACTCTTTCTTACACTTTTAACTCAACACTAGTATTACTGTTTTCTCTGCTGTCTGTCTACTACTGTCTACTACTGTCTACTACTGTCTACTACTGTCTACTACTGTCTACTACTGTCTACTACTGTCTACTACTGTCTACTACTAGCACAGTGTACTACTTGCCCACTAACTTATGCCGTCAATGTGACTAAAGACAGATCATCCGTCAGGTAAGTAGGGAGACTCATCTCAATGTCATGAACCAGCCAGATGCATCAACCAATGTACAAAGGGGGATTTGAACCAGGATCTCAGCCACATAATGACAGGAGAGCACCCGGCTACTAGTCATCTGAGCCAACATACGGTATATGAAATTTCTGAAACTTTTGTCAATGTCTTCAACAAGCCAGATGTAAAATCCAAGGTTCAAAAGTGTCAGCTGTTTGTGGATTTGAACTAAGACCTATATTATATCTGCAAGCAGAGAACCAGGGTACTAGTCCTCTGAGCCACTTGAAGATTACATAAATGATTTTTCTTCAGTGTCATAATTCATCCTGATGCATCAGGCAAGATAGTTAAAAGAAGACTGTCTCAGGGTTCAAACCAGAGACTTCACCATTAGCTGTGAACAGAGAACCTGCGCACAAGTCTAAGGAGCCACCTTGCTTGCTAAGTATAAGAGGGGGGAGAAATTATGCTCAATGTCATCAACCAGCCTGGAGCAACATACAAGGTACTAACAGAATGCTGTCTGGGGGAACATATACCAGGACTTCAACATCTCTGCTAGTAGAGCACATGGGCACTAGTCCAGTGACCCAGCACAGTATCTTTAGGAGGTTAGACTTTTCTACATGTCACTAAGCATGTGCAATATCCTAAGTACTAAAATTATACCTGTCTGCAGATTAAAACCTGGGACTCTACCATCACTGGGGGTGGCTTGTTGGACCAGCTCATGTACTTTTCTCAATGTCACAAACCAGCCTGGTGTAACATTCATGGTAGTAAGAGAGAACACACCGAGGGATTCAAGTAACGAGCTCCACCATCACAGCCAGGTGAGTACTGGGCTTCTAGACATCTCCATCACAGCCAGGTGAGTACTGGGTTTCTAGACATCTCCATCATACACAGTTGAGTATTGGGCTTCTAGTAAGTGTTTCTGAATATTTTTCTCAATATTGTCAACCAGCCGGGTGCATCATTCAAATGCCTAAAAATGAAACCTGCCTGAGGACTCAAACCAAGAACTCTTCCATTGCTGTCAGTAGAGCACCAAGCTACTAGCCCACTAAACCAGCTGGTTTGTTGTGTTAGTGCAGAGACTTTTCTCATCAATGAGCCCAGCTTCTCAATGTCATCAGAGACTAGTGCAACAACCAGAGTCTCTACTACAGCCTGTGTATTCAAACCTGGACATTATCTTACTCCTTTCTGCTACTCAGCTAATAGCTCTTCAATCCCCAGCAGAGATATGACTGTCTCTGGCACAATTCACTGAGTTAAATATGGAGAAGAAGGGTGCCCCAATTATATGGGACCAGCCAGTACAACGAGAGACAAGTTGAACATCTTGAACTGTTTGTCATGTTCTTCAAACCATTCCTGAACAATCATTGCACTGTGGCAGGGCGCATTATCCTGCTTAAAGAGGCCAATGCCATCAGGGAATACCGTTAATCATAAAGGGGTGTACTTGGTATCAGTAATGTTTAGGTAGTTGGTGCATGTCAAAGTAACATCCACAGGAATGCCAGAATCCAAAGTTTCCCATAAGAACATTGCCCAGAGCATCACAATGCCTCCGCTGGCTTGTCTTCTGCCCATAGTGCATCCTGGTGACATCTCTTCCCCAGGCACCCGGCCGTCCTTATGATGTAAAAGAAAACGTGATTCATCAGAGCAGGCCACCTTCTTCCATTGCTCCATGGTCCAGTTCTAGGGTTCATGTGCCAGTTGTAGGCTCTTTCAGCGGTGGACAGGGGTCAGCTGCGGATACGCAGCAAGCTGCGATACTCTGTGTGTTCTGACACCTTTCTATCATAGCCGGCATTAACTTTTTCAGCACTAAGTTAGATAATGTTTCTCCTTTGTTTGTTTTTGTTTAAAACTGGAGGAGGGAAGAAGGGGAAGGTTTGGGGAGAGTGGGCTCAGATACAGTGTGAGACAACATTTCAAAAGCTATTCTAACAAAAGTTATTGTAAGTATATAATGACATGGCCTGAAATAGCTGTAAAACATCTAAGTAACATGACGTAGCTTATGTGTCATGAAGGATCCTGTATTATATGATCATGAGGACCCAGAAGTGGGTCAAAGACATATTTGCAAGACATATACTCATATATACAAAACTCTGATGAGTTACGGTTATATCATTGTGTGAGTGGAGGATAATTGATGCCACACAATCAGGTAAGGGTGAGTGCTCACTTCTTATTATAGCCACAGTGTGGCTAGGAGTAGGTGTGAGTGTGACCTCACTTCATTTAGTCACATAGAATCCAATAATACGCAATCTATAGAGCCCAAGGTATATATACCAACAATAACAGTTGAAACAGCTCATATATAAAATGTGTATTAAAAACATTGAGTCATCATGAAGGACAATGTGTCCTTAAGGGGGAAGTTCAACTAAAGTCCCTATTGTAGGTAGGTTGGTTCCACATCAACAATGTTACTCAGATGTATTCCTCCAGTCTTAGGTGCCAAGTTGTAAGTTCCATATAACTCCTGTGTGGTAAATCCATCTATAATGTTACATATACACTTAATCTCACAAACCTACCTGTGTCTCCAACTTTTACTCTCCTCCCATTTGCTTCCAAACTACTTGAGAGACTTGTGTCAGGTCTCTAGGATTTATGTTTGTAGATATTGGGTTGTTGGATTTCAGCAGCAGGAAAACACAGGAAGAGACTTAAGTGAGAAGAGTTACTGTACCTTTAAATACAGAGAGTGAGTCTCATGTAGAAGCAAATCCAGGGATTAGCCAGAGAAGATAGTTGTAGGAGAGCCAGAAGTCAAAACCAGTGAAGAATTCATGCAAGAGCCAGAGGTCAAAGCTAGAGAGGGTAGTCGACTATCTGCGAGCCAAGGGACAGACAGAGTAAGGCAGCCAGGTGACAACAGGATACTGGTTTAAGGATGCTAGTTTAAGGAGAAAAGCTCAATAAACTGGTAGTGTGTTGTTCCCTGGAAGCTGCTTACATAGGCCTGAACATGTGGATGAAGCCTCAGGTGCCTGCAACTATTACTATTCGGTTTAAGTGAGATACAATTGAAAATCTCAAGTTTACTTAATTGGTAGTGCAAAGTGTTACATTAAAAGTTTTAATATCAATAAATAACTAAAATAATCAGTCTTTATTAACTCACTACGAACTCAATTTTCCTGACGTGATGACCGGCATGACGTCATCACATCACGCCCGACAGTGAGGAGCAGCGCACAGAAGAGAGAAGAGAGAAGACAAGAAAAAAAAAAGAGATGAAAGAAGCCAATATAAAGGTAAGTAAAAGAGCGTAGGAAAGGCCAAAGCGTGATGAGGGGGAGGGGGGGGGAAGGCACAGTGTGGTGATGAAGACGAGGGGGGGGGGCAAAGGCTCACTGTGGTGATGAAGAAGAGGGGGGGACACAAAGGCACAGTGTGATGAAGGGGGGCCAGGTGAAGGGGGGCAGCATGGAGGGTGCAGTGTGATCATAAGGGGGCACAGTAATGGTGTATGATGGCACAGGGGCCTTGTGGCAATGTAGTGTGTGTGAGGTAAGTGGTGGCTAATTAATGGGTGCTATTTTGTTTGTGGGGTGATGGTGGGGCAATGTAATAGTGGGGACTTTTAATTTAAGATGGGGTGGTTTGAGGGCTGTTGAATGTGGGGGTGAGTTTGGGGAGAGTGAGGTCTATTTATTAAATGTGACTATGAATTATTTAATGGCAGTGATGGTTGCGGGAAATAGATATATTTCTGAAATGTAAATACTATTAATTTATTGCTGGGGCTGTTTGTAGAGAGGGAAATAGGTTTATTTATTAAATGGGAATACTATTATTTTAATGTTGGGGCTGGAGGAAGGCCTAATTATTACTTGTGGGTGGCATTGATTTAACGCCGGGGCTGTTTGGAATTTTCTAAATGTGCCCAAAAAATGTGTTTCCAAATAGGGCCCCCAACATTCCAGGTTCCAGACAAGCCGCAACTAAAGAAACCAGCAGCCACAGGTGGTGAAAGTGACAAGAACAGGTAGGAGAGAGCAGGAGAGTCTGTGAAATGCTGTGATTCTAGTGGGACAATGCCAATTTTTGGTGAGTGTTCTGCCCAATGTAAGGTGCAGGCCAAGACTGTGAACTCTTTCTGTATACACTGTATTCTTTCTATACTACACTGTGGTGCTAGTTGTCCTAAAAGTCAGGAGTGCTGGGACATTTGTCACGCTCCGGTGAATTCAGGGCCTAGTTATTTTGACCCGCTAACCACACCCCAATGATGCATAGCCATGCCCCCAATTGTATGACCCCACCCACTATTAATTTTGCGCTGTGTCGTAGCAGTGGTGCAATTTTTTTTTTATCATGCTCAGCTATAAGGTGGGCCCCATTAAGTTGTTGTACCGGGGCATTGAATTCCACTTGGCAGCCCTGATTACTCCTATTCTGAAAAAACTAAATTCTGACCCAAATTCTCTCTCAAATTACCGCCCCATCTCCCAGCTCCCATGCTCCTCCAAGCCTACACTTGCCTCACACACTTTCTTACAGCAAACAACCTACTGGATCCTCTTCAGTCTGACTTTCGCTCTCAACACTCCACAGAGACTGCGCTGACCAAGGTTGTCAATGATCTGATCACAGCTAAAACTAAAGGTGATTACTCTCTTCTAATTCTCCTGGATCTCTCGGCTGCATTTGCCACTGTTGACCACTCTCTCCTCATACAAACGCTGCAATCCCTAGGTCTTGAAGGCACTGTCCTATCCTGGTTCTCATCCTACCTATCTAATCGCTCTTTCAGTGTTAATTTCTCTGGATCCACCTCTGCTCCGCTTCCTTTATCAGTTGGAGTTCCACAAGGCTCAGTCCTAGGTCCTCTGCTATTCTCTATCTACACCACTTCTCTAGGAAAACTAATAAGTTCCTTTGGATTTCAGTATCATCTCTATGCGGATGATACACAAATCTATCTATCCTCTCCTGATCTCTCACCATCTGTGTTGTCTCGCGTAACTGACTGTCTTTCTGTCATTTCATCTTGGATGTCTTCTCGCCAACTCAAACTCAATCTTTCAAAAACAGAATTATTGATATTCCCACCCAACAATAGAAGCTTCCTGCCTGACATTTCTATTTCTGTTGACAACATGACCATATATCCCACCCCACAAGCTCGTTACCTAGGTGTAATCCTTGACTCAGAACTATCCTTTGTTCCCCACATTGACTCTATATCTAAATCATGTTACATACACCTAAAGAACATTTCCAGAATACGCACATTTCTGACACAAGATACTGCAAAAACTCTAATTCATGCACTTATCATCTCCCGCATCGACTATTGCAATTCCCTCCTTACTGGTCTTCCCAAAATCAGACTGGAACCCCTACAATCTATTATGCACGCAGCGGCTAGATTGATTTTCCTTGCAAACCGTTCCTCCTCTGCTGAGTCGCTCTGTCAGTCTCTACATTGGCTGCCTGTTTTTCAACGAATCAAATATAAAATTCTTCTACTAACATACAAGGCCATCAACAAAATTGCACCGATATACATCTCCTCTCTTGTCTCAAAATATCTCCCAACTCGACACCTCTGTTCTGCACAAGATCTACGTCTCTCCTCCACTCTCATCACTTCCTCCCATTCTCTGTTACAGGATTTTTTTCCGACTGCACCTACTTTGTGGAATTCCCTCCCTCGCACAATAAGACTTTCCTCTAGTCTTCAAACCTTCAAGCGTTCTCTGAAAACCCAGCTCTTCAGGCAAGCTTATAATATTCCTCAACCACCCTCTTAATCTCCCTAGGTTACCCTATTACCATCCTTTACACAGCTAACACAAGACAACAAGCCTCTGACCAACATAGTTGTGCGACTGATCACACAGCTCACTAAATACTTTGTAACCTTTACATTCTAACTGGCCCAATATTCATTTTGATGTAGCACTTACTCTTGTGTATCAAACCATTGTCCCATAGACTGTAAGCTTGCAAGCAGGGCTCTCTTACCTCTCTGTCTGTATGTATTACCAAGTATTGTTTTATTACTGTTTGTTCCCAATTGTAAAGCACTACGGAATCTGCTGGCGCTATATAAATAAATGTTGATGATGATTTGAACAAAGACGTTTATTAGTACAACATTGTCTGTGGTCCTCTATTGCCCTCTACTGGTTATTGATAAATTTCACAACTTGCTGTCAACCTGTGGCGCATCCATAACTTTGTAAATGGAAACAGGGATAACAATGTGCTCTAAAAAGTGTTTATTCTGTTATGATTGTTATAATTATTTACCATTCAATGTCTAACAAGCCGGAGTCGATATTTACAGCATACAATGAAGTTCTTTATATTGGAAACAATAAAACTCCCCAATGATTCTATTATGTCCAGACTTGTTCCTTGTGATAACCCAACCACAGCGCAGAGCAGAATGAATTCTCACCGTTGCTGCCGGAACTTACAAATATATAACGTGAAATGGACGTTTTGCGGAACCACAAACTGAACTCAAAGATCGGAGAAAACATCAAATGTTCTATTCGTTTCTTAAAAAGATCAGTATTGACTGCAATAAATAATTTTTTCCCAGTTTTCTCTTTCTCTTAATACCATCCACAGAGAACAGAACAGCAATAACACTTGATAAATAGACCCCATAAAAAAAAGATTATCGTTGTTATGTGCTTATTAGGGTGTAGCGAAAATCACCCACTTTCACACTTCAGCCCCTGGTTGAAAAGAACGTAAGGGAACAAAAAATAGAAAAAGAAAGGAATTCACTTAGTAAAAGTCGCAGGAGGGTATGCACAAAGCCACTAAATTAAATCTGTTTTTATGCTAGTCACATGTCAATGATGGGCTCTATGTATCTTTAATGGTATTAACATGTTCCCAGCCTGCATAAGACATTTTCAAAAGGACAGAGTGTAGGATGGACATCAGACTGCACCAGGGAATTATGGGTGAATGTAGATCCTGCGTTAAGCTGGTCATGTGGCTGATCCCGCTGCTTGGCACAGGAGGCGCGAGAGCTTCGGAGAGAACGCAGCGCCTGGATAAAACGCTGGTACAGGAGCAGTGAAATATCTGTCTCTTTGTTTTCTTGACCTTTATGGCATGGCCAACCGGTGGCACTAGAGGTGTTGTGAAACTACAAGTCCCAGCATGTTTTGCCAGCCGATAGCTGGCAAGGTATGCTGGGACTTGTAGTTTTACCACACCTAGAGAGCCACAGGTTGTCCTGGCTCGGTATAAATTTCAAAAATAAATAATGTTGCTGATATGGCAGCTAGGGGTACATCTGAATTACAAGTTTTCATTGCATAGATTAATTATGAAATTGACCCAATAAATATCAATGTATATCGCTCAGTTTATTTGCAGTGGGCGAAAAGGCACTGTCCATTAATAATAGTAATACATAGCCTCTCCTTGGTTTGTTACTTTAGGCTGCTGTTAATGATTTCTGATTCTGGACTACCATGGCAACCACAGACACATGGCACACGATGCAGTGAGCAGACAGACTTTGGAACACCCCTCTGAGCTCTGTCTGCTCCGTGACATCCTCCGCAATCACATGACACGCTGAGTGCTGTGACCATGTGTCTGTGTAGCAGACTGACCCTGCCTCTGTCTGTCAGATATTTTTGTAGGCCAACCAGAGAGCTTTTGAAAAGGAGATAATTATTTTGCAGGAGGACAGATGACAGATGACTGATCAAACATGTACTTAATAATTTTGTACACATTTTATTAAGGGGTATACTTAAACTTGCTTGTGGCATATACATTTAACGAAAGAGCATAGATATTCTATACGTCACAATAGATGTTTAAAAGGTATATGCTTGCCAAAATGAAAATGTACACCGAAATAAACGTGTACAGGTGTTTGGTGTTGGAAATATATAGACATAGCTAAAACTATTTTTGCATAATTGCAGTGATAAACGGGCCATAGAAACCGTTCCCTGTCTTATAAAACTGGTTCTGAATGCGTTGGACTTTTTGTGTGTCAATTCCCAGGGATGTCACATCAGACGGAAACTAAAAATGATCAAAGTACTTCTTATCTAATGTGCATTATGGTTTCAGTAGCTTGTTGCATTTTCTGTCCTGTCTGCATGTTAATAAGGTCAGGTACAGAATTTACTGATTGGTGCCTTTAAATAGACCATACAATATCACGCAACTGTGACTTGCTTACTTGGTTGATTCTCTCGGAGAGGTCAATTTGGCAATGGACAATCTCAGTCTCAGGCCATGGGTTCCTCATCTGGTTTTGATACCATTCGGCTTGACATCTCAATACCTCGTGCGTTTACCAGGATCTAGTTTTTCTATCTGTGCTTTTCTCTGTGTCATGCCATGTTGTCTCACCTACCAGTGCCTACATCGGTGCCCGTGGGTATCTTGGCATTAGATTTAGCCGAAAATTCAATGTCATACCTGCCTACTCTACAGGAGATTCCCCAATTGTGTAGCTGGTTCCGTGGTAAAACTCAATGCTTTCAATTTCACCACAATTTCGTTCATCTTTAGCGATAGCCCAGGAGTACAGGAGTACAGATATTGGCCATTTAAAGTTCAGAGCTTGACCAGAGATAAAGTGTGTTTGGATGAAGGGTTTGGAGTATATTTTAATAAATTCAAAGAGATGTTTTTGTTATTCATACAGACTCTTAGAATGATCTTTGGCCATTTCCCACACTTTCCATCACATTCACCGCACGACCGATGTTATGTGAATTAGGGGGTATTTTATCCATTAAAGCTTAATGGTTCACAGGTAGAGGCTAATTAAATGTCAAAAGGGCAATATATTTCATCTGTTTAAACTTAGAGCTACCGCAGCATGGGGATTGAGTATTTATGCAAACAACAATTTTTTTTAACAAATATTTGTAGACAAATAATTAATTATGAGTTCGGAAGTGTACTTTAAGAGCCTTTTGGTTAAAAAAAAAAAATACTGTCTAGAACAATCTGTGTAAGTGTCATTTGTAATACAGATAAATCTGTTGACGTTGTGTGGTGTTGAATGCTTTTGCAAACCACTGAACTCAATGGCTTAAGGACTTAAATTCATACTTGCCAACTTCAGAAAGTTGGTGTCCGGGAGATGCGGGGGGGAGGTGGGCGTGCGGGGGGCGGGGCTTGGTGAATTGCGGCATTTTGCAGTGGGGGGCGGGGCTAAAATGCAGCGATTCCCTGAGAAGCGCATCACTTTGGCTCTAAAACTGCCCACTTCCTAGTGAAGGGGGCAGATGCAGGGGAATGCCCTACTCTCCCGGGAGTCCGGGAGAACTATCCAAAATTCGTGAGTCTCCCAGACATTCTGGGAGAGTTGGTAAGTATGCTTAAATTATATAAAGACAATTATGTCTTGTCTTCTCATTGTATTAATTAATAACAACGAGTCAGTATAGTAACTCTGAAATCCAACAGTACAGTTTATACATTTTTATTACAGTACAATACAAATGATGAAAGCAATTCGCATTTGAATTAATCTGACCAGTGTGTGTCATACTCTCATAGTTATAAGTCATACCAGCTCTAAGAATCACACATGTGACAGCAGAGGGAGGAGAAGGATGTCACAGAGCAGACAGAGCTCAGATGGGTGTTCCAAAGCCTCTCTGCTCCCAACATCATGTGCTAAGTGACTGTGGTTGCCATGGTATTCCAGAATCGATAAATACCAACATTCTTCTTATAGCCGGCCACAGTGATTTATGTTAAAAAAAAAAAAAATACATCTTGATTTTTTCTTGCTGCTTTAGTTACCCTTCAATAGAGAGTGAGAAGTCATACCGCCTCTAGGGATCATGGGAAATATCTGGCCATGGTTGTTTTCACAAAGGTCATCGTGCACCAGTTTCTGAATGTGTCACACACAGGTACAGCAAGAACAGCAAAACCAGTTTTTACAGCAGATCCTTCTCGGAAAGCGCGGCTCAGAGACGGATTCTTGGCAGATTCCCGTGGGCTGCCGGCTAATGGGGACGTTTTTGGAGAATACTTTCAGTTCCGAGTCGGAGTGCAAGGTCTTGCTGGCCGACCGCGGGCTGTCCTTTTCGGACTTCACCGCTAAAAAAGCCGTTAGATCGAGGTCCAACATGGCCACCCCTCCGCGCGGTGTGGGAGTGTTCTGACGGCACTGCGGACAAGGGATCCATCGCTGCTCGTTGGTGACCGAGTCGAGCCGCCTGATGCAGCTCTGGCAGAAGGTGTGACCGCAGTACAGCCGCCGGGGCAGCCTGGTCGACAGATTGTAGTTGGAAAAGCAGATGATGCAGTCGATTTTGCGACTACTTCGTTTCACCTCCTCTTCGGTGGGAACGTTTTCAATGACTGCGGTCTCTGTTTTGTCAGCGCATTCAGGGTTGTTGTTACTATGAAACATACTCGTTCTGATAAGAGAGGATAGAAAATTGAGTTAAAGTAACATTATTTCCCTAGTACAAGTACATACAGAGAAACTGTATTCCACATGCATCTGAACATAATTTAACTTAGCTATTCTCCTACAAATCATCATCTCCTTTTCAAAAGTTCTCTAGTTGGCAAACGGAAAACTGCTGCCAGACACAGTCAGTCTACTATGCAGACACAGGCTCGCAGCTCTCAGCATGTCATGTGATGCAGAGTGCAGGACTCAGAGGGGTGTTCCAAAGCATCTCTGCTCACTACATCATGTGTCATGTGACTGTGGCCACCATGGTATTTCAGAATTGCTAAATGCCAACACTCCTCTTTTTGCCATTATTGAAAAATAGGGATTCTTTCAGTGCAAAAACTAACAGGGACAATTTTTTAAAACCTGGGATTGTCCAGCTGGCAGTGGTGTATTTGCTGGTACTGTAATAATCACGTCTCCTCTCCTATGAATAATATATCCAACCTGCAGAACAGATCCTTAAGTAACAGCAGATCATGTGCTAATGTATAAGCCTCATGGGGGTTTGGGTAACTCGCAGAACAAGGGGGGGACAATACTCCGCCAATAGCAAAATATGAAGAGGGAGGCGATCAATTGAGTCCGTCCTGCTCTGGCAAGTCATTTAATTATAAATTATGGTGGCCATCTTCATTTCTTTCATTATTTATATACTGGGGGCACTACCAATAATTTATTTAACAAGGGGGCACCACCAACAATCTACCAGGGCCACAGTCAATTCATTATCTGTATACTGGGGACACTTATTTATTTAGTTAACAATGGGGAACAATGATCTATTTAAATACCTACTAGGGGCAATCAGGGGAGGGCTGGCAAATTTTAGCCTGGGAGGGGGGGCGGTCTCTATACCACCCATGTATTAAAAATAAGGATGGTGGTTTTAAACCTTTGGCAGATTGCTGAGTTTTAAATCCCAGTCCCCACCCCCTGTAGAAGACTATACAAACTTCACACAGATAGGGTGGTAGTGGGAATCGAACCCCTGACTCCAATGCTGTCGGACAGCAATGCTAACCAGTGTGCCACTACACCGATACTTTATGTAATAAGAAAATTCCCTTTATTGTACATCACAAGGATATAATATAGAATTGATGATAATAAATGTATAAACTCCTGTCAATTATACACAGGATAATGTAGTCCTTGCTGCAAGTTATAAGTCTATTAACAGCCACCGAGGACCATATAACGCGTGAGACCACACGTTCAGGGCTTTTATAGAAGTCATAGAAATATATGGCGACTTTTAATATTGTAATAACTTATAGTCGGGGGTGCGAGTTATTCCTTATAATACAGAAGAATTCCTAATGAACTCTGATGACTCAACAATCGTACAGAGATTATTTATTTCTAGGAGTTTATATGCACATTATAAAGGACATTATAAAGTGGCTCAGCGTTCTACGGCCTGCGTTAGGGCATCGAGCCTTAAGCTTCGTTTCTTTTGGCCACAAAGGTTCTCAATCACTTGGATAATTTACAGCAATGAGTTCTATGACTAAATAAATGGCTATAATATACAGGACAGGAAACTTCATCAATATCCTTATAATGTACAGTACTGGGCTAGCGTGCTGATCCACGACACTTAATACTGCAAGGATGACGTCACTCCTCACTGATTATACCGATTAACATTACTCGTCTAGCAGTTGGCATGGCTACTCACCTGTTATAACGATATAACGTACGGTCGACGATCACGGAATTAGCATTCCTGGCCTGTTATAAGGGGATATTTCAGCAGATGGAGTTGTCCTCCTAGTTTGTAGTGCAGGTACCGTCTTAAAAAATTCATGACCTCCTGGAAACGATGGACGAGACAGGTCTTAGTGGATGTCAGCGAGGAGGAGAACAAAATGATCACCGACTCATCGAGGAATGAAACTTGGACCAAGAAAACCACCGGAAGAAGAGGCGATGAGATCGTCATTGAGCCAAGGACGGTATGGAACGGTCAGTCGGTCAACAGAGGGGTCTCCGAGCCGATTTCCGACAGTCCGGAGGTGTTGCTCTTCCCATCGTGTCCTTGTTGTGTGAGGACGTCTCTCCGCTCCCGGTCTCCAGCTCCTGCGTGTATCACTCCTGTAATTATGTCAGTCTCAGGTTACCGGTCAGCTAGTGTATCACACAACAGGGACTCTGCATAGACAGACTGGTTTACTGTAGGCTCGGCCTCACAAAAGCTCCAGAAATCCAATATAGATCTCCGCCCTCTCAGGGCTCGGTATTAACTGTTTTCTCTCCTCCGGCAGATGCACAAGATCGGGGGCGAGAGATGCTTCGTAATTCGAGGACATCGTTCTGTTGAACAGAGAAAACGTCAATGTATATAGATTATAGTAGGAATAAACGTAGGGTTACTGAGTGCAGAAAAAACACAGGTTTATTAAAGTATAACTCCACCCGAACAATATAACGTGACCCCCGGTATAATAAATGGACTCCCTGATAAGTGAAGGTGTTGAAAGACTTAATCCATCCATATTACTCCACTGCAGGTCTCTGAATAGAGCTCTGTTATGAAGCTATGGATAGATTGTAGACAGGAGCTGGCTGGGCAAGGGGGCTGCTTCTCCCCGGGCCGGTCCCATAGTGGGCTACCTTGGGCTGGTTCATTGGGCCACCTGCATTTTGTTTGCCTTTAAAATAGGCTGCAGAATCTAGTCTTGCCTCTCATGCTAAAATTTGCCAGCCCTCCCGTGGTTGTAGCAGTTCACAGGCAAACCAAGGGGGGGGGGTTTACCTAGTGCCTGGAAACCCCCATCCAAGCCTGGGACACTGTATAATTGAGGTGGCTGGACCCTGCCCCCGCTTCACACAGCTCTGCTT
The DNA here is from genome assembly GCF_038048845.1 of Mixophyes fleayi. Classification (NCBI taxonomy): domain Eukaryota; kingdom Metazoa; phylum Chordata; class Amphibia; order Anura; family Limnodynastidae; genus Mixophyes; species Mixophyes fleayi. Next base: position 279,039 of record NW_027445893.1, on the reverse strand, counting down.
GAAAATGTAGAGCTGCGTGCACCTAACAGTAGTGCACGCAGCATTGCCCATGTATATTATGGAGATAGGAAGAATTGGAGAGCAGCCAAGTACGGTCTAATATTATAGCCACGCCCCCATGTATGCTGGTGACGCCCACTGGCGGCGTGGTGTGGAAACCCCTCTACAAATCCTGCGTTTGCCCTTGCAGTTTCATTTTGCATCCCAGGGTCCCATTTGTTATTTTGCTGTGCAGATGGGCACGGTCTACTAAGGGTTCTGGGCAGAGTTAATTATGTAAATAACCTGCTTTTTACCTTAATATAGAGGGGTGTAGCGTTCTCCTGATTTGCTGGGGTCCCCAAACTCTTCAACCATAATCCGCGCTAATACTACTTCAAACATACAGCAGTGTTTTCGATGCCCTGCCCTTTGGAGCCTGTTGGCATCCAATGGGTACCTGAGATATTAGTAAACAGCGGAGCAGCTCCGGGCAGTTAAGGACCTCCGGCACCAAGCAGGTCGGGAACGCGGACTAGCAGGAAATTAAGTGGGCGGGGTTAGAACAACCTGTAGCCAATGACTGTCCTTCGAATGTTAACAGCAGCAAAGAGAATTTCAGTTCCGCCAACTCTTGTGTGTCCACATGTGGGTAGGTTTGAAGTGGGAGGAGCCAACCTGTAGCCAATCCGAGCATCTTAAAGTTACCAACATTTTAGAGTAATCATGTTAGGCTCCTGCTCTACTGGTGCAGGACAGTGGTATTAAACACGCTCCTATATGAAACAATAAAGACATTCTTAATGCAACAGTGAATTAAAATATTTTGAAAGATTCATTATCATAATCACAATTTTAAATCCCAGTCCTGATCTGTGTCGGCTCATCGTTGCACGGACCCACCTGTAGAAAAAGCTAATTGAAACGTATTGTGAACAGTGAAACATAGCAATCAGCATTGTGCATTGTCATTACTGAACCACACTGTACCTGTCACGGAATTGCAGAGATGGCCGCTAACCGGTATTGGCGCAACTGAACAGGGAGGCGCGGAGTCTAACGTACCCCCGGTATTCACAAGGGACCCCCGCAAGGAGGTTTGGGCTTAGCTGCAGAGGGTACGCAGGTCACGGTTCTCCAAGACAGTCACCGGTGTAGCGACAGTAGTAGACAGGTGTAGTCAGGCAATCCAGGTCAGAGCCAACCGAGCGGTGCAGTACAGAGGGAGGATCCAAAGAGAAGTCAGGTCAAGCCAAATAGTCAAACCAGCCGGACAGCGAGGTACCAAAGCGAAACACAGGAGAATAGTAACAGGAAGCCGAGTCAGAACCGAATAACACACTGGATCAGAAGTTCAGGAAACGCTGGAGCAGGAGTGAACCAATACTCTGGCACTAGACATGTGTCAGAGGCTGCTTTATATACCCTAAGGTGCATCCTGATTGGGTTAAGGAGATTTTGGCGGTCAGACATGCTGGCTGCCGACAGGTGAGCAGAGATAGCGTCCGTCTGCTAGGCAACAGGACGTGGTTGCTGAGAAGGTGCCGGCGTCTGTCTCCTGCACCAAGTGTCAGTGCGGAGACGGCGCCTGACAGTACCAGTGACATGGACCAGGGGTTATGTACCTTTAACAGTATTTTTGGGGGAGTCGCTAATTTTTCCATTGGGAAAAATGTGAGTGGGCTATGGGTCAAGAACATTATCAAAGCAGATTTGGGGAAAGACTTGTTGGATTTGGGAAAGGTTGGAAGAATTGGGCTTGACCACCCCCCACTTTAATTTTTCTATAGTATTATATAGAATTATAAGTCAGTATTGGTCAGTAAAATTGTTAGTAAAAATATTTTTAAGGATGATTGATTGCTGCTGTTCTTACAGCTCCTCTATTGTCCACAAACTGAAAATAACACACTGAACCAGCGCATGATTAAGAGGACCAATCAGAAGCTGCAATCTCGGAGATTGGGGCTCCTGATTGGTCCTCCCCTGCCAGCCCCCATCTTTAGCCATCTTCTCTATGTAAGCTGGTAAAGCAGCTTTTGAAGGTATTTAATGACAACTTGTGAGATCTCGCAGCTGTTGCAGAGTTTTCAGGAAGTCAGACTTCCCATTGTCGGTTTCTTCAACAGTGACGAGGAATGATACATTTAGGAACTGAAATTCTCTCTCGCCCTTCCGAATTTGAAAAACATATAGGACTCACCATATCCTTGTGTGTCAAAAAAAATGTTACATACTTTTTCCACGACTTTATTTTGTTTTCTGGAAACTCTGTTACATACACTACTTTGATAAGTGTCCCCTAATAGGCTTTACTAAAATAAACAGTATAATTTCATTTGTACAGTTGTATAGTTTTAGAGGGTGTTTTGCCAACAGTGAGTCTGTCCAGTTTACTCAATAAATAGGCCACGCCCACTTATGTGACATTGTCCGTGATTGAGTGCATAACAGTCAGTGCAGGATAAACACCTCTAGATCTATCCTCATACAGCAACCTGTTGTAATAAGTAAAATGGCCTAGAGTTATTGGGCACTGGGACAGTAAAACAGTATACTAGGTTTCATTGTAAGCAGGGAGGGGGACAGACTGTGTTGAGATCTTATGCTGCTAACCTGCCATGTGGAGGGGCAGAATGTATACAGTGGAATGACAGAGTAACAGTGAGTGTGGATGGGGGCTTGGGGGACTGATGAGGTGCAAGTAAGTGTGTGTGGGAAGTATTGATGTAATGTGGGGTTACTAATGTAATGTGGGAGGATATTAATGTAATGTGGGGGATATTAATGTATTGTGAAGGATATAAATGCTCCTTGCATGCTGGCCACACTCACCCCGGCGCTGTGGCAACACACATCGGTGGCTCTCCTCCTGCTATGCAGTGGCACATGCATTTTCCTGCCTCCTCTTGATTTGACCCCACCTAATAAAAATTTGGCCCCACTTGCAGCAGCAGTCATCAGCGTTGATTTCAGCTCTGTCTGGGGATTTATCAGAGAATACGGGCAATTACTGCTTCTTGGAAATTCCCTCCTGAAAGCAGAAAGAATTACGTAGTTCTTCTTCCAACACTGATCGAATTTCATTCTACTGTATAATATTTTTCAACACAGACGAGGTAGAAACTGGATCAAGCAGGGCCGAGAAGTGGTTTAAAGGTTCATGAGCTTAAAATAGAATTCTACAAAAAAAAAAAAATTTTTTTTTTTTAATCTGATCCAGATTTAACCCTTTAATGGCCAGAGGATCCGAACCGGCTTTACCACTTCTGCAAATATGACAGTCAAACTGCCGGCTCCCTCTATCTTCTTATTTTCTCGCTGTTCCTTCTCTCGTCTTCTTTGCTTCAAACATCTTGTACTCTTTCCTGATAGGCCGCCGCTGCCTGCTGGGTGCATCTAAGTAATGTCCGATATTTGTTTATTTGTTTATTTATTTATTTTTTAAACACTTTATTTAAGATTTCAAACATAACAAGACAAAAACAACACAAATAGCAGGTACGCACATAAGGGCAACAATTACATAGAGGAAACCCCCCAAAAAAGAACAACAAATTCCTGAAAAACATTGAAGTAAAGCTTCCAAATCTTAATAAAAAAAAATAGCCATTAACAGGGAGGTCTGCATGCAGCGAAGGTGTGTACCGAATAATAAAAGGGGAGGGGGGGGAGGAAAGAAAGAGAGGGTAGGGGATGAGACTGAAGGGAGAAGGGAAGCAGAACTATATATTGAGGATTTCACCAAAAACTAAACTTTAATTTTGAGTAGAATTCTTCTTTATCCCAGTGAGTCTGCTATACATGCTGATCACCACTAGAGGGCGGTATTTGCTTCAGTTTACCACAGCATAGCAACGATGGCATTATCAGACCTGCTGGCTTGATAGTTGTGAGTACTGTAGCTTCTGTGCTCAGGCGTACCACACAAAGCCAGGTGGAAAAATATTTATTTAGCAACGTGCTAGCACGGGCAATGGATTTATCAATTTAGCTATAACAGTGATATGAGCGCGCCGTTATAGCCAGACTGTTACATTTAGGGCACCGAACACCCCAAAACGAATTTGCTAACGCATTTAGGAGCTGGTAGCGCGCACCAAATTTTACATGATCATATTTTCACTGCAAAATTGAAGCACGGCAGCGGATTGCCTCGTTTCAGCCCTGACCTGCGACACAATGACACTAAAGCGCAATGGGCGGGGCCGAAATGATGCCAGTCACCACGAATCCAGTCATTGAGGCTCCCATCCTACCCCCTGCCCTGTGTAACAACTGGGGAAATTAGCAGCACATTAAGCCACAACTCTGTGTCTCAATGAAACAAAAGGAGGATACTCCTTGAGGTTATTCCTTCGAAGTGGTGTGTAGACACCCACTGGCCTCCCTGTTAGAGGTACATCTGACTTGGGCAATCGCGATTTATCCATTCCACGGCTTCCTCCTGTGATACTGATGGGTAGAGCATAGAATACGCCAGCTGTAAGGCTCAGATCCTCTTCTGAACAAATTCTCCTCGTTTTCTTTTGGTACCTGTGGAAACAAATCAGGAAAAGCCTTTACCTTGTGGGTACTGTACATTATAGGGCCCTTTTGTCTGGATAGGTGAAGTACGGTGCCCAAGTAATTTGGCTATGGAGGCTCCTGGCTGAGCGGTTGGTGGAGAAGACTGGGTCAGTAAACAAATTGGTTGGTGAAGACCTCTTCTATTTGGGAGGAGGATGCGCCCGCCCACGCCATTTTGACTTCTTAAGTGGGCAAATCTCCCCATCTTAGCTGCAGCAGCCAAATGTGCGGACATACCCATTGTGGTGATAACATGGTACCGGGGGTTGGGTGGAGCGTATCCATCCTTTATTGCTGTATGATTCTCCTGCCTGAAGGATGTTACAGGATTGAAGCACAGTGCATGCACTTTACATAGCACTCCGGCCTTGCCCCCCTCCCCCCCCCCCCCCAAAAAAAAATAGTTTTACACACATTTTTTTAAATTGAATATGTTGTTATTTTTACTCCAAAACACTTTACACCGTTTTTAGTCCATTGTTATTGAATAAACCCCCTACTCCTGCATCATCTCATGACACAGATGTTCCTCAAAGGTTGGAGCATACAATTTTTTTAGCGCTTGTCCCAAATGTTTCTGATGTTCAGTTAGATATGACATACAAGTCACACCGCGCATTACATGTCATTTACCACTAGAGGGCAGCAGTATTCTACGTCACTTAAAACGAAAAAATTCAGGAGCCTCCTGTAAGTTTCGGGAGAGAAGGTAAGTATGGCTAAGGGTCTTGAAGTGTTATTCTCGGAGGTAACCCTACGTTGTATTGGGCAGAGCGAGAAAAAGAACTGGCTGGTTAAAAATATAGTACAATCCATTAACTACAGTGGAACAGCGCAGCCTAGTGGCCAAATTGTCACAGGGCAAGCTCTAAAAGCATATCTTGCTTTTAAAATAATCATGTTTGCCTCTAAATGCCCATTATGAAGGGTTTATTATATATATATATATATATATATATATATATATATATATATAAAAAGGGCACCAAGGTTTAGAAGTTGCCAAAAACACGGAATAAGAGACATAATATCACTCATTCAGTAAGATTGAGCAAACCTGTCCAGTTACAAACGGGCTTTAAAAACCCACCTTTTTCTTAAAGCCTTCCAGTCTCCCACTTAGCTACCTACCTTATCCTCTGCCTCTCCCCCTTCTTTCCCCTTCCCTGCCTCCGTCCCTCTACTCTCTCTCTCTTTCCTGTGTTTCTCCGTCTGTCCACCCCTCCCCTTAGATTGTACGCTCCTCTGAGCAGGGCCATCTCTCCTCCTGTTTCCACCACTTCTAACTCTGCTCTCCAGCTACTTTGCCCTCCTCCTCGAGGGCCCTCCTCCCCCCTCTGGGGGTCTCTGTCACTCACCGGACTGTGAGTGCTTCTTCCCGGACATTTAGGAACCGTGGCCGTCCTCCATCCTGAGGGACTGCGCATGCGCAGCCCTTTCTATTCCTCCAGTGTATGTTCCTTTAACTTATTGGCAGATCAGGCAACCTCCCTATATTAAGCACCTGTGGTCAACACCACGTTGCCTGATCTTGGAGTCTCATTCCCCATGAGTCTCTGAAGGTGTTCCTGTGTTTCCTCGTTTATTCAGCCCAGCTGATTCCTGTGGTTTCCAAACCACTTCTACCTCTGTGGTTTCCAAACCACTTCTACTACTGTGGTTCTCATACCACTTCTACCATCTACTGCATCATCGTGACTGTGAGCTGATTCCTATCCGCTGCCTCCGTGCACTACAGTCTTCTAACCACTTCAACTCTACCTTGTATCATTGGGACTGTTAGCTGATGCCTATCCGCTGCCTCCGTGCACTACAGTCTTTCATTCACATCCACTCACCTGTTCATGATTGTGACTACCAGCTGATTCCTATCCGCTGCCTCCGTGCACTACAGGCTTCAACCTGCAACTCGTCTGTGTTTCATCATCGTGACTGCTAGCTGATTCCTATCCGCTGCCTCCGTGCACTACGGTCTTCAACCTGCAACTCGTCTGTGTTTCATCATCGTGACTGCTAGCTGATTCCTATCCGCTGCCTCCGTGCACTACAGTCTTCAACCTGCAACCCGTCTGTGTTTCATCGTGACTGTTTAGCTGATTCCTATCCGCCGCCTCTGTGCGCTTCAGTCTTCAGCCCTTGTCAACTCTCCCGTGTTTCCTGGAGTCTGCTGCCACTATTGCTACCCGCTACTCTCCGTGATCAACTGTTTCAGTTCAACTCTGCTCTGGTGTCCCATCGTTACTGCACCTGCTGGTTGCTATTGGCTACCTCCGTGTTCCCGCAGAGACCCGCTGCTGTTACTTCTCAGCGCTACGCATCCATCTACTGCTGATCCACTCTCCACGCCTTCCTGGGTTCCCTGCTGGTCTACCTACCTGTGCGCTGCATCTGCTAGACCACCGCTTCACCCATCCAGGGACTTTGCATCCTGCCGGCCTCCTGCCGTTCAGGTATCTCTGCACTTCTGTCTGACTGCCTTCTCCTGAACCACGGTATGCATACTTCCCATTGACTGTGCTGTGTATTGCATACCTTGCTGGACTGTGTTGGTTCTCCTCTGGAGTGTACTATCCGCTGAGTCTATTGCCATCATTGACTGTGTTATCTCATGCTGGATTACTTCAAGAGACTTTCTATATTGGCAGTGTTGTTCAGTCATTTATACATTTATATTGTGCATATTACTGTGGATCAAAGTCAAGGTGCCCGTGTATATATTGTGTTGCAGTCTCTCCCCGTGCACCTCCTCACATATATATTCAGTGGTACAACTTGCTAGTGGCAGACCACTGACCCCTGTTCCAGTTTCACCTGCTCCAGTATCCTCTCACATAGCAGTGGTACAACTTGCTAACGCAGACCACTGACTCCCTGGATACCTCCACTTGGATTCCTTCACCCAGACAGCGGTACAACTTGCTATCCGCAGACCGCTGACTCTCATCACCTCCTCGTTTCTGTTGGACATTCCTCCTCACTATAGCAGTGGTACAACTTGCTACCGCAGACCACTGACTACCTTCACGTGTCCTTTGTCCATACAGTTCCTCGTGTATTACTACCTCCATATTGCCAGTGCTGCTAGTCATAGACTTTCCTGAGCATCTCATCATCTGCTATTTCCTGTTCCGTGATCACCCTGCTACCAGAGTACCATATTACCACCTATACTGCTCTGGTAAGCCTATCACCTGGTGATCCCTGGGTAAAGACTCCTAGTGCCCGTGACAGTAAGATCAGGCCATGACAGACCCAGATACGGAACCTACCGCTAAAGAGATGCTGCAGCATCTGGTCAGCCGTGTGGAGCAACAGGATGCTCGCCAACAGCTGTTACTTCAATGTTACCAATCATTAACCTCCCAAGGAACATCTGGACAGACTGTTACAGCTAATATTGAAGCTCCTGTGCTTTCCTCCGTTTCCCCAGTGCCATCCCAGGTGTCTACAGCTCCTACGCTTCACCTGCCTACTCCGTCAAAATATGACGGGGACCCCAAAACTTGTAGAGGTTTCCTTAACCAATGTTCAGTCCATTTTGAACTCCAACCTCAAAATTTTTCTACCCATCGTTCCAGAGTGGCCTATCTTATCTCATTGTTTTCGGGACAAGCCCTGGCTTGGGCCTCCCCCCTGTGGGAAAGAAACGATCCAATTCTACAAGATAGTGCCAAATTCATTTCCACGTTCCGAAGTGTGTTCGATGAACCAGGTCGTGTGACCTCCGCTGCTTCCAGCATTCTTCGTTTGCGACAAGGCTCCCATACAGTAGGACAGTATGTCATTCAATTTAGGATCTTAGCCTCTGAACTTCAGTGGAACACTGAAGCATTAGTTGCCGCCTTCTGGCAGGGGCTCTCCGATAAAATTAAAGATGCACTGACTACCCAAGAGCTTCCTTCGTCACTAGAAGATTTGATCTCTCTTTGCCATCGTGTAGATATGAGATTTCGTGAAAGAGAGTCTGAGAAAACAACAGCTGTCAAAGCACCTCTTCGTTTAAACCCTCAATTTCGTCCAGCTCCATCCTCTGTGATTCCCATGGAGATAGGACGTTCCAAATTATCTTCAGAGGAAAGGAAACGAAGAGTAAAGAATAGACTCTGTATCTATTGTGCTGATTCCACGCATATGCTCAGCTCTTGCCCTAAGAGATCGGGAAATGCCAGGCCCTAACTAGTTCTGGAGAGGTGAAGTTAGGGTCCCTGGAGTCCTCTCCATTGTCTATGAAATCTAAAGTCTGCGCTTTTGATGTTACGATTTCCTTTGCTACCAAATCCTTTGAGTCACAGGCATTGATTGATTCCGGAGCAGCAGGAAATTTCATTTCTAAATCACTAGTGAATCAATGGTCCCTACCAGTGATCACTTTAAAAACACCCATTACTGTGACGGCTATAGATGGATCACGCCTCATCAATGGTCTCATCACCCAGAGTACGTCTCCAGTAACCCTTCAGATTGGTGTACTACACCATGAAGAAATTTCGTTTTTAATTCTTCCAGTTACGACAAGTCCGATTGTCTTAGGCCTTCCATGGCTTCAGTGTCACTCTCCCCAGATTGACTGGCGCACCCCTCAAGTTACGTCTTGGGGGTCTGAATGTCACCATCGTTGTCTCTCTCAAGTTATTCCTCTTAAAGTACAGCGATCTTCCATCTCACCTTCCTCCCCGGGACTCCCTCCTCAGTATGCTTCATTTGCCGATGTGTTTGATAAAGCTCAGTCTGAACGTCTTCCTCCTCATCGTTCTTGGGATTGTCCGATCGACCTTCTACCTGGCAAGACTCCTCCCAGGGGTCGGGTCTATCCTCTCTCGTTACCTGAAACTCAAGCCACATCTGAGTATATACAGGAGAATCTCCAGCGTGGGTTCATTCGACCTTCCACCTCTCCCGCTGGAGCTGGGTTCTTCTTCGTCAAAAAGAAGGATGGATCATTACGCCCTTGTATAGATTTTCGTGGACTCAACGCCATTACTATCAAGAATCGGTATCCCATTCCGCTGATCACTGAGCTATTTGATCGCATCAAGGGAGCTCGGATATTTACTAAGTTGGATCTTCGTGGTGCCTACAATTTAATTAGAATCCGTTCCGGTGACGAATGGAAGACCGCGTTTAACACCAGAGATGGGCATTACGAATATTTAGTAATGCCCTTCGGGCTGTGTAATGCCCCCGCTGTTTTCCAGGGTTTCATCAATGAGATCTTTCGGGACTTATTATATGTATGTGTCGTTGTCTACCTAGACGACATATTGATCTTCTCACAGGACCTGCCTTCTCATCACCAACATGTGGCAGAGGTCCTCTCCAGACTACGGAAAAACTCGTTGTTCTGTAAATTGGAAAAATGTTCATTCGAGTTACCCCAGATTCCATTCTTGGGGTATATAGTTTCCGGAGTTGGCCTGAAGATGGATCCAGACAAAGTAAATGCTGTACTACATTGGCCTCAGCCAACTACTCTTCGTGCCATCCAGCGTTTTTTAGGTTTTGCCAATTACTATAGACGCTTCATTCAAGACTTTTCATCCATTGCATCTCCCATTGTGGCCCTAACTCGGAAAGGGGCTAATACTAAGCAATGGTCATCTGAGGCTCTCCAAGCCTTTCAAATCCTCAAAGAGGCCTTCTCGTCTGCTCCCATTCTGCGACAGCCTGATGTGACACTCCCCTTCTTCCTAGAAGTAGATGCCTCTAATGTGGGCTTAGGAGCTATTCTCTCCCAACGCTCGGAGCAACAAAAATTACATCCTTGTGCCTTCTACTCTCGGGGTCTTCTGCCCGCAGAGAAAAATTATACTATCGGGGACAAGGAGTTGCTGGCCATCAAAGCTGCATTAGAGGAATGGAGATACTTGTTGGAAGGAGCTCGCCATCCGGTGACGATCTTCACGGATCATAAGAACTTGTCATATTTGCAATCTGCTCAATGCTTGAACCCTCGTCAAGCAAGATGGTCTCTTTTCTTTTCCCGTTTTGAATTAATTATAACCTTCAAACCAGCCGCTAAGAACAAGAAAGCTGACGCTCTATCTCGAGCTTTTGTGACGTCCTCTGATGTAGAAGAGGTTCCCAACCATGCTATTCTAGACCCCAAATGTATTTCTCTGGCTGCTTCATCCACCAAAATGCTACCATTTGGGAAGACCCTTGTGCCTCCTACTCTGAGGAGGAAAATCCTTTCGTGGTTCCATGCCTCTCGTTTTTCTGGACACGCCGGTGAACACAAGACCTTTGAGATTCTCTCTCGTAGTTACTGGTGGCCTTCAATGAGGAGAGACGTCAAAGAGTTTATTGCTTCCTGTGATTTATGTTCTCAGTTCAAATCCTCCCGCAGAAATCCAGCAGGGTTGCTGCGACCACTACCCATTCCGTCCAAGCCTTGGACCCATATTAGTATGGATTTCGTTACTGATTTGCCACCAAGTAAGAATCACAATACTATTTGGGTAGTGGTAGACAGATTTTCGAAGATGGCCCATTTCGTCCCTCTGTCCGGTTTACCTTCCTCGTCTACTCTGGCTGAACATTTCATTAAAGAAATCTTCCGCATCCATGGATGTCCGTCTGAGATTGTGTCGGATAGAGGAGTACAATTCGTTTCCAGATTCTGGCGGGCCCTTTGTAAAACCTTGGGCATACGATTAGCACTCTCATCGTCTTACCATCCGCAATCTAACGGACAAACGGAACGAGTCAATCAAGATCTTGAGACTTTTATTAGGATGTTCTCTTCAGCCAACCAAGACAACTGGGTAGAATTGCTCCCTTGGGCTGAATTCGCCCATAACAACATGTACCATGAGTCATCATCCAAAACTCCATTCTTTGTGGTCTACGGTCACCATCCGTCTTTTCCGGAATTTCCTGCCCTCCCGCCCACCCAAGTTCCTGCTGTGGAGACTGCTTGTCAAACCTTCAAAAATATCTGGTCTCAGGTCAAAACCTGTTTAAAGAAGACATCTAATAAATATAAGTCTTTCGCAGATAAGAAGAGGCGGGCTATTCCACCACTAAAAATTGGAGATCGTGTCTGGTTATCTACCAAAAATATTCGTTTGAAGGTCCCATCTATGAAATTCGCCCCTCGTTTTATTGGTCCATACAGGATCATTCAAGTTATCAATCCAGTATGTGTTAAACTTCTTCTTCCTAAGAATCTTCGGATTTCCAATGCCTTCCATGTGTCCTTGCTCAAACCTCTCATCATCAACCGTTTCTCGACTCCTCCCTCAGCACCGCAGCCAGTTCAAGTTCATCAGGAGGAGGATTTCGAGATTACTGAGGTATTGGATGCAAAAATTTCGCGAGGAGTCCTCCGTTTCCTCGTTCATTGGAAGGGCTTTGGTCCTGAAGAGCGTTCATGGATCAAAGCTGAAGATCTTAATGCTCCTGCCCTTCTGAAGAAGTTTTATTCCAAAAATCCGGACAAGCCCGGTTCCAGGCGTTCTGTGCCCACCTTTAAAAGGGGGGGTACTGTCACTCACCGGACTGTGAGTGCTTCTTCCCGGACATTTAGGAACCGTGGCCGTCCTCCATCCTGAGGGACTGCGCATGCGCAGCCCTTTCTATTCCTCCAGTGTATGTTCCTTTAACTTATTGGCAGATCAGGCAACCTCCCTATATTAAGCACCTGTGGTCAACACCACGTTGCCTGATCTTGGAGTCTCATTCCCCATGAGTCTCTGAAGGTGTTCCTGTGTTTCCTCGTTTATTCAGCCCAGCTGATTCCTGTGGTTTCCAAACCACTTCTACCTCTGTGGTTTCCAAACCACTTCTACTACTGTGGTTCTCATACCACTTCTACCATCTACTGCATCATCGTGACTGTGAGCTGATTCCTATCCGCTGCCTCCGTGCACTACAGTCTTCTAACCACTTCAACTCTACCTTGTATCATTGGGACTGTTAGCTGATGCCTATCCGCTGCCTCCGTGCACTACAGTCTTTCATTCACATCCACTCACCTGTTCATGATTGTGACTACCAGCTGATTCCTATCCGCTGCCTCCGTGCACTACAGGCTTCAACCTGCAACTCGTCTGTGTTTCATCATCGTGACTGCTAGCTGATTCCTATCCGCTGCCTCCGTGCACTACGGTCTTCAACCTGCAACTCGTCTGTGTTTCATCATCGTGACTGCTAGCTGATTCCTATCCGCTGCCTCCGTGCACTACAGTCTTCAACCTGCAACCCGTCTGTGTTTCATCGTGACTGTTTAGCTGATTCCTATCCGCCGCCTCTGTGCGCTTCAGTCTTCAGCCCTTGTCAACTCTCCCGTGTTTCCTGGAGTCTGCTGCCACTATTGCTACCCGCTACTCTCCGTGATCAACTGTTTCAGTTCAACTCTGCTCTGGTGTCCCATCGTTACTGCACCTGCTGGTTGCTATTGGCTACCTCCGTGTTCCCGCAGAGACCCGCTGCTGTTACTTCTCAGCGCTACGCATCCATCTACTGCTGATCCACTCTCCACGCCTTCCTGGGTTCCCTGCTGGTCTACCTACCTGTGCGCTGCATCTGCTAGACCACCGCTTCACCCATCCAGGGACTTTGCATCCTGCCGGCCTCCTGCCGTTCAGGTATCTCTGCACTTCTGTCTGACTGCCTTCTCCTGAACCACGGTATGCATACTTCCCATTGACTGTGCTGTGTATTGCATACCTTGCTGGACTGTGTTGGTTCTCCTCTGGAGTGTACTATCCGCTGAGTCTATTGCCATCATTGACTGTGTTATCTCATGCTGGATTACTTCAAGAGACTTTCTATATTGGCAGTGTTGTTCAGTCATTTATACATTTATATTGTGCATATTACTGTGGATCAAAGTCAAGGTGCCCGTGTATATATTGTGTTGCAGTCTCTCCCCGTGCACCTCCTCACATATATATTCAGTGGTACAACTTGCTAGTGGCAGACCACTGACCCCTGTTCCAGTTTCACCTGCTCCAGTATCCTCTCACATAGCAGTGGTACAACTTGCTAACGCAGACCACTGACTCCCTGGATACCTCCACTTGGATTCCTTCACCCAGACAGCGGTACAACTTGCTATCCGCAGACCGCTGACTCTCATCACCTCCTCGTTTCTGTTGGACATTCCTCCTCACTATAGCAGTGGTACAACTTGCTACCGCAGACCACTGACTACCTTCACGTGTCCTTTGTCCATACAGTTCCTCGTGTATTACTACCTCCATATTGCCAGTGCTGCTAGTCATAGACTTTCCTGAGCATCTCATCATCTGCTATTTCCTGTTCCGTGATCACCCTGCTACCAGAGTACCATATTACCACCTATACTGCTCTGGTAAGCCTATCACCTGGTGATCCCTGGGTAAAGACTCCTAGTGCCCGTGACAGTCTCCCTGTCTTCCGCGCCCTCCTTTTGAGCCCCGTCGTTTGCGGATACTCCCCCCGCCCTCACTAGCTGTGCATTGAGCTTACTGAGTTACTGTGCTTTATGTTTACTGTACTGTGCTGTCTCACCTTGTATTGTAATTAGTTTTTGTCCCTGTACGGCGCCACGGGCACCTTGTGGCGCCCTTTAAATAAAAATTAATAATAATAATAACATGTCAGCTGCATTCTCCAGCTCACAAACACTTACTGCAGGTTAAAAACAATTCAACTATAGGTTTAATGTTTCACCAAAAGACAGCAGAAAACTTCACAGCAATCATACTTATTCATCTTATTCGAAATTTGGTATAATCATGCAAAAAGAAATTGTATTTATGTAAAGAGAAATGTTATGTCTCCTTTTAATCCCTTTCAAGGAACAGAAACATTTGTGGTCCTTGGCTGTAACTCTGCACAGAGGGTTGGAAGTTCTTACACCGTACAGGTGGAGTTTTCAGTTTGCCCATAATTGCCCCTTGTTATGCAGAAACAATCTGTGGAATATTAGTGGTAAATCGTCCGAGTCGTTAGGAACTGTTGGGAGTTTTCAAGCAGTGATTACGATTGAGTCACGGAGGCCTGGGGGGCAGATTGATTGTGTTTAACTAACCAGAGATCCCTAGCGCTAAATTGCTGTTTGGATTAGCCGAGCAATTTACTTGTATTTATAACAGTTATTGAACATCATCGGGGCTTTTAACATCTCTTGGTTGAATGACAAAATTGTTTGCGCGAGTAAACACGCATTATAACATGGAACAAAGGATGCTGTATGTGTCACATGTGATTAATATAAGGCAAAAACACACGTGTGATGAACATGGACTCCGTGAGATGCTAGAATTTATATATGAAAGGGAATTTTAGCAGGACTATAGTCATTAAACCATCCTTTCCTATGTCTTATCTGTATTAGGGAAACATTTATCCTGCCAGTATGAAGTTTAGGTTTATTGATGGTAAGAAGAATTATGCTCTGGCCTGAAAATAAGTACAGAAAATAATCTGCTTCAGAAGCCTTAAGGCAGCGGGGTAGCAGGGTGCCCAGAGGCTGCATTTGCTCAGCAACCCCCCACCATCCCTGTTGGTACCAAAGACGACGTACTGCCACAGAGCGCCACCAAATGGGGGCGTGGTCAGTGTGCAATGGGCGTGGCTCAGGGTTTAGAAGCGCTAGGCCTGCCTCCAGCTGCCTCCATCTCCGAACTCCACAGATATAGTAGTATTATACAATATTATATAATTATCCCACTCTCCCTCTTTATCCCCGCCGCTAGTGGTGGGGAGAGGCGTCCCTGTGTATAATCACATGTACAAGACTGACAGCTGAGTATGAGTGTTGTAAGAGGCCGGTGCGGAGCCCAGGGGGGGGGGGGGGCGGGGCCTAGAGCTCAAGCTACAGTTGCTCCGCCTAAGGGTAATCCAGTCTCCCTGAAATTCTGCCACTCTAGGCTCAGGCATAAGGTCACCTATCTCTAAATCTGTGCTTGGATTCTAAGTTGTACAAGTCCTGGTGCATATCCAGGCACAAGAAATCCCATTGTACTGTCTATGTAAGATTGTCTATAGAGTCAGAGCTTGACCGGCAAGAACAGAGGACCGGATTCCGTATATAAAATTTGGGGGGATACAGGGAGCAAGAGGGGAAAGGGGGGGAGCTGTTTCCAGCAGACACCGCAAGAGGTAACGCCATATCTCATCAAATCTCACCCCAGTATCTGAAGGTCTAAATGGGGGGAATTTATTATATATAAGCAATAATTATTACATTGTACCAAAAGGTTAGAACCGGGCACAAGGACACGCATACAAAGAGTATGAAGGAGATAAGTTCAATTATCATAAAGAAATTATTTAATGAAACTACCATCAATTGTCCATTTATACAACTCCCCATAACTAGAAATGTCCATAATCATCACTGGTTTTTCCATGAATAATCGCTCGTTGATGCAACCCTTCACCCATCGCTGGGAATCCCACCCGGGCTGCAGGTAACGGGCCATCTGTGGTGCCCTCCAGGGATCCATAGATTATGTTATTATTATCCCACTATGAATAGGCAACAAGTACCCTGAACATGTACCAAATTTCTGTGGTAGCCCTGAGAACACCCGTTCCTGGGATCTGCCGCTCCTGGGACCTGCCGCTCCTGGGATCTGTCGTTCCTGGGACCTGCCGCTCCTGGGACCTGCCGCTCCTGGGACCTGCCGCTCCTGGGACCTGCCGCTCCTGGGACCTGCCGCTCCTGGTGTCACAGTAACTGCATGATGTCACATATACATATGGATCAATGAGGAACAATGACGCTTAAAGCTAAAAACTTCTGTAGCATAGGGTGAGTTCGGTGAGTTATTGGGGTGCACCGGATTAGGGTCCACAGTGCCGCCTAATTTCAAATACTAAATTCCTGGTTCTGTAGCAGCTGTAACAGTGTGCTGAGATGTGTATACATATTTACCTTCATAATGCTTATTTTTATACTTTGAACATGTATGCTGTATTGCATCGGCCAGTCATTCGCTATTCTTAAAGAACTCCGTTCAAATGGGATTATCCCACATTAAGAAGACCACCTTGGCTCCCCCCAAGGTATGAAACGGAATCCCACTGTTATGGCCACCAGTGCGTCATAACCTTGTAGAACTAGCGGTAGAGGCTTTCACCTATAGCCAGGGCTGCCATCAGAAAATGTGGGGCCCAGCACAAACGAAAGAGGCAGAACCCCCCCTTCCCGATGTATAGTGCAGGGTATATTACATTGACCCCATATTAAGCCACACATAGTACCCCCAGTTCATATTATGCTACACATTAGTGCCCCAATTCATGTTGTGCCACCTATAGTACCACCAGTTCCTATGATGACGCATATAGTACCCCCAGTTCACATTATGCCACACAGTAGTGCCCCCAATTCATATCATGCCACCCATAGTACCCCCAGTTCATATTATGCCGCAGTGTTGTGCCTCAATTTATTTCATGCCACACATATTACCCCCAGTCAGGGGCGGATCTAGAGAATTCTTCTACCCGAGGCGATTTAGGGGGGCGATTTAGGCCCCGCCCCTTTTTTTACATCTGAGGCTGCCGACGGCTGCATACTATGTGCAGGTCCGTTCAGCAGTGACAGGTATGGACAGTGTGCTGCCCGGCCGCTCTGATTGTGTTTAAAACACAATCAGAGCGCCCGGGCAGCACGCTGGCCCTGCCTGTCACTGCCGAACGGACCTGCACATAGTGTGCAGCCGTCGGCAGCAAGCCCCTGCTAGGGGGGGCCATCGCCCCAATCGCCCCCCCCCTGGATCCGCCACTGCCCCCAGTTGATATCACGCCACACATAGTACCCTCAATTCATATTATATTTGTTACATGTACATATTTGCATAGTGTAGAAACCCCCTGTGTGCTCACCTTCTGCTCAGCGCGGCAGCCGAGACAGGAACATCAGCTGTCAGCACACGTTACAGGCAGTCCCACGGGATGCCGCTGACGTCATCGCGTGAGCTCCGCATTGGATGGACCAGAGACAAATATAAGGAGACACTATCTGGACATCACACCAGAACACCGCCCCCGACTCTATCAAAACCCCGCCCCCGGTGACAGGAAACATTTACAAGTTCACGGACTAAAAAGCACCAAAACGAAAAGGATGCTGGCTTCATGTTTTAGACGTGACGCAGCCGGCGGGCCCCCCAGTCACTACGGGCCCCTCACAACAGTACCCCCCCTGATGGCGGCCCTGCCTATAGCAGCCGCCTTTCCCATAGAGACTGGTTATGCTCACAGGTACTCGGATGCCCCCAGGTCTTATACTCAGTGTAGTACAAGTTTGTGATCATACTGCTGCACACAGTAGTGTGAGGTAATAACAGACACTACAACCAGCAGAGAGGCTGAGCCCTCCCTGCCTTAAATACTTTGATGGGCCAATCAGAAAAGAGGAGGACAGGGCTGACAATCAGCCTCAGGAGGCTGCTAATTAATTACTAGCTTAGAACTAGCATAGGTAATATCATAAACCAGGAACATGTATAAATATATAAACGAACAAATTAAAATCCTACGAGAGCTCCCCCTGGTGTTGGAGGATGTCCCTATACCCTCCTACTCTATGCCACAAAGATAATTAAAGTGCATTGTAAGTAATGCACGTGCCCGGCTGCTAGATCACGCCAGGACGCGGCTCGTGACACCCAAACCCAGCTGCAATGTCTACCTACTGGAGGAACGCCGCGTCTAACAGGAAACAATCCAAAAATAAAGTTAAGGAACGCACTCTTTGAAGACTCGTACTGGTGTATTTATGGCTATTCATAAAAAAATATATATTTAAGGTTTTGCAACTTTTGGAGATGACTCACCCTGATGTATGGAAAGGCCTAAGATGTGTCTAGCAAAAAAAAGTGTCACTTCCCCTTTAATAATTTAAGCTATTTAGACTCTCCCTTCATACCAGGAAGTTTTGCAGCCGGTCGTTTCTGTGCCTTAACCAACAACATTCATTGGCTATATTTACCTTAACCTGCAAGTAAATAAACTGATATCCATTGTCAAGCGGTACCCAGGGGGTAATGTGATCAATATAGACTGACTTACTCTTGACGTCTTTAGACCATTTTAACAAATGCCATAAAAATCCTTAAATTGTGGATTAACACTTATAGAATTATAGGCAGCATGGTTGCACAGTAGTTAGCATTGCTGTCAGACAGCTCAGGGGTCATGGGTGCAAATCCAACCAAGGCCCTATCTTTGTGTGTTCTCACATGTTTTAATATTGAGAGAATGTGGAGAAAATCAATATACATTGCTGCAAATCTCAGTAATGCATTATGGAATATCGCTGGAGATGTTGCCTATAGCAACCAATCAGATTCTAGCTGTCATTTTGTAGAATGTACTAATTAAATGATAACTAGAATCTGATTGGTTGCTATAGGCAACATCTCCACTTCTTCAAACCCGCAGTTTAGTAAATATACCCCCTTGTTTATGTTGTGCAAATAAGCTTATCCGCTAACGTACCTACCATGTTATGTGGAAAGACCTGTTCATGGGACACAAAAGACACAGCACTGAAGTTGTACTTTCTATTAAGCAGCATCCAATCAGAGATCACGTACAGCCTTCACACTCTGGGGGTAGATTTATTAAACCTTCCAAAAAGGGAAAGTGGAGATGTTGTCCATAGCAACCAATCAGATTCTAGCTCTCATTTATCTAGTACAGTCTAGAAAATGCTACCTAGAATCTGATTGGTTGCCATGGGCGACACCTCCACTTTTCCTTTTTGATAAATAATCCGCTCTGTAACCAATCACAGTGCAAAGCAATTCCCTCCCTATGACGTGAGCGGGGTACCAGCCACTAACTATAAAGGTTATGCCGCCTTATCCTGTTGCCAGGAAGAATGCCGCTGGCACTTCCCCTGTGTTTCTCAGATATAACCATGTGACAGTACTGTATGTATTGATTGTACCGTGTCTTTGAAATGTCGTATACTCCTGGAGACAGTCCTAGCCCCCTGGGGTAACTGGTCCCACTAAGAACTTTCATCAGCCCACTGTAGACCGTGAAACACCGGCCACTAGAGGTCACAAGGCTACAAGCCATAGATGACTGTGGCCCGGAATTGCTGCGAAGGGCACCAAACAGACATTAATGAGTTAATTTTGGGAGGGGATCCACCAACCCTAATCTACAGTGTTTATACTCCTTTGCCGTGCAGGCTTCACGCCCATCGTCTGTGCCCCTAATATCCATTCCTCAGGGAACCATCATTGGCAGAGAGTCCCAGAGTAAGAAGGGTGGAAACTGATCCTTTAACCACCGCCAGGAGATAAGGGCCACCCATTGGGGCAGCCAAGGAAACAAGGGGCAAATGCAGGATTTGTAAAGCGGGGATTCCACACCACGCCGCCAGTGGGCGTGACCAGCATGCATGGAGGCGTGGTTATAATATTAGACAGTGCTTGGCTGCTCTCCAACTCTTCCTATCCCCATAATATACATGGGCAATGCTGTGTGCACTACTGTTAGGTGCACGCAGCTCTCCCTTTTCAAGCAGATCTATGTGAAACGGGGGCAGGGTCCAGCCACCTCAATTATACAGTGCTCCAGGCTTGGAGGGGGGTTTCCAGGCACTAGGAAACCCCCTTGGCTTGCCTATAGAGACTTCCTGCCCCCTGATACCCAGGGAACCAGGGCACAGATACAGAGCAGTGCCAAGTACTTTCCACTGGACCGTCCAGACGCAATGAAAGTCCAGGTGAATCCCGCAACTCAAAACAGAATAAGAGAAATGATACTGTCCAGTTGGTAAATGTTAAAAAAAAAAAATAGGGACATTTCAAGGGGAAAACTTTTCCATGGACAATTCTGCAAAACCTGGAACTGTGCCTAGAAATGAATCAACGTTGGCATCTCTACAATCTGATTACGGCCGGGCACGACCTGCAGTCCCAAACTCTCCCACCAAGGGGTTAATTATTACACAAAAAATAAAATAATAATTTCACAAGTGATCAATAGATTGTCCTTCTCATCAATAAATAAATAACAGGTCCTATGAAAGTGGAGAGGAGGGGACTTTTGTTCCCTTCCAAGACAATACATAGGGTTGGCGATAAGTCTCCACCAGCCATTCCCTGGTTAAATAGCAATCTACGTATTACAGTGCAGTGATTATAGTAAAGGTCTAAGTGCTCGATCATAATCCCAGTTAAGGCCGCAGAACGTCGTCTAATTCCACTCGGCATCGGTTGACCTCCCCTGTCCCTGTTTTAAAAGGGCCCAGTTTACTGTAACTGGATGTGGATGACTGAGTACACACACACACGGATCAGGTGTAAATGAGATTAGTCCCTCAGTAACCAGCGACTGTGTCGGTGTAGAGTTACACGGCACCACCCGAAGGAAGATCGACACCCAGAATTCCCAGCCAAGTGGCCTCGACGGGAGCGCCAAATTGTCCGCAAACACATCGTCGTGGCTGTGGGTCACCACACAACTCGGCTGTGCAGGGCAGGACATGGTTAAATTACCTCCCAATCTTAAGAACCAGAAACAAGATGGTTCTGGCCACGCCACCCCATGAAACTTGCCCTCGCTCTGGGCCACCATCGCCACTCTGTAATTTATATGGCCGTGACCTCAAAAATGCCCAGCCACACCCCTTCGTGCCCAGGATTTTCGACGGGCAACGCGTCCATCAAAGATCCCCAAAATCTGAACAATGGCCACTCGGGTCTTTATTTTAGTTCAGTATATTATTTTTCATACAGGAACTGAACATATTGACCTATAATACACAAGTGATGCTAATACATGTATAAACTCCTTTAAATAATAGGTGTAGAAACGGTTAGTGATGATGCAATGGCTGATAAATGGCGATTTCTGATGTCTTTAAGTGAACATTGGGAAATCTTGTATATTATAAGGAATAGCACACCTCCAACTGCTGCTTATTACGGATATTAGAAGTCACCTCGGAGATCTGTCGTTGAACGAGCGCTACAGAGGGCACAGGGAGAACTCACAATCACACAAGGAAATCACTTACACATGTATCCTATATACTGAGCTACTGCTAATAAGCCCCCCTTGTAATATAACGGGGGGAGTAACGAAAACTTACCTAGTTTGAAACAAGAGGTAATAAATCTTTGTTAAGCTCATACAACTGAATGTCACTTTTATACTATATATTAACATGTGACACAGGGGTGACCTAACAATGAGGCTCGCTGAGCCGACCGCCACAGTATGGAGAATTATCAGACCTGTCATTTTACACATACTTGACAACTTTACTCGTAGGGTTCAGGGAGATCCGGGGGTAGGTTTGTGTGCAGGGCCGGAGCTTGATGAATTGCGTCATTTTGGCCCCACCCCCTAAACGATTGTCACAATTTTGGCCAAATATAGCAGGGGGCGGGGCTAAGATGATGCGATATTTGCGTCGTTAAGCCCCGCCCTACCACTTATCTATTACGGGGGCGAGAACCGGGAGGTTGCCCTGCTCTCTCGGGAGGTCTCCCAGAAATTCGGAAGTCTCCCGGAGAGTAGGCAACTATGCGTTAAGGAAAAGCAGCTAATGAATCTCTAGAGACTGAAGTGTCTTTTACATTTCTGTCTCCATTACTGAAGTCATGTTGTCTTACCTGTCAGTCTTTGATTAAATCTTGGTCTCCATGAAAATGGCCGCCTCCATAGGCATCAATACATGGACACAGGACACAATTTCTGAACTGTGTCATCATGCCACAGATGGCGAAGCCAACCACGTCTTGTACTGGCTCAGCATCAGGGAGAATGCCAGACTCTTCAGGGAGTGAGAGAGATCACCACTATTTCAGGGAGTCTCCCTGACATTCAGGGAGAGTTGGCAAGTATGATTTATACATCTTCTTAGCATAATTACCAGTAATATTGAGAACTCTGACGTACCCCATGTGTACTGTACACATTTATTTGGTGCTATAAGATTGCACAGTGTCACAAGCATATGAATTAATACACAATTAAACAAGGCAACAGAAAACAAGAATAGGTTTCTATAAGTGTCTTGGATCAGAAACAGAAAATAAAAGGAAACTTGCCCAGGGAAGCTTCACCAGGAGCCCCCCCAGAGGAGGCATTGTTAAATACCTTTGCTGTGGATTGGGGACAGCGCCTGGGCATTGGGGGGACCCAGTGGTGTGGGGGAGGAGCTGAGAGGCAGTTGAGGGCGGGGCTCAGCGTGGTTTTGGGTAAAACCCACTGGCAAGTTATATGTTAAATATATTTAGTTAAATGTGGCTTCCCCCACTTACCCCCAAGTGTGTTGTGTGTTTATTGTGGGGGGGGGAGGTTGCGCAGTCTCCCCGTAGGGTGGGCTGAATATATGTCACACAAGGGCTGATTTGCTTCCGTCTTTGAGAATACAGATGGGATTATAGTGGAAATGATGTATCTCTGGTTGGCATATTTGCATGAAGGTTTTACATAGGTATATATAGGTATACATAGGTATATATAGCCACCTCCGTCCCTTGTCTCATGTTACAGACTCTTCTTTTCAGGCATAAAACCTGTATAACCATGTGATAAGAATCTATCTTATCTATAAGTCTCCTTGTGCCTTATCAATAATGGAATGCGGTTGAACAGTCCAGTTATGGTATCCCTATAGTTTACCTGTGTTTTAGAATTCACTACACGTTTTACAGGGGTAACTGAAGCATCAAAGCGCTGATTGTGGGAACTGTGTAAATGTCCCATCCGAATAGGAACACTGGTGACGCCTCCTTAATTGTACCTCCCATGTGACAATTTAATTTGGTTCCCAAACTCTATCGAAGACATCTTGTCCTCCCAATGCGCAACAGGATATATATTGGAGTTTCGGAGGTAGTGAATCTCCCCGTTAGACAGCAGCATATCCCTTGTGATACGTAATCACCAATACAAATCATTATCGGAACAGTAACAAAATTCTTACAAAGCATAACATAGTCTCATATTAATCAGAAAACCTGTGAAATTTGTGTTGTCTGGTAACAGCAGTGAATGGCGGTAAAGGAATTTAGTAGTCCGGAGCAAGACCCATGATGTCTATTTCGTGTGCCTGGAAATTTAGACCTGAGTCTGTAGGAAAAGACCCTTCTAGCTGGATGGTCTGGGTGTATCCGACATTGTTTAAGGAGTCGGAATCTGTTTTCTGGTTTGAGGGTACCTTTGAGACGGTTCATTTTACCAGGATTCCGTTTCTATTGGATTTCATGGCTAAGGGGCCTGGTAATTGGGATTTTCATGGCTAAGGGCCCCGGTAATGGGGACAAATTCCCATCTTCTTGCTAAGATGGTTCTGGATAACCCTGTACGCACAGGTCGGTCCTTCAAGAACGATATTCAAGGTCTGTAATTTTAAAGTGTAGTTGTTATATATCTTGGTCTTCTTGCAGTTCTGTGGCGTCTATTAGTACATAATGATTTTTAATGAGGTCTTGGACTCTTCCGTCCAGATGATCTCCCGGCTTTTTAATGTCTGCTTTCCTTTTTTTTATAGATGTACCCAGAGTGTTTGTTATATCCCTTTTGAATTCCAGGAATAGTGAACTCTGTACTGAAGCTGTGAGAGGTCCAACAATAATAGAACCAGATTGATCTCCATCCAATGTTAGTTTGGAAGCCAAGGAGTTCGGTTCTGTTGAACTCAACGGAGTGCTTGAGTAATTTTCCCGCGCATGGAGGCCGTGGCTGAAAAAGGCACTTCATTCTGTATTTTATTGTGATATGACCCTCAGTGGGAGCGCCTTTTCTGACCATCGGTCAACCTGCAAAACTGGGTGCAGATGACTTTTACTGGGGTGCTTCCAAGTCCATGATGTGGGTGTGAACCCCAAAATCGCACAAGGTAGACAGGGCGCAGTGTGAATTGCTAACATGTTGTATGATGAGTTCATCAAGCAGGAGAGTCCGCCTACAGCGCAAATCTCCATGAAGTATTGCGCCACAAACTGACACTACAGAATTCGGACTGTCTGGTATTATTGGTATCTGGGTGTTATTAATTTGTCCATGTCTACTGACCCTGTGCTATGCTCCTCAGGTCTTCCATACATTATACTCTCCCCATGTCACTCCAAGTCATTGTCACTTAGTCTCCTGTCTTTACTGTCACTCTCCCTCTACTATTCAGACACCTTCCGACCTATGCACGATATATTCTCTTTATTCATGTTATTTTCCACCCACTTCACCTGTGTGTTTATCCTGTCTCTGGTTCTTGTCTGAAGCTGAATACACAACATTGCATGCATAGGATAAACGGGTTTCTCGGTGACAAAGCCGGCATTCATCCTGCCGTGGCCAAACAATGGCGGTCATTGTCAGCGCACTCCAACTTGGACTCTGCGTAAACATAAGTGAGGGCTCTGTATTGTGCGCTGTCAGACAGTCTGTGATCTGTCACAATCTCCTGGGACCTGTCATTATCAGGCACAAAATACCTGCACTGAAAGCCGCTCTGTTCAGTAATCACTGGTCCGGCCGTGACAATGTCTGTTTGTTCAGGGTCAGTAGGAAATATCTCCATCATCATACCTAGAAAATAATGTGCAGTTACTGCCAAACCCTTTACCCTCTGCCGGCTCTGTCCTCTGCTAGGAACCAGCGCTAGGTTGTCGGACGGTGCTCTCTCTTAGTAGGAGGGTGTTCTCTCTTTGTTGGTGGGTGCTCTCTCTTTGTTGGTGGGTGCTCTCTCTTTGTTGGTGGGTGCTCTCTCTTTGCTGATAGGTGCTCTCTCTTTGTTGGTGGGTGCTCTCTCTTTGTTGGTGGGTGCTCTCTCTTTGCTGATAGGTGCTCTCTCTTTGTTGGTGGGTGCTCTCTCTTTGCTGGTGGGTGCTCTCTCTTTGATGGTGGGTGCTCTCTCTTTGATGGTGGGTGCTCTCTCTCTGTTGGTAGGTGCTCTCTCTTTGACGGTGGGTGCTCTCTCTCTGTTTGAGGGTGCTCTCTCTTTGTTGGTGGGTGCTCTCTCTTTGACGGTGGGTGCTCTCTTTGCTAGTGGGTGCTCTCTCTTTGCTGGTGGGTGCTCTCTCTTTGCTGGTGGGTGCTCTCTCTTTGATGGTGGGTGTTCTCTCTCTGTTGGTGGGTGCTCTCTCTTTGACGGCGGGTGCTCTCTTTTCTAGTGGGTGCTCTCTCTTTGTTGATGGGTGCTCTCTCTTTGTTGGTGGGTGCTCTCTTTGCTAGTGGGTGCTCTCTCTTTGTTGGTGGGTGCTCTCTCTTTGTTGGTGGGTGCTATCTTTGCTGGTAGGTGCTTTCTCTTTGTTGGTGGGTGCTCTCTCTTTGTTGGTAGGTGCTCTCTTTGCTAGTGGGTGCTCTCTCTTTGTTGGTGGGTGCTCTCTCTTGGATGGTGGGTGCTCTCTCTCTTTTGGTAGGTGCTCTCTCTTTGATGGTGGGTGTTCTCTCTCTGTTGGTAGGTGCTCTCTTTTTGCTGGTGGGTGCTCTCTCTTTGTTGGTGGGTGCTCTCTCTTTGACAGTGGGTGTTCTCTCTCTGTTGGTGGCTGCTCTCTCTTTGACGGTGGGTGCTCTCTTTGCTAGTGGGTGCTCTCTCTTTGTTGGTGGGTGCTCTCTCTTTGTTGGAGGGTGCTCTCTCTTTGTTGGTGGGTGCTCTCTCTTTGTTGGTGGGTGCTCTCTCTTTGTTGGTGGGTGCTCTCTTTGCTAGTGGGTGCTCTCTCTTTGTTGGTGGGTGCTATCTTTGCTGGTAGGTGCTCTCTCTTTGTTGGTGGGTGCTCTCTTTGCTAGTGGGTGCTCTCTCTTTGTTGGTGGGTGCTCTCTCTTTTTGGTGGGTGCTATCTTTGCTGGTAGGTGCTCTCTCTCTGTTGGTGGGTGCTCTCTCTTTGCTGGTGGGTGCTCTCTTTGCTAGTGGGTGCTCTCTCTTTGTTGGTGGGTGCTCTCTCTTTGCTGGTAGGGGCTCTCTCTTTGACGATGGGTGTTCTCTCTCTGTTGGTGGGTGCTCTCTCTTTGCTGGTGGGTGCTCTCTCTTTGCTGGTGGGTGCTCTCTCTTTGTTGGTGGGTGCTCTCTCTTTGCTAGTGGGTGCTCTCTCTTTGCTGGTGGGTGCTCTCTCTTTGTTGGTGGGTGCTCTCTCTTTGCTGGTGGGTGCTCTCTCTTTGCTGGTGGGTGCTCTCTCTTTGTTGGTGGTTGCTATCTTTGCTGGTAGGTGCTCTCTCTTTGCTGGTGGGTGCTCTCTCTTTGTCAGTGGGTGCTCTCTCTTTGCTGGTGGGTGCTCTCTCTTTGCTGGTGGGTGCTCTCTCTTTGTCAGTGGGTGCTCTCTCTTTGCTGGTGGGTGCTCTCTCTTTGCTGGTGGGTGCTCTCTCTTTGTCAGTGGGTGCTCTCTCTTTGCTGGTGGGTGCTCTCTCTTTGCTGGTGGGTGCTCTCTCTTTGCTGGTGGGTGCTCTCTCTTTGCTGGTGGGTGCTCTCTCTTTGCTAGTGGGTGCTCTCTCTTTGCTGGTGGGTGCTCTCTCTTTGTTGGTAGGTGCTCTCTCTTTGCTGGTGGGTGCTCTCTCTCTGTTGGTAGGTGCTCTCTCTTTGCTGGTGGGTGCTCTCTCTTTGTCAGTGGGTGCTCTCTCTTTGCTGGTGGGTGCTCTCTCTTTGCTGGTGGGTGCTCTCTCTTTGTCAGTGGGTGCTCTCTCTTTGCTGGTGGGTGCTCTCTCTTTGCTGGTGGGTGCTTTCTCTTTGCTGGTGGGTGCTCTCTCTTTGCTGGTGGGTGCTCTCTCTTTGCTAGTGGGTGCTCTCTCTTTGCTGGTGGGTGCTCTCTCTTTGTTGGTAGGTGCTCTCTCTTTGCTGGTGGGTGCTCTCTCTTTGTCAGTGGGTGCTCTCTCTTTGCTGGTGGGTGCTCTCTCTTTGCTGGTGGGTGCTCTCTCTTTGTCAGTGGGTGCTCTCTCTTTGCTGGTGGGTGCTCTCTCTTTGTTGGTGGGTGCTATCTTTGCTGGTAGGTGCTCTCTCTTTGACAATGGGTGTTCTCTCTCTGTTGGTAGGTGTTCTCTCTCTGTTGGTAGGTGCTCTCTCTTTGCTGGTGGGTGCTCTCTCTTTGTCAGTGGGTGCTCTCTCTTTGCTGGTGGGTGCTCTCTCTTTGCTGGTGGGTGCTCTCTCTTTGTCAGTGGGTGCTCTCTCTTTGCTGGTGGGTGCTCTCTCTTTGCTGGTGGGTGCTCTCTCTTTGTCAGTGGGTGCTCTTTGATTCATTATGACTGACAGCACCACTGACTCAGGGACATTCAGTATCTACGGGCACTGTGACTGGGTGCTGTGTGTGTATTTTACATAGTAAATGCTGCTGTGCTCCCCAGGGACAGATTTAAAACTAAATAGAAACAAAGTAATGACGCTGAGAACAAACCCCATGTTTAAGGGGAGTCTTCCGCCTCCAGATTACTTGTGTGTATCCTTTTGCAACTTTTACTGAATACATTACGTTATGTTCTTTGTCTCCTTCTGGGACATGTATTTATGTCATCAGGTAAGGTTATTTTCTTGTCCCCTGGATACGACACATGGCTGCTCCCTACAGTTGTATTCAATGCAGAGAGCAGAGCAGAGTCATATCCAAAGGCAGTGAAAATAAACTACTCCGTCTGACTGAATAAATCCTAGTTGCCTCTTTTCCTACCTTGCTTCCAGGAGAATCAGGAGGCAGGATAGGACAAGCCAAGGTGGGCGGAGCTTGGTGGAGAGGTCCATGACTAAAATCTAGCCCCACCCACCTCAGTTCACACCAGGTTGCAGGTGATTGCTGGGATGGGCGGGGTTCAATTATATCGGTTGCATCATAGCCCTGTTTATTCTACGGCAGGTAATTGCTCTATCAGGACTCAGGAGTCTCTGGGAGAGTAGCCAACTGTGATATAAAAACATTGTTGAGAAACACAGAAGTAATCATCAATGTGTTTATTAAAAGTCTTCATATTCAGTAGATTAATCAACATTAAGATCTTGATTTTGTGTTGCTGCCAGAATTTTTTTTTCAAATGCATTTGTTGTAGGTAAAATGCTGCAGAAGCTCCAGAGGTTAATGATTAAACTCTAATCTCGTGTGTTTAGTGTGTTTTCCGACTCAGCCAACTGGAACGGTCCACCCTTAGTGACATCATCTGATTCATCAACTAAATCTCTCCAGGGAGACATATTATATTAAGCTGCCAACATTGGTTCATTAGAAATGCATTAACAAAAATATGTATTTTCCCCTTTAAGCAGAGATGGACAATCTGTGTCTCTTCAGTTCTTGTGGAACTGCAAGTGCCAGCATGCCTTGCCAGCTTCTACCATTATCCCATTATCCCTGCCAGGGCAGGCTGGGAAATGTAGTTCTACAACACCTGGAGAACCGGAGGTTACCCACCTCAATTCATTGGGAGGTTTCGTGTTATCTTTTTTTAGGTATTGTAGTTTTTTTATCCCGAGAAGAAAGAATACAGTCTTTTGTGAATAGAAAACAGGACACATATTTTCGAAATTTTTCAAATTGTTGAAGTTTCTTTTCTGGGTGTAAAACAAGGCGACTAGCATTTAGTGAATGTCCTATTTTGTAGCTGTTGACAAGTGACAATGATCTGTCTGTAGAAGTGCTCTAAGTCCCACCCCGGCAGACCAGGTGCTACCTGGAGCATAGGTAGATTCTAGCAGGGCTTTATTTAAAAACAAAATCGCTTTCAAATAAAAGGATTTTATTTGCAATGTTCATTTAATACAGAACAGTGCTTATATAACAATATGATCTAGATACTTTGCAGAATTCTTTAAAGAATAATTCCATCTAAAATCAACTTTTTGGCTAATATCCCCTCTTCCCCAACTAGCAGGACACTGCGGGTGCCATGTCCAGGTTCACAGCCTAGCGAAGAGGAGCTTCAAACCGCTCTAAGCTCTGACCAATCAGAAGCGTTGCCATGCAGGATAGGGGGAGGAGTCTCCAGAACAGAAGGGGACTCTGCATGGGCGGAGCCCCACAGCAAAACTTGGGGGAGGGCCCGGCAATTTCGGTGCAGTATCTTAGTAGGTCCCTATTCTGGCCATGTGCAGAGTTGGCCCTCGGGCCCCCAGCCACACCCTGTTTAATGGCAGTAGACCCGCCACTGGGTCTCTGGCATGGATCATGCACATTTCTAATAGTTGGAAGTAGTAATACACTGTAGGTGTATTTTTACTCCTTCCTCTCTTTTACCTACCACATTCAATCTCTTGCCTAATCCTGTCGCTTCCAACTACGGAATATTACCTGCATCCGGACCTTCCTCTCTCAGGATGCCGCCAAAACCATCATCCATGCACTCATTATTTCCTGTCTCGATTACTGCAACCTTCTCCTCACCGACCTCCCCCGCTACCATCTCGCCCCCCTTCGCTCTATACTCAATGCGCAACGAGACTTATACTTCTCTCACGTCGCTCTTCTTCTGCTTCCCCTCTCTGCTATGCCTGACACTGGCTCCCTTTCCCCTACAGAATCCTCTTTAAACTCCTCACCCACAAGTCCCTCTCCCACTCCACTGCCCCTTATATCTCTAACCTCCTCTACATTCACACTCCCGACCGTTTCCTGCGCTCGACCAATGACCATTGCCTCTTCTTCGCACTGATCACCACATCCCACGCCAGAATTCAAGTATTCTCCCGTGCTGCCCCCCTCCACTGGGACAACCTCCCTCCCTCCATCCGTCTGTCCCCTAATCTGAGCACCTTCAAACAGGCTCTCAAAACCCATCTGTTCATCAAGGCCTACCAGGTACTCACCTAACCTTCTCCATCCTTGTTCTCCTCACCTCCCACTTCCCTGCTCGTGCTCTTTTTGCGCTCGATCCCCTCCATTGACTCCTCGTACCTGCTGTCTGTTTCCCCTCCCTTTGGAATGTAAGCCTGCGGAAACCTTGTGGCGCCATATAAATAAATAATAATAATAATAATAATAGGAGGAATTATTCTTGTAAACCTGAAACAACTGTGATAAGATGAAGTTTTAGGCATCTACATCGGTTACGCGTCTTCTCAGGTGTTTTGCTCGGTGTCCAGGCTCTGAAGAGTTAATGCTCTGCCGGAAAGTCACTTAATGCTCCGGATTATGGGAGTTTAAACGTATCCAAGGCAACGGTGTCTCAAAGGTGTATAATCAACGATTTACATCTCTCTTAACAATGTGCCTTTTGACCTCCTGTCAGACCATAACTATCTATGACATCAGTCAGGCTGACAAATAACCAACATAAATGTTCCGTTCGCTGATGCGACATCTCCACGGGTCTCGGCAGAAACTCACGTCAGCTTGACATGTGTCATGGTCTTTGCATGCCCAAGAGCTCATGAGATGGATGCGTGTATTTGCGTGTGTATGTTCAGACGGACACATCTCAAGGTGCTGAACGTCCCAAGCCTTTGACCTCAGCTGTAACAAGTGTGTAGACTTACGTTCCAGACTTAGACTTGGTGATCATCGTCATTGTGTCCCCGTTGCACCAGCTCTCCAGGGCTTGCTTGAGATCCGCCGCTGGACAGGCGGATCCGCGTCCAGGTCAACTCGAGTCGTAATTATGTGAATACGCCTTTACTGTGCTTCCTGTTCTGTCTCTCCGGTCGTAAGGAGCAGTGAGTGTACGATGCCACAAAATCTACCTTGCAACATATGTGTAACACCCCCTTGTGTATTAAGCGTTGTGAGGGTATATATATATATTGAACCACGCAGATGCTTCTCACCTTGGTACTTGGTTTTCAGTGCCTCCACCCGAATCTCTGCTTTCTCTTCTGGGGGGTGTTCAAAAGATACACCAGGGGGAGATTCGGGAAACCCCCTGCCCAGTATTAACACTCTGTGACAAAATGTGTGCTGCAAAAGCCAGCCAGGCACATTTATTTAAATGGAAATCCTAAATGCAGCTTTGTAATTTTATAGAAAAAATATACTTTGGTATAATTTGAAATAATAGTGCAAACAAAACAATACAGTAATAAAACAAGTGTGGATGAAAGTGGCGCACCACTTCTTACTATGCACACCAAGTTAACACAAAAACTCGCAATAAATCAATAACAGCATACAATATAATATAATATATAACAATATAACCATTAACTGTCACAGCTTTATACACATGAAAAAATATATCAGATATCTTACTTGCTCCTGATACTGTGAATATCTTGCAGGGTGAATTTATATATGTTCCCTTATAGCCCTACAATGTACTGCCAAACACACACAGCAGTATTCAAACACACCACACAAATAGAGCAGTGCACTGCAAGTTGGGCCCTTCTGTATGTATGCAGCATGGCATGGAAACATCATGTGTCCAGTTTGCAGATTTTGGAGATCTTTAAATCACTTGCAGTGAGGTACAGCAGTCACAGTATGCAGACCCTCCTCTAGCAACAACTGTAAAATCCTTTCTAATTTGTATCCTGGGACTTGTAGTTCCACAAGTGCTGATTAGACACACACTTGGTGCATATTTACCTGCCCACCCATCTATCCCTAACTCTTCAGCCCTTGTGGCCAGATATAGTCCAAACCCCACTTGAACAACAACAGATAGATAAAAATAACCAGTAACTTATCTGCACCAGTGTGTCACAGGTCTGAACTTGATTATCTCCAAAATGGCTGACTTGTAAAATGTCCTTCTTCAGAGATGCATGCAAACCTCCTCCTACAGCTTCAAACTGTGGCTTCCAGCAGGTTCTGTTCAGAACTGCACCGAGCTTTGATATCTCTGCAGACTGCTCTCTCTGCTCAGATCACTCATCCAGTGCCCTTCTGCCTAGGGTCACCTATCTGAACTGGTCACACAGCTCAGTCTCTCCCAGGATGCTCCTCTCTCCCTCTCTCTCTCCGCCCTCTGGTTTCTCAGTCTTCTTAGGCTCCGCCCCCTCTTCATAACAGCTTTCTGGGAGATGTAGTTCCTTCTCCTTGACTGGTAAATAGCTATATGCATCTCTTTTCTTACTGATGCAATTGTGATTATTAGCCCCTGGGTGCTCAAGTCCAACTGCAGCATCCCCAGGGGTTACACACTCCCCCTGTGGGGCAAGTCCACAATGAACAAATGATGAGGCTTGTCCCACATCCTGCAAATTTAAAGGGGTTAAGACATCCTGTCTAAATACACTTTCACATCCATACACAACAGGCCCTGGCATAACAGATATGGGAGTCAGATATGGCCACTGATAGACCCAGCTAGGATGAATCACCTTAGGAATCTCAGTCATATGACCTAGACTATCATAAGTCAACATCATTGGGGCTCTAGGGGTCCTTTTAGGCCGACCCTGGACTGGTGGGTTCCCTTCCTCTCCCCCCAACACCCTGTTGGGGCGTTCAGTGCATCCTCCATCTGGATCAACGACGTCCCCATCCATGTCAACTTCCTGGTTAGAGCCTTCCTCTACTGAACACTGAGAATCCAACCGTCCAGCTACTCTTGGGTTGACACTTTCATCTGAAATGGCAGGCATAGTTCTCCTTTCTTCTACTTGTGGAGGTCTTACAGCGGCCCCCTCGGTAGACCTAGTGAGCCTTCTGATATCTTGTCTCCAATCTATTTCTCCCAATTTACCTGGAGCATCATACCCCCAATCATCTCCATCATCTTCTTCTGTGGTCGGTTCTCTGATTCGCCATGATCTTCTGGGTGTGGACACTTTTGGCTCATCTGTTTCAGGCTCCTCCCAAAACCGGACACCATCTCTGATGGGAAGCAAATGTTGTCGATGGTATGTCTTTATAGGGCCTGTTAGCCCCTCGGGCCTAATTCGATAGGCTGGGATGTCTGGCAATTTTGCAACCACAACATGAGGATCCTTTCGCCAACGATTGGCTAACTTGTGTTTCCCCGGGAGGCCCAAGTGTCTAAGTAAAACCCTGTCACCTGACTCCAGAATATGCTCCTTGACCTGTAGATCATAACGACCCTTGTTTCGTTGTCCAGCTTTTGATGCAGCTGCTTCCGCTAGTCTGTAGGCCTCCTTTAGTTCTTGTTTCAGCTGCTCCACATATTTCAAATGGGGCTTTTCTTGGGGATCAGCAGTGTCCATTCCAAAACAGATATCGATTGGTAATCTAGCCTCCCTTCCAAACATTAAGAGATATGGGGAGTACCCCGTGGACTCGTTTTTCGTGCAATTGTAGGCGTGGACCAAATGGCTGATGTGCCTACTCCAATGTGCCTTTTTTTTAGTGTCCAAAGTGCCCATCATGCTGAGAAGGGTCCGATTAAATCTCTCCGGCTGCGGATCTCCTTGGGGATGGAAAGGAGTAGTCCTGGACTTCTTCATCCCGCAGACCTCGCACAGTTCTTTTATTAGCTTGCTCTCAAAATCCCGACCCTGATCTGAATGAATGCGGGCAGGCAGTCCATAGTGGACAAAGAACTTTTCCCATAGGATTTTTGCCACGGTCACAGCTCTCTGGTCTTTTGTCTGGTAGGCTTGAGCATAACGGGTGTAATGATCTGTCACCACTAGAATGTTACACTTGTTGCTTTCATCCGGTTCCACTGATAGAAAGTCAATACAGACTAACTCTAAAGGCCCATTGCTGGATATATTCTTTAAGGGGGCAGCCTTTTCTGGGAGGGATTTTCGAAGTATGCATGTCCCACAAGATTTACAATAACTCTCAATGTCTATCTCCATTTTCGGCCAGTAGAATCTATCTGAAATTAAACTCATGGTCTTCTCTATTCCCAGGTGGCCGTGTTTATCATGCAACGCACGGAGAACCATGGGACGGTGCTTCTTTGGCAATACTAGCTGTTTCCTCTCTCTGCCATCTTTGCGGCTGGTTTCTCTATACAGTAGCCCCTGCTTCACCACCAATGACTCTCTCTGTCTGCTTAGCAAAATAGCTTCCTCCGTTTTCAAACTACTCGGGTGGATTCTTTGTCTGTGTTTAACAGACCACCTAACTGCTGCTATAGAGGAGTCATTCTGCTGATCTTCTTTGACTTGGCTTGAACTCAACTTCTGAAGATCACTGAGCTCCATTTGACTCAGCCAGCAATATTGTCTTGGTAGTGCATCTGTCGTTGCCCCTAGAGCTGTTAAGCATTCTTTGACTGGAGGCACGACCACACGTCCCTCGTGACACATCCCCTTCACCTCTGGAGCTGGCAACTCTATCCATTCTTCTTCCTGAGATTCCACAAACCTTCCCGGTAATCTTGACAAAGCATCGGCATCTACATTTCTTCTCCCAGGCCTGTACTTTATTGTGAAATTGTAAATGGCCAGCGCCGCCAACCATCTGTGCCCAGTTGCATCTAGCTTTGCTGTGGTCTGCACATATGTGAGGGGATTGTTGTCTGTATGCACTTCGAATGGTACTCCATACAAGTAGTCGTGAAGTTTGTCAACAACTGCCCACTTAAGGGCCAGGAACTCCAACTTATGCACCGGGTAGTTCCGTTCACTGGGTGAGAGACCTCGACTGATGTAATAGACTGGTCTTAACCTTCCTTCTTGCACTTGGTATAGCACTCCCCCAAGTCCCTCAAAGGAGGCATCTACATGCAGAATGTATGGTAACTCTGGATCGGCATATGCCAGAACAGGCGCTTGAATCAGGCAGGTTTTCAATCCTTCAAAAGCTTGTTCGCAAGCCTCACTCCACCTTTCCCCGAACGCATCATTTACCCGGAACAATGGTTTCTCTTTCCGATGGGAACCTCTTGGAGCAGGATAACCTCGAGTTAGATCTGTAAGAGGCTTGACAAGTTTACTGTAGTTTGGGACAAACCTTCTGTAATAGCCACAGAACCCCAAAAAAGACCTTAATTCCTTCAGTATTGTTGGTCGAGGCCATTCTTTCACCGCTTCTATCTTCGCTGAATCTGTAGAAATTCCTTCCCGATCCACAACATATCCCACATACTTGACCTGGGTTTTACAGAAGCTACACTTGTCAAGGGACAACTTCAACCCTTTCTTTATTAAGCGATCCAATACCTTGAGGAGTCTTTCGTTGTGCTCATTCAATGTTTGGCCAAATACTATCAAATCATCCAAGTATACCAGCACTTCCCTGAAATTCATGTCACCCACAACATCATCCATGCATCGTTGGAAAGTGGCTGGAGCCCCTGATAATCCTTGTGGCAATCTTTTGAACTGAAAGAATCCAACCGGGCAGATGAAGGCGGTTTTCTCAGCATCCTTCTGACTCATCAATATCTGATAGTACCCGCTGCGTAGATCTAGCACAGAAAACCACTTGCTTCCCTGAAGACAATCAAGGGCTTCGTCTATCCTAGGGACAGTGTACTGATCAGGAATCGTGCGCTTGTTTAATGTCCGGTAGTCCACGCACATCCGTATTTTTCCCGTCTTCTTTCTAGCCACCACAATAGGAGAAGCATAGGGACTCTCAGATCTCTCAATCACATCATTCTCTAGCATCTCCCTTAAATGTTCCCGAATATCATCCAAATCAGCAGGGGCTAGGCGTCTTGACCGTTCTCGGAAAGGTCTGTCGTCCGTTAGCCTTATGTGGTGCTCCACTCCTGTCGCTAGACCTAAATCCCAGTCCCCCGAAGAGAAAGCAGCCTCTCTTTGTAGCATTTGCATAACTAGCCAGTGTCGGTCTTCTTGACTAGCATCACTACCATTAAAGCATTGATCAAAACTTCCTATTTGTAATGTGGTTTCTTTCTGAGATTTTTTTTCCTCTTTCTTCTTATAAGCAGCAAGGCACATAGGATGAATCTTAAGTGTTTTACTATAACTTGCTCCTCCCACCTCTTGGCACCAGTTGGCCAGTATCTCGAACAAATGGGAGTTAGTTCCAATAATCACTGAGACATCTCGAGGTTCTCCTTCGGCCTCAGGACAGACAAGTGCAAGCACGTTCACCTCTTCTTCTATTCCAGCTACTTCCCGTGGGAACTTCAAAGGTACAGTGATGTACCCAAGGTAGGGATAATTCTTGTCACTCAGACCCCAGATGGTCAGTCCACACAATGGCTTTATGGGCAAGTCAGATAGATTATCTCGGTACCACTTCTCAAACACAATGGACACCTGTGAACCACTATCTAGCAAGGCCATACAAGGTCTCCCATTTAGACATGCCGGCACGTGAGGAGAGGGTCCCAGCAATCCTTTGGGCAAAAGACCCCATTCCAGGTGAGAGTTCCCCACAGTGTTAATGTCAGCTTTCTTTAGAGGGCCAGTGTGGGGGTTCCTGGTCCTCCCTTTCAGTTTTCCGAAAGCTTCCTATCCCGGTGGGATGGTGAGGGTGACCACCTTCCTCCCTTCCTCTGAGGACATTGTCTAGCGAGATGCCCAACTTCTCCACAAGTGAAACAATTGTTCTGTTTCCGAGTAGTGTTAGCTTCGAGAACTTGCCGGGGGTGGATGTTCGGGTGCAGTTGCTCGGTAGTGTGGTATTTCAGCATCTGTGCTTGAATCTGCTTCTGCATCTCCAACAACTGAGCAATCTGCTCACCTTGTTTCTCCACAATCTTCATTAACTCAGTGCTGGGAAGGTCAGCCTCGGGCTTTGACTGTACGACCTTGACTTTCTTGGTCACCCTCTCTCGGGATTTAACTATAGCTTCCTCTTGTTTAACATCTTGTATCAACTGAAGAAAAGTAGGTGATGGTTGTCCCAGTTGAGCATTTCTTATCTTCATCGCTACTGGGTCATGGGACAGAGCACCCCGTAACAACTGTTGCATACGCCTGTCGTCTACTTCTGCTAGGGGTATTCCTTTCTTTGACACAATAAGGTGGATCAGCTTGTCCAGCCGATAGATATAATTGGACAATGTCTCCCCTGACTCCTGATAGGTGTGGCGTAGCTGATAGAGCAGATCTGTTGCATCCTCTGCCATTCCATATTCCTGATCTAGAGTCGCTAAGTAGTGTCGTGCAGTGGCTTGGGGGTCACTTCTCCGTACAGCTTGGATTAGTTCTCCAGCGGGACCTCGCAGACTTTCAACGATCCGCTGTCTCTTATAGGGTTCGGAGCAATGCCATTCCTCCAGGTATTGGGAAGCCATCTCTTTCCATGCCTCGTAAGTTTCTTCCCCAGTAGGGACTGGTTTTATTCCTGAGAAGAGCCGGAGCCTTCTGTAGCCCCCTTCATGCTGTGACTTTCCTAACTGGTCTACCAGTTTCTGTACAGCAGTGAGGAACAGTTCGCTTTGATCCTCATCAGTTTTCCTAGTACTGGAGGGTGACTGAGAATTCTCTTCCCTGGCCTGAGGGAATACTTGTCGGTTAATATCTCCATCTGGAAGTTCAGCATTAAGAGGTGCTGCGACTAGCTGTTTTGGCTTTAACGGTATCACAATATGCCATTGTTGTTTTTGTGGCCCAGAAACGAGGGAGGGAAGAAAATCTTTATCCAATTCTGCTTGCGTCTCACAGAGGATCAGACTGGTCTTATGCTGATCTCTACCTTTCCATCCAAGGATTTTAGGATGTTCTACCCCATAAATCCTGTGGAGCACATGCAGGACTTCCTCATCTGTCACTCCCTGAGAGTCACCATAGATCCCTAAACATCGAGTTGGGGCCACAGTCTGTTGTTCACACCACAGAAACACTTCTTCTCTTATACTATCCATGACGTCTGTGCTGATGGGTTTCACTGAGTGTGTCTTCAGTATCTCAGCAGTGCCTCCACTGTAACACCCCCTTGTGTATTAAGCGTTGTGAGGGTATATATATATATTGAACCACGCAGATGCTTCTCACCTTGGTACTTGGTTTTCAGTGCCTCCACCCGAATCTCTGCTTTCTCTTCTGGGGGGTGTTCAAAAGATACACCAGGGGGAGATTCGGGAAACCCCCTGCCCAGTATTAACACTCTGTGACAAAATGTGTGCTGCAAAAGCCAGCCAGGCACATTTATTTAAATGGAAATCCTAAATGCAGCTTTGTAATTTTATAGAAAAAATATACTTTGGTATAATTTGAAATAATAGTGCAAACAAAACAATACAGTAATAAAACAAGTGTGGATGAAAGTGGCGCACCACTTCTTACTATGCACACCAAGTTAACACAAAAACTCGCAATAAATCAATAACAGCATACAATATAATATAATATATAACAATATAACCATTAACTGTCACAGCTTTATACACATGAAAAAATATATCAGATATCTTACTTGCTCCTGATACTGTGAATATCTTGCAGGGTGAATTTATATATGTTCCCTTATAGCCCTACAATGTACTGCCAAACACACACAGCAGTATTCAAACACACCACACAAATAGAGCAGTGCACTGCAAGTTGGGCCCTTCTGTATGTATGCAGCATGGCATGGAAACATCATGTGTCCAGTTTGCAGATTTTGGAGATCTTTAAATCACTTGCAGTGAGGTACAGCAGTCACAGTATGCAGACCCTCCTCTAGCAACAACTGTAAAATCCTTTCTAATTTGTATCCTGGGACTTGTAGTTCCACAAGTGCTGATTAGACACACACTTGGTGCATATTTACCTGCCCACCCATCTATCCCTAACTCTTCAGCCCTTGTGGCCAGATATAGTCCAAACCCCACTTGAACAACAACAGATAGATAAAAATAACCAGTAACTTATCTGCACCAGTGTGTCACAGGTCTGAACTTGATTATCTCCAAAATGGCTGACTTGTAAAATGTCCTTCTTCAGAGATGCATGCAAACCTCCTCCTACAGCTTCAAACTGTGGCTTCCAGCAGGTTCTGTTCAGAACTGCACCGAGCTTTGATATCTCTGCAGACTGCTCTCTCTGCTCAGATCACTCATCCAGTGCCCTTCTGCCTAGGGTCACCTATCTGAACTGGTCACACAGCTCAGTCTCTCCCAGGATGCTCCTCTCTCCCTCTCTCTCTCCGCCCTCTGGTTTCTCAGTCTTCTTAGGCTCCGCCCCCTCTTCATAACAGCTTTCTGGGAGATGTAGTTCCTTCTCCTTGACTGGTAAATAGCTATATGCATCTCTTTTCTTACTGATGCAATTGTGATTATTAGCCCCTGGGTGCTCAAGTCCAACTGCAGCATCCCCAGGGGTTACACACTCCCCCTGTGGGGCAAGTCCACAATGAACAAATGATGAGGCTTGTCCCACATCCTGCAAATTTAAAGGGGTTAAGACATCCTGTCTAAATACACTTTCACATCCATACACAACAGGCCCTGGCATAACAGATATGGGAGTCAGATATGGCCACTGATAGACCCAGCTAGGATGAATCACCTTAGGAATCTCAGTCATATGACCTAGACTATCATAAGTCAACATCATTGGGGCTCTAGGGGTCCTTTTAGGCCGACCCTGGACTGGTGGGTTCCCTTCCTCTCCCCCCAACACCCTGTTGGGGCGTTCAGTGCATCCTCCATCTGGATCAACGACGTCCCCATCCATGTCAACTTCCTGGTTAGAGCCTTCCTCTACTGAACACTGAGAATCCAACCGTCCAGCTACTCTTGGGTTGACACTTTCATCTGAAATGGCAGGCATAGTTCTCCTTTCTTCTACTTGTGGAGGTCTTACAGCGGCCCCCTCGGTAGACCTAGTGAGCCTTCTGATATCTTGTCTCCAATCTATTTCTCCCAATTTACCTGGAGCATCATACCCCCAATCATCTCCATCATCTTCTTCTGTGGTCGGTTCTCTGATTCGCCATGATCTTCTGGGTGTGGACACTTTTGGCTCATCTGTTTCAGGCTCCTCCCAAAACCGGACACCATCTCTGATGGGAAGCAAATGTTGTCGATGGTATGTCTTTATAGGGCCTGTTAGCCCCTCGGGCCTAATTCGATAGGCTGGGATGTCTGGCAATTTTGCAACCACAACATGAGGATCCTTTCGCCAACGATTGGCTAACTTGTGTTTCCCCGGGAGGCCCAAGTGTCTAAGTAAAACCCTGTCACCTGACTCCAGAATATGCTCCTTGACCTGTAGATCATAACGACCCTTGTTTCGTTGTCCAGCTTTTGATGCAGCTGCTTCCGCTAGTCTGTAGGCCTCCTTTAGTTCTTGTTTCAGCTGCTCCACATATTTCAAATGGGGCTTTTCTTGGGGATCAGCAGTGTCCATTCCAAAACAGATATCGATTGGTAATCTAGCCTCCCTTCCAAACATTAAGAGATATGGGGAGTACCCCGTGGACTCGTTTTTCGTGCAATTGTAGGCGTGGACCAAATGGCTGATGTGCCTACTCCAATGTGCCTTTTTTTTAGTGTCCAAAGTGCCCATCATGCTGAGAAGGGTCCGATTAAATCTCTCCGGCTGCGGATCTCCTTGGGGATGGAAAGGAGTAGTCCTGGACTTCTTCATCCCGCAGACCTCGCACAGTTCTTTTATTAGCTTGCTCTCAAAATCCCGACCCTGATCTGAATGAATGCGGGCAGGCAGTCCATAGTGGACAAAGAACTTTTCCCATAGGATTTTTGCCACGGTCACAGCTCTCTGGTCTTTTGTCTGGTAGGCTTGAGCATAACGGGTGTAATGATCTGTCACCACTAGAATGTTACACTTGTTGCTTTCATCCGGTTCCACTGATAGAAAGTCAATACAGACTAACTCTAAAGGCCCATTGCTGGATATATTCTTTAAGGGGGCAGCCTTTTCTGGGAGGGATTTTCGAAGTATGCATGTCCCACAAGATTTACAATAACTCTCAATGTCTATCTCCATTTTCGGCCAGTAGAATCTATCTGAAATTAAACTCATGGTCTTCTCTATTCCCAGGTGGCCGTGTTTATCATGCAACGCACGGAGAACCATGGGACGGTGCTTCTTTGGCAATACTAGCTGTTTCCTCTCTCTGCCATCTTTGCGGCTGGTTTCTCTATACAGTAGCCCCTGCTTCACCACCAATGACTCTCTCTGTCTGCTTAGCAAAATAGCTTCCTCCGTTTTCAAACTACTCGGGTGGATTCTTTGTCTGTGTTTAACAGACCACCTAACTGCTGCTATAGAGGAGTCATTCTGCTGATCTTCTTTGACTTGGCTTGAACTCAACTTCTGAAGATCACTGAGCTCCATTTGACTCAGCCAGCAATATTGTCTTGGTAGTGCATCTGTCGTTGCCCCTAGAGCTGTTAAGCATTCTTTGACTGGAGGCACGACCACACGTCCCTCGTGACACATCCCCTTCACCTCTGGAGCTGGCAACTCTATCCATTCTTCTTCCTGAGATTCCACAAACCTTCCCGGTAATCTTGACAAAGCATCGGCATCTACATTTCTTCTCCCAGGCCTGTACTTTATTGTGAAATTGTAAATGGCCAGCGCCGCCAACCATCTGTGCCCAGTTGCATCTAGCTTTGCTGTGGTCTGCACATATGTGAGGGGATTGTTGTCTGTATGCACTTCGAATGGTACTCCATACAAGTAGTCGTGAAGTTTGTCAACAACTGCCCACTTAAGGGCCAGGAACTCCAACTTATGCACCGGGTAGTTCCGTTCACTGGGTGAGAGACCTCGACTGATGTAATAGACTGGTCTTAACCTTCCTTCTTGCACTTGGTATAGCACTCCCCCAAGTCCCTCAAAGGAGGCATCTACATGCAGAATGTATGGTAACTCTGGATCGGCATATGCCAGAACAGGCGCTTGAATCAGGCAGGTTTTCAATCCTTCAAAAGCTTGTTCGCAAGCCTCACTCCACCTTTCCCCGAACGCATCATTTACCCGGAACAATGGTTTCTCTTTCCGATGGGAACCTCTTGGAGCAGGATAACCTCGAGTTAGATCTGTAAGAGGCTTGACAAGTTTACTGTAGTTTGGGACAAACCTTCTGTAATAGCCACAGAACCCCAAAAAAGACCTTAATTCCTTCAGTATTGTTGGTCGAGGCCATTCTTTCACCGCTTCTATCTTCGCTGAATCTGTAGAAATTCCTTCCCGATCCACAACATATCCCACATACTTGACCTGGGTTTTACAGAAGCTACACTTGTCAAGGGACAACTTCAACCCTTTCTTTATTAAGCGATCCAATACCTTGAGGAGTCTTTCGTTGTGCTCATTCAATGTTTGGCCAAATACTATCAAATCATCCAAGTATACCAGCACTTCCCTGAAATTCATGTCACCCACAACATCATCCATGCATCGTTGGAAAGTGGCTGGAGCCCCTGATAATCCTTGTGGCAATCTTTTGAACTGAAAGAATCCAACCGGGCAGATGAAGGCGGTTTTCTCAGCATCCTTCTGACTCATCAATATCTGATAGTACCCGCTGCGTAGATCTAGCACAGAAAACCACTTGCTTCCCTGAAGACAATCAAGGGCTTCGTCTATCCTAGGGACAGTGTACTGATCAGGAATCGTGCGCTTGTTTAATGTCCGGTAGTCCACGCACATCCGTATTTTTCCCGTCTTCTTTCTAGCCACCACAATAGGAGAAGCATAGGGACTCTCAGATCTCTCAATCACATCATTCTCTAGCATCTCCCTTAAATGTTCCCGAATATCATCCAAATCAGCAGGGGCTAGGCGTCTTGACCGTTCTCGGAAAGGTCTGTCGTCCGTTAGCCTTATGTGG
Source organism: Mixophyes fleayi (assembly GCF_038048845.1). Lineage (NCBI taxonomy): Eukaryota > Metazoa > Chordata > Amphibia > Anura > Limnodynastidae > Mixophyes > Mixophyes fleayi. The sequence continues at coordinate 236,044 of NW_027445893.1, read as the reverse complement.
TGCTCCACTCCTGTCGCTAGACCTAAATCCCAGTCCCCCGAAGAGAAAGCAGCCTCTCTTTGTAGCATTTGCATAACTAGCCAGTGTCGGTCTTCTTGACTAGCATCACTACCATTAAAGCATTGATCAAAACTTCCTATTTGTAATGTGGTTTCTTTCTGAGATTTTTTTTCCTCTTTCTTCTTATAAGCAGCAAGGCACATAGGATGAATCTTAAGTGTTTTACTATAACTTGCTCCTCCCACCTCTTGGCACCAGTTGGCCAGTATCTCGAACAAATGGGAGTTAGTTCCAATAATCACTGAGACATCTCGAGGTTCTCCTTCGGCCTCAGGACAGACAAGTGCAAGCACGTTCACCTCTTCTTCTATTCCAGCTACTTCCCGTGGGAACTTCAAAGGTACAGTGATGTACCCAAGGTAGGGATAATTCTTGTCACTCAGACCCCAGATGGTCAGTCCACACAATGGCTTTATGGGCAAGTCAGATAGATTATCTCGGTACCACTTCTCAAACACAATGGACACCTGTGAACCACTATCTAGCAAGGCCATACAAGGTCTCCCATTTAGACATGCCGGCACGTGAGGAGAGGGTCCCAGCAATCCTTTGGGCAAAAGACCCCATTCCAGGTGAGAGTTCCCCACAGTGTTAATGTCAGCTTTCTTTAGAGGGCCAGTGTGGGGGTTCCTGGTCCTCCCTTTCAGTTTTCCTAAAGCTTCCTATCCCGGTGGGATGGTGAGGGTGACCACCTTCCTCCCTTCCTCTGAGGACATTGTCTAGCGAGATGCCCAACTTCTCCACAAGTGAAACAATTGTTCTGTTTCCGAGTAGTGTTAGCTTCGAGAACTTGCCGGGGGTGGATGTTCGGGTGCAGTTGCTCGGTAGTGTGGTATTTCAGCATCTGTGCTTGAATCTGCTTCTGCATCTCCAACAACTGAGCAATCTGCTCACCTTGTTTCTCCACAATCTTCATTAACTCAGTGCTGGGAAGGTCAGCCTCGGGCTTTGACTGTACGACCTTGACTTTCTTGGTCACCCTCTCTCGGGATTTAACTATAGCTTCCTCTTGTTTAACATCTTGTATCAACTGAAGAAAAGTAGGTGATGGTTGTCCCAGTTGAGCATTTCTTATCTTCATCGCTACTGGGTCATGGGACAGAGCACCCCGTAACAACTGTTGCATACGCCTGTCGTCTACTTCTGCTAGGGGTATTCCTTTCTTTGACACAATAAGGTGGATCAGCTTGTCCAGCCGATAGATATAATTGGACAATGTCTCCCCTGACTCCTGATAGGTGTGGCGTAGCTGATAGAGCAGATCTGTTGCATCCTCTGCCATTCCATATTCCTGATCTAGAGTCGCTAAGTAGTGTCGTGCAGTGGCTTGGGGGTCACTTCTCCGTACAGCTTGGATTAGTTCTCCAGCGGGACCTCGCAGACTTTCAACGATCCGCTGTCTCTTATAGGGTTCGGAGCAATGCCATTCCTCCAGGTATTGGGAAGCCATCTCTTTCCATGCCTCGTAAGTTTCTTCCCCAGTAGGGACTGGTTTTATTCCTGAGAAGAGCCGGAGCCTTCTGTAGCCCCCTTCATGCTGTGACTTTCCTAACTGGTCTACCAGTTTCTGTACAGCAGTGAGGAACAGTTCGCTTTGATCCTCATCAGTTTTCCTAGTACTGGAGGGTGACTGAGAATTCTCTTCCCTGGCCTGAGGGAATACTTGTCGGTTAATATCTCCATCTGGAAGTTCAGCATTAAGAGGTGCTGCGACTAGCTGTTTTGGCTTTAACGGTATCACAATATGCCATTGTTGTTTTTGTGGCCCAGAAATGAGGGAGGGAAGAAAATCTTTATCCAATTCTGCTTGCGTCTCACAGAGGATCAGACTGGTCTTATGCTGATCTCTACCTTTCCATCCAAGGATTTTAGGATGTTCTACCCCATAAATCCTGTGGAGCACATGCAGGACTTCCTCATCTGTCACTCCCTGAGAGTCACCATAGATCCCTAAACATCGAGTTGGGGCCACAGTCTGTTGTTCACACCACAGAAACACTTCTTCTCTTATACTATCCATGACGTCTGTGCTGATGGGTTTCACTGAGTGTGTCTTCAGTATCTCAGCAGTGCCTCCACTGTAACACCCCCTTGTGTATTAAGCGTTGTGAGGGTATATATATATATTGAACCACGCAGATGCTTCTCACCTTGGTACTTGGTTTTCAGTGCCTCCACCCGAATCTCTGCTTTCTCTTCTGGGGGGTGTTCAAAAGATACACCAGGGGGAGATTCGGGAAACCCCCTGCCCAGTATTAACACTCTGTGACAAAATGTGTGCTGCAAAAGCCAGCCAGGCACATTTATTTAAATGGAAATCCTAAATGCAGCTTTGTAATTTTATAGAAAAAATATACTTTGGTATAATTTGAAATAATAGTGCAAACAAAACAATACAGTAATAAAACAAGTGTGGATGAAAGTGGCGCACCACTTCTTACTATGCACACCAAGTTAACACAAAAACTCGCAATAAATCAATAACAGCATACAATATAATATAATATATAACAATATAACCATTAACTGTCACAGCTTTATACACATGAAAAAATATATCAGATATCTTACTTGCTCCTGATACTGTGAATATCTTGCAGGGTGAATTTATATATGTTCCCTTATAGCCCTACAATGTACTGCCAAACACACACAGCAGTATTCAAACACACCACACAAATAGAGCAGTGCACTGCAAGTTGGGCCCTTCTGTATGTATGCAGCATGGCATGGAAACATCATGTGTCCAGTTTGCAGATTTTGGAGATCTTTAAATCACTTGCAGTGAGGTACAGCAGTCACAGTATGCAGACCCTCCTCTAGCAACAACTGTAAAATCCTTTCTAATTTGTATCCTGGGACTTGTAGTTCCACAAGTGCTGATTAGACACACACTTGGTGCATATTTACCTGCCCACCCATCTATCCCTAACTCTTCAGCCCTTGTGGCCAGATATAGTCCAAACCCCACTTGAACAACAACAGATAGATAAAAATAACCAGTAACTTATCTGCACCAGTGTGTCACAGGTCTGAACTTGATTATCTCCAAAATGGCTGACTTGTAAAATGTCCTTCTTCAGAGATGCATGCAAACCTCCTCCTACAGCTTCAAACTGTGGCTTCCAGCAGGTTCTGTTCAGAACTGCACCGAGCTTTGATATCTCTGCAGACTGCTCTCTCTGCTCAGATCACTCATCCAGTGCCCTTCTGCCTAGGGTCACCTATCTGAACTGGTCACACAGCTCAGTCTCTCCCAGGATGCTCCTCTCTCCCTCTCTCTCTCCGCCCTCTGGTTTCTCAGTCTTCTTAGGCTCCGCCCCCTCTTCATAACAGCTTTCTGGGAGATGTAGTTCCTTCTCCTTGACTGGTAAATAGCTATATGCATCTCTTTTCTTACTGATGCAATTGTGATTATTAGCCCCTGGGTGCTCAAGTCCAACTGCAGCATCCCCAGGGGTTACATATGCATGCGTTTATTTCGTGTGCGTGTGCAGTGCAGACATCCGTACTACGCAAATCAAACTTGTTTACATCCAACTTTACATGAGCCACAGAGTATCCTCTACTCAGACCCTATAACGTTCCTAGTTTCCCTACATGGAGCCAGAATATAACTATATTAAGTTATTCAACCACCAATTCCAGATCCAGGACATATCCCAGATCATTTATTTGTCTCATCTCACAATATCCCTCTTTTTTTTTTGAGTTTTGTGACTCAGTTATATTTTGATAAACAGGGAAGATCTGAGTAACTTCTATCTAATAAAACCAATCCTTCCTTTCAGCTCTGCAACCAATCAGAAGTATTGTCCTACTAAGATAGCGTTATAGATCACTCTACATTTCAATAATTTGTTTATACAGGTCAAATAATGTCATCAAACAAAAATCTAGCTGTATACAGTGGGACAAAAGGTGCTCCATTAATAAAGATTAAGCCCACTTGGGACACCCTATCGTCTGATACGGGGAACATACGCTCAGATTCCTAATGCCCATATGGGTACACGCAGCCCAGTGTTTTTATTGTGTCAATGTTACACCTCACCTTAGTGGCACAGACGTTGTATGTCAGGAGAGCGGAGAGTGCTTTTGATTGGCAAGAAGGAGCATGTCACAGTAATGGGTTAAATTTGTAATATTGTGGTGGATAACGGATATTATAGAATAAAATATTGTTATATGTTTCCATCGACTACCTGCCTAAGCGCAATCTGCAGAAGGGGCTTTTGAAACCCTCTGATGAGTATTATGGGCACTGCAGGGCAGATGCTTATCCTGCATTGTCGCAAACATCAAAGTGTGTGTGTGTTCTGCACTCGTCATAGTGATATCACAGGGCTCTCCCCAAGCGCCATACAATGCCGGGTAAACGAAACAAAGGAATCAAATGGGCAATTCGGGGAAATTGAACTTGTGCATGCTCCTTTGGGTTATTTCTATACCTGATTAATTACCTGGGATTCTAGAAGTTAAGCAACACTGAGGGCTGGCAGCTTTCCTGACATGTGGACACAGAGAACAGTGAACAGTAAGTTCTAGGTAGCAAGACAAATAAACTTAAGTGTGTTGTCCAACTGGCCTTTCTCCCAAATTCCAAATAACACTCTACATAGTATTTATTTAACCGCATCAGGTCAAGTACAGGCTGCACCTAAGCAACCGGACTTACGGGGTAAACATGGAAAAGATCATTTCATTTGAGATTTAAGACACTGTAACCTGATATATTTCAAATATTGAAGGGTAAGAATCTTAAAGATGGATTATTGGGTTATGTTTTGTTCAAATGCAAAATATTCTAGTTGTGAACAGATATTTCAGTCTATTACATCATAGCGAGCGTCAGATATGTGAGGACAGGTATGTGGTGACCTAAGGCTCTTTCTTCTGATGCAAATGGTAGAGAAATATGTTTTTGACTTTCCTGGCCGGTAGCAAACGGCGTCTGTCGTTTACGTCACTGACCGCTATGCGAGCAGGATTGGGGTGCATGCATTAGTACAGCTAAGAGCTCCCCAAACCTTCTTTTAATCCAGACCCAAGAAAGAGCCGTCACTTATTGGAGATAAACTGTCGGACTAGAGATAACGATATAATGAGCTACACCGTATGTCTGTATGTTAAACAACAGCGGCACCTACAGATCTGTCAACGTCCCTTATTGAATAATTAGGAAACATTAGGTCATGCCCTCAACTCACCCTTTGCACGAGCTCTCCGAACCATGCCCCTTTCAGTCTCTGGCAGGACTCTTTAGGGTTCCAAAATTAGAGACTTTGACAAGTAGGCATCCAGTACCGCTCCACCAATTTGTCGTCTTTTAATTTCGGAAAGTGCACGCTTTTCCTGCCCTGCAAACTCCACAATCCTGACCTGTAAGTACATGTACTTACCTGTAAGACCACCCACATTTACTCAAGTTAGGTACGTGGTGGCACAAAGTAACACCTGCTCTGTGGATTTGCACGGGGCGGCATGCAGAGAGCAGCTCTGTGCCCAACTTCTCCCAGAATCATCTTCTTGTCAATATAAAATTAGTTAAGTATTTGTGACGGCTGAGGGAGTGTTACCCGGGAGCGTCATCGAGCCAAGGACAAGGCTGTCTGGAAGTTTTCCTGAGTTCCATCTCCGATCAGCTGCCGGACCCACAGAGTGCAACTGTCATTGCAGTCGGCGGCTCTACTCCCCCTCTGGTGATCTCTGCCACCTCCCTCGGGGCAGAAGCTGCCTCCACAACTTCTGTGGACACGAAGCACAAGTGTCTTGGATCGGAGTCCAGCAAAAGACTTCTCCAAAACCAGGAAATGGTTCAGTTTGGATAAATGGTGAAGGACAGTGAAGGTTACCAGCAGCTGTCTGCCTTAAGATTTATACAATGACTGGTTACTGTTTGATGTCTTCTTCTCCTTCCACTGATACCAAATCACAGAGATAGATAGATAGATACTAAATAAATAGATAGATAGATAGATGACTGATGTGAATAAGTTCTCTGTACAGCGCTGCGGAATTAGTGGCGCTATATAAACAAATGATGATGACGAATAGATAGATAGATACTACATAGATACTAGATAGCGAGATATGAGATAGATAGATAGTAGATAGATAGATATGAGATAGATAGTAGATAGATAGATATGAGATCGATAGATATGTAGATAGATAGATAGATTAATTTCTGGCTAAATAAATGTCTTTCTTCTATACACTCCTCCTGTCTGTTTTCATTACTGAAAAATAAAAACATGATTTCACCTGTCTGAAAATTCTGTGCAAATATTTTTTGTTCTGCTGATACCTGGAAATATTTGCATAGATTTGAATATTGTAGGATTCTCCTCCATGTGTTCTGCTGAGTACACACTGCAGAATATTTCTCCCGATGTGATATCGTTAACGATTTTACCAACAACTGAAAGTCCCGACCAGCTGATTCCTGTGCACACACTATACACGTTTTACTTTCAGATCTGTGCTCTTCACCTGTCATAACCATTGGCTGAAAAGATGGTGACTCTGTAACCAATCAGATTCTAGCTGTCATTTATTTAGTACATTCTACAAAATAACAGCTAGAATCTGATTGGTTGCTATAGGCAACGTCTCCACTTTTTCAAACCTGCAGTTTAGTAGATATACCCCTGGGACTTTTGTACCCCTAATCTGGCCAATTTCAGAACAGATGGTGACCACAGGGGGATTTTTGACCACAGTGTATATAGCTTATTCTATTATAAATAAAGAAATACTGACTAGTAATCAGTAAGTAGTGTGAATTTTTCTGATGTAAGGACATAATTATTCATGCGACAGGACCAGCAGAGCTACAGCAAGTGGCTGAGGGCTCCATCATGAAATGAGGTTGTATGAACTGTGAGCCTGACCGCGTCTGGCAGCCATTTTTGTTTGCCAACCAAAGATAAAAGACAGATTAGTTCATTATTTTACACATAAGTTAAATACTGTTTCTTTTTTTTTCATGTAGCACATAAATACTTGATAGCTTTATTTATACACTGAAATTTAAAGTTGATCTAGGACATGCCCTACCCCAACTATAAATCTGTCCCCACATTTTAAATTTAGCTCCCCCTCCAATGCAACATGGTTTTGCCCAGGTACAAAGTTACTCGTTTTCTTTGTTTTTCTCAACTTAATGACTCAGCCCTTAAGTGTTTCCTTTAAAAAAGCACTGTCACTGATACACCGCAATATGCTAATATGTAATCCTTGCTGGCATGGGTGCATTGTGGTGGTGCGTTCAACATAACGTCTACCTGTGAGTCACTGGGGAAACCGGGGTGTCTGCAGGTGCAGCGTTGATAACAGAGGTGCAGGTGGAGCAATAATGCCGGATAAATAGTTTATATAGGTTTAATATTTGTCATTTGCATCTCACAGCACAAACGACGTTGCTCATCTCTGGATGTAACACACTTTATCATCCCACCCATCACTAGGCTTGTTGGGCGATAACAAATGCACTTGGCTCAAGAGCTAACATTCACTCACTGCGGGACAGTCGCTTGCTCCTCATCTTTTCTCCTCCGAAACTGCAACTGTAGACTTTGGGATCTCCCTTTCCCCTGCAGAAAGAACCGGACGATCCTGCTTATGAAGGCGTCATAGATTTGCCTTACGGACACATTCCTGACATTAGTGCATTCTCCTGTCCTCAGATTGTGACTCTCACGTCGAGCACAAGTGGAATTATCAGACAGGTAACTACAGTCTCTGCTCTCATTTAACGTTAGCTCAACTCTAAAATGCAGCGTACTACATGCAGTAACAGCACTTTTCCTGCATGCAAATAAATAAATGCATTTGCACCTTTTGCAGTGCAACTTGGTTTGTCTAGGAGCAAATTTGCTCCTTCACTCCCCCCCCCCCCAAACTCTAAGCCTCACTGGGTCTCAGTGTCAGACTGTTATTGGGATCGGATTAACAGTAGGTCTTCTGTGGCTTCCTACTTAATTCTATCCTTCTTTCGTTGCTCTCCCAATTTCTCCCATGGACATCAAGGATAAGACAGCTGAACCAAAACTGAAGTCGACTCTTTTAGAGCTCAGACGTGTTCTGCTCCCCCAATCCTGGTTTGTTTTTTTTCACTCCCCACCACTCGTTTACAGGCAGAAGAGCTTAGATAGTAAATCTCCGCAAATTGAAGTCTCATTTGTGAGTCGCAGGGCCGCACCTACCAAACTTGCATATAATACGCTCACTCCACCCACTTCTTGCCGAAAAGGCGCTCATCACGCGTAAACTGAAGCAATTTGGCAGAAACGTAAGTGCATGGAACTCGTTAACAAAAAAACGGGGTTGGTTTTCTTAAAAGAGTGGATGCGGGTCATACTAAGGTGGAAAAAAATAAAATAAAAAAAGGTAACGGACTTGGAAAGCTGTTTCCTAGCTCTCCGTTAACCCCTTGCAGCAAAAAGTGCAATAAAAACGTTTCACGAATGGTTGGCGCCCTTGTATAATAAGGAGCTGGGTGACTTGTGGTTAGAACCCAATAAGGGCTTCCCCCCCCCCCCCCCGGCTGTTAGTTTGGCTCATTCTATTAGGAACCAAGCTTGGAGTCCCAAAAGATAAAACACTACACTAATATTTGGATGTCCAAGACCAAAAACCTATCTAACCCGATTCTTCCGCCTCCGTTACAAGAGCTGATAATTGTCCCACCATTATATATATTTTTTTAAGACCACTTGCGATCCATAGACTTTAAAATACCTAAGGGTACAAGACCCTACCCAAGTGTCAGACACAGCAATAACCCGTGAGGAGGCAGCATGACACACAGCAGAGAGTCCATACGTTCGCCCTAAACACTTCTAGACACTATATTTCTGTATTTTAAGTTCTTCTTTTAATTAAATAAATCAAGACACAAAATTAGTAAGATCAAAAAAAAAAAATGTGTTATTTTAAACATGACATTTAATTACAGTTACATATATATAAAATGTGATGGCATTGCACACTTGTGAGCTGGCTTCAATAAATGTACCAGGCATTAACACTTCAATTGTTCCAAGTCACCTGGTAAAGGGACGAGAGGACGAGCGGGCGGCTCACGAGAGCTGAATTAGCGGGAAGAGTTCTTTGACGCGTTTCATAGGAATGTTTCATGAAACGGTGTCTCCAACACAAGACAAAGCGATTCTCCTTCAGGTCCAACATTTCAGCCGATATTTAAAAATACATAAAAGCAGAACATACACAAGTTTCAATGGATGAAGAGTGATATATTGGCATGCGTCACATAGGCGATCATCATTTCGAAGACGGAAGAACTAGTGCAATAGAGGGGCAGGTTTGGTCTTAATCTCCCAACACTGTATCGTTCGACGTTACAGAAGAATGGCATCCCCAACGAGTCGAGGACAATTTGTCTTTGGTCTGACCATCGTGTCCTCTTACCACCAGTAATGAGGTCTACAAGACTCTTCCCCATGAAAAAAAAAACCTTGGATGGAGTGGATGTGCTTTACCAAATGGTTCTTCCTAAAGGTTTAAGTTAATTAAGTTCAGATTACACATTACACCCGTCCAACCAGATATAGACTAAAGACAGAGAGATTCAGATTTATACATCATATGTCTACAACACAAATTACGTCTCGTAATAGCGCGTAGGGTACACATTACCGACACCAGAGGATCGTTCGAACCATCTCTAGCTTGCGGTTCATTTAAAACTATAGTTCCTTCAAATTTGCAGATTAAAGTCAGACATTTAAATTTAATAAATGATCTGATCTGCTACCGGAGTGCTCATTTCTAAATGTTAAATACTGTTAAGATATAAAGTGATTGAATGACTGGAGGTACAAAGAGGTGCGATAGAGCCAAAACATTCCAACTAGGTGCCGCTATAGAAGTACGGAACAGACTTTTGCTTTTAAATAGAATTTGGTGACTACAGCGCGTACGAGTTTGTTTAATAAGCTAGACGACAGGCGCATTGGCATTATGAATCATCGTTGCTTGTGGTTGCATTATTTGGAATTATATAAGAAGAAAAACCCAAAAACTACTGGGAATACAAGTTTTAAGGGGGCACAAAGTTTATAGTTAGCTTCCAAAACAACGTGGCAGAAGAGTCCTGCTTCTGAATACGTCTGATAAATCTTTGTTTTGTGGCTCGGAGTTATAAAAAAAAAAGTTGCCACCTGGCTGGACCAAGGTGAAGAGAGGACAGTTTTAGGAGATGACACAACAAGACTTTCGACAGCACAAACAACATTTACAGTAGGGGTAACAGCAGCATGGATTGTCCTCGGCCTTCACGTTGTCTTTGTGGCGCTTGTCCAAGTCGATGGTGTACATGACCTCAGAGTGACCTCCGTTCTGAGGCTTGTCCGGGGCATAGGGATTGTAAGGCCGCCTCCACGACTCCTGCGTACGGATTTTGTTGCCCTCCCAAGCGACAGCAGGTTGGGCGTTGTTGGCGAACCTGTCTTGTGTTGTGTAGGTTGGCACTGTTGAAGGGTTGGTAATGACTACCCCATCGAGATCCTCACCAATAGTATTCCGCACAAAGCTGCTCTTGAGCTGTGCTCGAGGTATGTTAACATTGGCGTAAGGGTTCGCGATGGTGTTTCCGTTGTCCATCTCAGCGCTGGAAGGATTCTCGGAAGTTGCTGTATTAATTAAGCAGCCAAGGGTTTTCTTCAGAAAGCAGTACCTAAAGAGAGATAGAAAGAAGAGCAATAAGTCCCAAACGCTCACAAATATAAGTCTCTCTAGTATGTACATACTCAATAAGGGAGTTTTAACATATCGGTGATATTTGTCATATATCTTACATAAAACACAAGTCTTACTGCAAGTTTGTTCTAATGATTATCCAATGTAGACGTAACATGGTGAAGATGCACAATCCCCATAAACCCCTTTCATTGTATGTAACATTCTATCTAACAATCACATGAACTACATCCTGGTAACCAGAAAAAAACATTTACATGTAAAGCGCCCGTTGGTAAAAGCCAATAAGTCTGGTCAGCAGGATGCACTTTGTGATTGGTCCACTGCACGGAAAACACTACAAAGAAAGTTACGTTTCATTGAATCCTTTTGACATACGCACTTTCTGTACATGCGGACACTCTCTGGCGGTCTTTTGTTTGACTACAAGCAGCATTGCCTCACGTCCAAAGACCGCCACTCTCTCACCCATATGTAGAGAGCTAGCATGTGCCAAATGGCGTATGTACCTTATCGGTGCCCATGTACAGAAGTCCTAAACCTGCTCTTATATCCAGGTTTTGTAAAATTAGATTGACAATAGCAAAGCGCAAGTTTTATTTATCAAAAATCTCTTAATATCAGCCGCAGGTACTATTTTAATCATTTCCATACTTGAAATGCTGTTGTGAAAGTACTGACCAAGCCATTGCCCACAAGGTGGAGGCAGCCATTTTGTGGGCGGGACTAATTCCGTAGACGGCAGCCTATCGACGGAGGAGGAGCCAGTGATATCACACAGGCACTTCATGGGAATAGCCATGAGGTACTAGTTCCTAGAGAATGGACAGCCAGCATACCCATGAATGTGGTATCACTAACATTTGCACATTAATCATGCTTAGGGGAATTAACTTAAAGAAATACGGAAACACTGCCCCCCGTTTGAGGTGCTTTAAAAAAAATAAATAAAAAAAACAAACAAAAAACGAATAAATATAATCAGGGTGGAATTAATTTGGCAGGCAGCTCACGACTTGTTTTAGATAGTGGACCTATATTTGTGAAATAGAAACTTTTGGACACGCATTATATATTAAAGTTTGCGCTGCCAGTAAAAGACACAAATTGGCTTCATTTTGAGTGCCAAATGCGCCAAGATAGATATAGGACCATTTGTTCTATGTATTATAGGAAACAAAAAACCCAACTTCGGCTGAAACGGGTCTGTAGCCTAACCGGTGCCAAAACTCTGTAGGGTCTCTCCGGTAATCGCTAACCCATGCAAAGCAATGTCTATTTAACATGCCCAATCTATAATATAAATGCCTAGTGGCGTGTGTTAGTCTGTCTGTGTGTGTGGAAAAAATAAAACCAAGCTGCAGCGCCACCTGCTGGGCGGAGTTATACACTGACCTACTAAATTCTTAGTGTGTGTGTGGAAAAAAAAAAACCTCAGAAAGGGCTGAAATTTGGTATACTAAGATGTTTTTAATATGTTAATTGTTAAAAGTGTTTATAAAGATTTAAAAAAAAATATATATATATTTCTTGAAGGAGAAGTGACAGTGGGGAGTGGTTGCCGGGGGTGACAGTGGGGAGTGGTTGGTGGTTGAGGCCTGGGCTATGGCCCAAATGCATGACAAGAACCTTTTTAACACCTTAAGTAGCTTGATTTGACTAGAATGCATGAGTATCATGCACGGGTTAACTTGTATCTTTATATGTTTGTAGAATATTTGTATCTATCTTAGCTGGCCGATTTAAAAATGCGCATATTCCTCAAAACCATTTGGGCGAGGCGGTAAGTCGACTCTTACCATTCCGGGCGAGTATCGCCGAGACAGCCACGTATCACTCAGCGGCCTCTATGAGATTTTAGTAATAAATTACGGCGATAGAAAATCACCTATCGCCACAATAATCCCTCTCTCTATATCTTAATAATCCTCTCCTAAGTCATGTACATCACAGAACTTGGAAAGAACAAACGTTCTAAGATTGAGTGGCAAAAACACCGGGACGGACATGGGAAACATTGGACCTATGGATGCTCCCTCTATACCAAAGCACTTTCAATTATTAATATTATAACGGTTGTTGGTTTGTAAGGCGCCACAGGGTCAGACAGCGGGGAGAAGACAGAGGAAACAAAATAAATACGGATGTGAAAATAAACAGCAGGGAGGGAGCTCATAACCTTCGATGTTTACAGATCCGTGTTGTGGTTCTTTGACAAAAGTGAAACTGACGAACAAACATTCCTGACCAGGCCGCAGACACAGGGAAGGATCGAGCTGTGTAAACAGACCGCACGCTCCGCACGGACACTGCAGGATCCAAGTCCCTTAACCAATCACAAAGCTATATGTAACTTTACTGCTGTACAGAGGTTTATCTCCTTGCGGTCTAGAAACTCCAGTGAGCTCATCGAAACTGACTCTAGCGATCAACCGGTGCTGCAGATTCTGCGTGCCAGTCATCTTATCAAGTATAGCACTTTACCCAACTAAACAAGAGCCGAGCCTACCGATAAACCACTGATGCAAACATGAGAAGTGCGTAGTCTGTCGTACTTTTATAGAAATAAAGTTATAAAGGTCCACGCAGTGAGATTTAATGGGTTAATGGGCTCTTACAATTTTGGCGCACAGAGCTTGCACTAGAAAATCTGATCTTCTGATCTGAAAGTCTTGAGACTTCAAAATAAATAGAATTATTTTTTTTAATTAAGTAGAATGCTGTCCAAGTAATAAATCATATAATTATATTTTAATTATTTTTATTCTTTAACAAGGGGATAGCCAAGTCCAGGCTTCCTATTCACCTAGGCATGCGTGAATTTGTAAGGAGCACCCCCCCCTCCAATCTTCTTACTGCAATTCAGAGTGTGTCCCCTCATCTGCCAAGGTATATAAGGCAACTTGTTCTTAATTACTGTGTGGCATTAGTCACAAGCCTGGAATGTAGGACACAGAGATAAGATACAACACTCGCCCTGTTTACTCATTACTTTCTGTTAAGCAATACTTAGACTCCCCGAAATTGTCACTGGCCTATATTTAGATTATATTTATGTCCACCATGAAAATAGACAGAATAGAAGCTATTCAAGGTATAAATAGCAAAAAAAGTTTAGTCAGTAGAAAGTTCAGAGACACACAGGGGAAACTTATTTAATACCTTAGGCCAAAGAGCATTTATCTGCTCTAACCCATACAGCCAATCAAATATCAGCTTTTAATCTTGTGTGCAGTCATCCTAATGAAACCTCCTATCTGATTGGTTGCTGTGGATTACAATGCATGTTCTACTTGTACGATAAAGTTTTATTTTTATATTTGCACCACCACGCTTTCAGTGTGCGGTAACCCGTAGCAACCGGCCAGCAATGAGCTTTTAGACAACAGTTAGTTGGCATAAGAATTTACTTCAAATTGACACACAGTGGAGGCGGCCATTTTATGGGTTGCACAAATACTGATGAGAAGGTAGGTTAGTAATTCACCATGTACCAGTGCCCCATGGGTTCACATTGAACTGATGTTTTATTTTCATGAGCATTGGTCCAGGCCACAATATGGCCAACAGCCTCTCTCTAGTCGGTCACTGTACTTTTCTCAGAGATTTGAAGGACCCCATTGAGGAGACGGCAGAAACCTGCACGTTTTTCCCTCTGCAAACAAAAACCATGCAGACAAGACAATGTCATCCATCTCCTTTTCCAACATATCAAAGTAACACTTCCGTTATTGTTCCACTTTCAGGAATTTTGGCTTACAGTGAGTAAAGTGTGGTTTGAATTCGGCCAAGTAAAAAAAAAAAAAAAAAAAAAAAAATTGGAGGGCTCTCCTACTGGGAAATGAAACTCTTAAACAAGTTTTTTCCTCACACACTAATTACTCACCCTTACCTACAAAGCCCTCAACACCACCACCTCTTCATATATTTCAAATCTAACATCAAAATACTCTCCCTCCCGCCCTCTTAGATCTACCTCTGACCTGCACTTTGTCTCGTCTCTGATAACCACCTCTCACTCCCACCTACAAGACTTCTCCCGTGCTGCTCCCCACTTATGGAATTCCCTACCACGCTCAATCAGACTTTCCCACAGCCTTCAAATCTATAGACGCTCTTTGAAAACCCATCTCTGTTTTAGAGGTGACCTTATCCCCAATAACACTATTCACACTAATACACCCTCACAGCTGTCCCAATCTCCACTCTAAGCCACACTCACTCCTCTTGTTTCAGCTGTGCCCTCTTCCAGAATGTAAGCTCTCTAATAAGCAGGGTCCTCCGTACCCTTTATTTCATGTCTGCATTTGTTTTGTCTACCATGTATGTCCCTGTTTAATGTATGTCCTGTTTAATCTACTGTACGGCGCTGCGGAGCACTGTGACGCTTTACAAATCTACTATAATAATAATATTATTATTAATAACAGCTGGCTGCTTGGCGTCCTTTTAACGCCTTGTGCGCGACCATTTCTATCTGACATGGCAGTTTAATCAAAGCAAAGATTGGATGCCTAACAGATAATCCTTTCAGGGGTCTATTTATTAGGCCGATTTCCTGTGACCGCTTATGACGAGAGAAAATCCCCTATTACTGCAATCTTTCAATAAAACCTTGCCAAGGCAGCCGAGAGACGCAACCAGCTTAAGCAGTAAAAAGTTAACTCACTACTTCCCCGGGCTAGCTTTAGGGCACATGGGCACGTATGACCCAGCCAGCCGGCTCACGCATGCGTGGTGGAGCTGAAAGCCCAGATGATCCAGGGGCAAACACAGGATTTGTAGACGGGGGTTTCCACACCACGCCACCAGTGGGCGTGACCAGCATGCATGGGGGTGTGGCTATAATTTTAGACAGTGCTCGGCTGCTCTCCAACTCTTCCTATCCCCATAATATACATGGGCAATGCTGCGTGCACTACTGTTAGGTGCACGGAGCTCTCACTTTTCAAGCAGAGCCGTGTGAAGCGGGAGCAGGGTCCAGCCACCTCAATTATACAGTGCCCCAGGCTTGGAGGGGGTTTCCATGCACTAAGAACACCCCCCCCCCCTCGGTTTGCCTATGCGATCCTTGCCATTACAGGCGGTGATCCCTTGCTGTATGACAGCGATGGGCTACAGTTTGCCCACCGAACTATCGCTTCTGCCGGCTACTCCAGGTCTGATTAGAACGCGGATGCGGGCTTCCATGTCACGTGACCTCATCTGCGCAGCGCAGGGAGGTCACACAGCATACCGGAGGAGGAGGGGGGAACAGTGCCCTTCAACCTCACTCTGTGGGGCCCGGTTTGAAGGCTGGAGGGGCCCACTGGCGGCTACTTCATGTTGCCTGTCACTGCTGGATAGCGTGAAGCCACATTGGCAGACATGGGACTATTGGACCTTTAATAAATACACCCGTGAGCTTCTATGAAACATGTCACCCCTTTTATCTGCGCGATAGGTAGACTGGGAAGAGAAGGATGAAGATCACACTAATTACATTACAATAGCGTTGCTAGAATACAATGCAACAATGAGGAAGGTGGATAATTAGATGTTGTACTTTACCAGCATGTCCACTATTCATTTCACACCTATTCAGTCCTCAACTTGTCAGGAAAGCAGCAGAAGCTTCTATCACCACAAATGTATCTGAAAACTTAACTTGACAGGACGAGCGGATAGAATTACACTGCTCAGCTTCATGCAAATCATCATTCTCTGTTTTCTTTTTCTGCAAATTATTCCCGTGTGTGTAAACAGGTTACAGTGTCTTTCCATGGAATTAGTGACCGGGCGATGGCACAGCGGTCAGCATTGCTGCTGCAAAGCGTTAGTGTCATGTGATGGATTAGCCTAATTTGTGTTAGTTTCCTCCGGGTGCTCCGGTTTCCTCCCACAATCCAAAACCATACTGGTAAGTTAATTGGCTGCTGACAAAATTAACCCTATTCTGTGTGTGTGTGTGTTAGGGAAATTTTGACTGCAAGCTCCAACGGGGCAGGGACGGGGTGTGAATGTCAAATATTCTCGGTACGGCGCTGCGGAATTGGTGACGCTATATAAATAAGCGATAACAATACTATCACTCGCAGATTCGGTTGCCGCCATGTTTGAAGTCGCATCGCTGGCAGATTTGGTTCAAAGTAACCAGATTTCAACCTGTGCGGTCAGCAGATCTTGCAATAGTCTGACACTTATATACCCTATTATACAGATAATCCCTTTTGCAGATTGCTCTACAGACCTGCAGAGCATTGCCGCTCTTCGTGTATTCTGCAGAGGATCTCATAACTCGAATACCAAATTTGCACTGTGTTTTTTTTCCCCGTTTTTCTTTTTTAGGGAATTGTGTTTGCAAATAATTTCACCCAGTGCATGCATTCCCTCATTACAGACCACTCATGTAAATTCCCCCCCCCCCCCGCCTCCCTTGAATCTGCATTATAGTACATTACAATTTTGTGCAATCGATCCGGGCAGCGTGTAACACAACTCTAAGCCAAGATACTAACACCGTGCATTAGGAAAAGGTGTTGTACCGAGGCTGGAAGGTGTATGCAAAATACAGGTAAACTAGTTAGATAACATACAGAAGATTAAATCCTAAAATCGCCTTGTTCCTGCCTGACCCAGTCTCTCCGGATATAAAGAATTAAAACTCTTCCTGTTGTTTATAAAAGATGTCGATTCATAAAGATTTACCAAACTCTATGCCAGGTCAGGTCATTATATTGTCAGGTTTACTGCAATAGAAGTTACCATAAGGAACTGAAAAATCTGTATCATCATTATGACAGCTTGATTACCCAAAAAAACAAGCCTGTAACTCATTACAGGGTAATTAGATCTCTCACTAGATAAATAATGAACTTAAGAAGTGAATTCTCATTCCATCCTACCTGTCCCCTTCAAACAGACTATTATACTTAGAAATAAAAGGTATATATTCAACTGTATAGACCAGAGGGGGCCAAGGACGGGGTTAACCAGTAATTGGGATTACTGTAGCTGCAGCCAGAACTAAAGTGTCGCAGTTCAACTCCCAGGGTTAGTCAGAGACGTGGCACCTACAATGTTACCTGTCACCTGACCACAGAAACATGGAACTTGCTTAAAAATAAGAAGAAACGCCAGAACCTAAACTCCAGTCTCCATTGCTCTCAGCAACCCAATTTCCCCCAGTACACTTTTAACGCTTTCATATCCAAAGTGCACGGTTTTAAAGCGATCACTTGCCCCTTTGCATAAAACAACCACTATCCTCCTCTTCCCCCACCCAAAAAAAGCCCCCACAGGTACAGTCCAGAGGTTTTTTTTGACATTGCCTAAGGAACTAGAATTAAGTATACTTTGATTACCGGATGACTCTGAAAGTTTAATGACTTTACAGCCACTAAAACCCAACTCATTTACAGCAGAACAGATCATAGTACAGAGAGGGAACCTTTCAAAAACAGGGACAAAGGGCATCACGGGCGGAAACAGGGATAGATATAATCTCCAATAAATGCGCCTATAATTACCGTATATATCTATGAGAAATAAAGGCTTAGCCCACAATATATACACGCAGGTGAACAAGTGGTATCATTGACAACATAAAGCTTAAAATCCAAAATAAGAACTTGGATACATGTTACAGCATTGCATTGTTAAGTATTCACTCTTTAGCTTTCTGGAAACAATGGAACCTGTGTAGGTAAAGGTGTATTACCTGTACGATCGGCATCCCAAGACTAGTGGTCTTCCATGGTGAAGCCT
This sequence comes from Mixophyes fleayi, assembly GCF_038048845.1. NCBI lineage: Eukaryota > Metazoa > Chordata > Amphibia > Anura > Limnodynastidae > Mixophyes > Mixophyes fleayi. The sequence continues at coordinate 217,513 of NW_027445893.1, read as the reverse complement.
CTTGGGCTCTGCATCCTGTCTGCAGTAGGACAATGCTATATGAGAGTGTTTCTCAGTCTGATCCGCTCACAGTGCACTGAAACTATTACACCTGTTGACTTTTCTCTCAGTCAGGGGGAGGGTGAGTTCCACCAGAAGGGTGTGACACAGGTTTCACATAACTGACTGTACTGCTGCCATGGGGAACTTATTGACAATTCAAATTAGCACACAGGCCCCACCTGCAACCAGGGAAGAGATACGTAGCCTTTTAATGTACAATGCACAGTGCATGCAAACTGCAAAATACCACCCAGGTCGATCATTGGGGAAATAGATCACAATTAAATGTCCTTTTAAACTGTCTCAAAATCAAACATATTGCAAAAAAAAGTCCTAAGTAAGGTGCAGTTTTTTCTCTCTCACGTTTCCGTGTATGCAGGGTAAATATAGTATATTATAGTATAATGCAATATAAAATAGTTGGTAAATGTCATATTAAAAAATGGAATATTTTTCGCCATAGAGATCAATACGTTTATTGCTCAATAATTCAGCCCAAGCAGTTATTTTAAAAACACGGGCTTATTAAAGTGCCTGTGTGGTGTCTTGGTCTTAAGAGCTAACAATCTACAGTCCGGTTAATTAGCTGCATGTACTTTTGTTTGGTTATGATTGTGATATTTCTATGTACCCTAAATATGATAGGGTACATTAGCCGATGTTATCTGGACTATATTATGATACAGTATGTTGTTTGATAACGGAATGGAGCTTGAAGAAGGTTATTGAATTAGTCGCCAACTGGGCGATGTCCCGTTGTCAATGAGCATTTGATTTACAAGTTTTTACAGTGAATTTATTACACAATCCTGCGTAAAATCTGTTATTTAGCAAAAAACAATGTCAGGAATTAGGTGGCCCAAATATCCCCAAAAAACACATAACTGACCCCCCACCCGCCCCCCCCAGTATATTTCTAAACAGATTCCTTATCGCTCTGGAGGCCCACGCTCAAAAGTGGAAGTTCGGTTTAAACTTAGAATACAAAAATAATAAAAAATTGTAAAAACAAATCTTTTATATAAAAAGATAAGGTAGATATAATATAAAGTTAACAAATCAGGTAACGGGTATCAAAGTGGTACAATACCTCTGCCAGACTTGATGAATTGTCAAAAAGGACCTGATTATCCAGTAGGCTGACTAGCCGGCAGCCTAGGGCGTGAGGCTTTTGGGGGGCGCACATTTATTGGGAACGCAAAATTGTGATAGGGAGAGGTATAAACTGAAATTCATTTTAAAATATAAGGGAATAGTTAAAATAGTAAAGAGAAAACATGGAAGAAAAATGTAGTAAGGCTTTAACTTTGACGCCTTCCCATGGTAAAGGCTGTAGACAATGAGCCATCCTTTGACAGGCGCTTAAGGATAAGCGAGTAGGAGAGACGAGAATGGCGACTGGCGCAGGCGTGACAGCCCCCTCCCCTTCTCAGTAGATTTAAGGGGACCAGCCTGACCTGGTCTTGTGATGCTGCGGATCCAGGTCACTCATTGGCTGGGAGCGATCCGCGGGGTGATATGAGGTCACTGTGTGGTGCGTTCACAGTCAATTAGTTTCTGGAATTCGCGGCATCATGTCAGGAAGACAGAGAGCAGGGGGGACGAACGGAGCCAGAGAAAGGTGAGCCAATTGGGTAGGGGTACTGTACGGTACATTATTTTGAGGGTCAGGGGAAGCCTCCCATCGACATACAGGTTTTCCCATAAAATTGTAGTTTCTATTAGTACTTAACATTTTAATAGCAGCATATCCTGTCAAAATCAATTAGGATTCAGCATTCAAACTCCCCGCATATAAATGTTAATCAGCTCTTAAGTAGTGTAAGAGAATTGATTATATAAAAGAGATTATAGATCTCAAAGTTGAACAGTGGGATCTAGAGCCAGATTAAGCACAGATAGGGGGTCTCCCATCCACTCCCTGATCCTGTCTGCTCTCTGAATGAGCCTTGTTCTCTGACAGTGGAGGGATTTACATGTTTGCCCAGAGCTACGACACCTTTGGAATGCTAAGCCCCGCCCACCACGTCTCTATTGCAAAAGAAACAGGTTCGTCAACCTCTGTAAATAAATTGGCGGTCAACGTCGTTATAGCAAAAGTTCTCCAAAAGTGAGACTAGCAGCAGTTAAAGAAGGTAGAGAATCAAGGGGTGTAAGAAAGGCATCTACTATCTAGTATTCAGTGTGTACAAATCATTACATAGGCTCTAATGTCTGGAAATGGAGATTTTTTTAATGAGTTATATTTTTTATCTTAATGATGGAAGGAAATGTCGCTACGTTTTTACTGGCTATCTGCAAATTTGCCAATCATCATCATCAGCTATTTATATAGCGCCACTAATTCCGCAGCGCTGTACAGAGAACGCACTCACATCAGTCCCTGCCCCATTGGAGCTTACAGTCTAAATTCCCTAACACACAAACACACCGACAGAGAGAGACAGACTAGGGTCAATTTGATAGCTGCCTCATCAATAGATTACTTGCCCGTAATTGAATTGTAAGCTCTTTGGGGCAGGCGCCAATTTCTATCATATTCTTATGGTTGAAGCCCCCTATACATACAATATAATGTTTATATGTATAATATTTTCTTTTGAATTTTGATGAGTATTTTTTGATGGTTTTTGTTTAGCCAAAATCCAAGCAGTGTCTTTAATATTTGCCCAATCCAACCATGATCTACACGTACTGAGCAGACATGAAACAACGTATATGTCGTTTGCTTGAGAGCACAAAGCCCCGGGGTGTCAGGTAAAAATTGGGTTGTCTCGGAATGAGTGTTAGACCTTTAAATGTCTTTGTGTCACACAGATCTTTTAATTTAATGCTGAAAACAGACAATGTGATATTGCAGTGTTGTGTATCTTGAAAAATAACTGCAAAATCTAATGATGATCAGATCGAAACTGATCGTATCATTATCTCGTTTCCGTTGTGTAGTGTGTATAACTATAAACTTCCGACTGATGTGTACGAAATTGCAATCATTGCTCACGACAACATGGCTGTAAAAAGTCGCTAAAGGGACGTCAGCTCTTCCCTTTATCTTCTAAAACAAGGCTAGTGTGTATGCAGTCCATGGACCAAGCGATCGGACCATCGATCCCATGTAAAATCGATCGGCATAAAAAGTTGGTGGAAAATTCTGTAGTGTGTACCCAGCTTAAGTCACCCTCCGACTGCACTAATGAGCCCCAAAGATGCTGGATGTGATTTGGATCCTCTGTCCGATCAGCTGGATCCCTTTCAATTTGGCCACCAACATGTGAGGTCAACATTCAACATTAATTTTGTTGAACGAAGCTTGAAGCAGAGACGGATTTTGTGTTGGCAACTTATCGGTGCATTGTGTTAGGATTATAAAGGTGGTCAGTTGTTATCTAATATGTCAGATCATCTCTCCCTCTGATTCATTCACCTGTTCTTGCAGGAAAAGATCCAGAGATCCAGCACTACACAAAGAGATGGTGTCTATGGGTGAGAGAATAGTCATTGGAATTTTAGAAAGTTGCAGGGTTTGTAAAAAGTTTGTCACATTTTTTTTTTATGGGGGGGGGGGGGCGAGCGGTCAGAGAAACGTTACATTGTTGGAAATATCTTCATAGCAAGTTAGGGTCACTTTTGAAAAACGTAGGTATTTCAGTCCTATTCACGTTGTTATCCGGACGCCCAGACTGCGGTGTGAGCCGCCCTCTTGTTGTTTCAGGTGTTTTGTTAGTTTCTTTTTGCTTTTCCATACAAAAATTTTATACTGTTTTTTTTTTTCCCATGCATTCTTGCCGTTAACTCTTTAGCTACCAGCAGCGACATCTCAGTGTAAATGCAAATTTTAATGTATAACTTGCTTTACTGGTTGAGCCCCGTTCTGTAAAGGATCAGTAACTAAGGAAAACACTGCTATAGATCCAGGCAGTCAGGGACTCAACTCCATTGTTTTACTAATTGATTCTCTCCCCCTTAAGTCATCCAGAATAAAAAAAACGGACAATGGAAGCTCTCTCTTCCCAAAAAGGTGCAGCAGTGGAATAGGAGGGTGGTCTAATTATTACTGTTACATATCTCTCAACTTTCATTCTTATAGAATGGGGACATTGTTTGCCCACGAAAGCGGGCGTGAGTTGTGCCCACTTGGAGGTGACACAATGGAGGTGTGACAATACCCATCTACTCCCCTAAAAACATCATGCATTGCTGTACGCAAGTGAGCCCAGCACCTCCCAATTTTGCCACAGCTGGGATAAAGTTGCCCGTTGTTGGAACTGCGGGACAGACCTCTCACACCAGGACTAAATGTTGGCACAAATTGATGTTTGCCATAGAGCACTTGGGTCAACAAGCTGTAACTACCTAACTACATTTCACAGCATCCCCTGGACGTGAAAGAGGAGGGGAAACAAATGAGATCGGAGAGATTGGTGCCGACCGCAGAGGAAGGTGGAGGATGAGAGCGGTAGTGCCGCTAGAGAGGAGGTAGGCAGGGCCAATGCTGGGACCGCCCCTCATCAAGCGGAGCCAATGAAAGGAGGACACTAGTTAGATCAGGGTGCGCTCCTGGAGGTTTCTATGTGGGCATTACCCAATTTAATTCCACGCCCAAGCCAAGTGATTTAAGCAACACATTAATATTTGACATTTATCATGATACTCATTCTAGAGAAGTAATTTTATTACTATTGCTACTATATTGTGCTACTGAGAGTACCGCCATTGTTGAACCGCACACTTCATCAGTGCTGTTGCTAATCCTCTTACTGCAAGCTATTGTTTAATGTTATCATTGATTGCTGAATACCATTATCACCGTTCTATTGTCTAGTTAGTATGTTGCACTAAGATTCCATTAGGATGTAAGATCTTAGGAGCAGGTCAATCTATCCTATTGTTCTCCTTCTACTATTCCATCACCCCCTGTACCTCTAGCCCTGGTTACCTAGCCCTGTTTTCCTGAGCTCAGTCCTACGTCACGTAGGACATCACCATCCCTCTTACTCTCTGGAGTTACCAAGTTATCCGTGTGTAATGTGTTAATTAGTAGATGTTTGGTCTTTGTATAGTTATGTTTAGTTTAATAATGTATTATGTAATGTATTATGGATCGTTGCTCTCTGTGTATTGTATACTACTGTAAATTTTATGTACGGCGCAGACATTTTTTGGCGCCTTATAAATAAAGAATAATAATAATAATAATAATAATAATAAAATAATAAGATTGTGCCACTGTTACTGCATGCTATCTACATTTCCAAGTCACTTTATATTTGCTTGCTATAGCTTGTAACATTAGTTTATAATGTCTGCTGACATGTCAATCGCTGGTAGACTTTGCCCAGGAGTTGAGGCAGAAGTCTTGAGGGAAAGAGCTACAGTGTGAGGCCAGACAAGGGAGCCATCAATGCGATCTGTACGTGAATCCAGTGTCGGAGAATGCATGATCTCTGGGAGAGGCAACCTCTGCGCTACACTTACCTGTCCCTTAAATGCAGTTGTGGCCCCGAGAGTGGAGGCCAAAGGGCAGAAGGAACTAAAAGGGGGAGAGAGCGATTATTAGCTCCTTCGCCCAGAGTGACAGCGCTCCCGTTGAGATGATCAGGTGATTCCGACTGTCGTGAGTTATAACGAGACAACCGGAGGTGGGGAAACGATACAACAAAATGAACGGGAACAAATTTACTGCAACTAAAGCTGGGTACACACTACAGAAATTTCGACCAACTTTTTATGCCGAGCGATTTTACATGCGACCGATGGTCCGATCGCTCGGGCCATGGACTGCATACACCCAGCCTTGTTTAGGACGATAAAGGGAAGAGCGGACGTCCCTTTAGCGACTTTTTACAGCCATGTTGTCGTGAGCAATGACTGTAATTTCGTACTCACTGTTGTGGATCGGTCGGAAGTTTATACACACTACACAGCGGAAACGAGATTGGAAAGAAAATATTAAACGGTACGACCAACCAAATGAGGCGATAATCGTTCATTTGGGCAGACTTTCGACCATCGTGTCACTGCACACACTGACCAGACTTTTGAACGAGCGGTCGTATGTCGGCTGTTTGAGCCGATTATTGGACGAAAACCGTGTAGTGTGTACCCAGCTTAAGTAATATATGTGCTTGAGGGGAGAAAGGAAAAAGTCTGCATTTGTATAAACTTATCAAGTTGTCTGTTCAGTTATAAAACGGCCTGGCCCCTCACTCATTCCATCAATGGTTACTCTGTGCGGCTACACCTGCTGCATCCACCCTACATCTGTTAAAAGGTGGAAGAGAGACTAAGCTATTGGGTGGTTTATGGGGGTACAACAGGGCAGGAGTAGAGGATAACAGAGCGCCACCTCCCTAGGCAAACAAAGATTACATAAATATATGACAGTGGGTTTCAATAAGTTTCACATTTTAATATTAATATATCTGAGTTTACCATGCTCATACCAACCAACATTGCCCCTGGGCAAATCGGGACAGCATGTGTGCACCCAAGAAAAGAAACATGGCTATGCCACACTAAGGGCTAAACTACATCATTTGTTTTCAGTCGCTCAAACATGTGAGAGTAATTGCTTACCAGCGATTGCCCGTTCTGCAGCGTTCTGCTTCCTATGGAGCCATCAACACAAGCTATCATTATTATTATTATCTTTTATTCATAACGCTCCACAAAAGGTCTACAGCTCTGTACATGACATTTACAGTAGTACAGAATACACAGACAGCAGCGATCCGTAACGCATTACATAATACAGGATACACAAAATACAAAGAGCAGATATCTACTGATTAAACAAATACACAGATGACACGGTACTGCAGATCAAGTTATATACAGGACAGTGAGCGAGAGTGATGGTAGCAAGCAGCGGGAAGTAGGCCTGAGCTCAAGAAACAGGGCTAAGGAAGCAGGTCAAGAGGTACTGGGGTGATGGAATAGTAGAAAGAGAACACAAGGAGAGAGGGCCCTGATCCTGAGAGCTTACATTCTAAAAGAAAGGGGGAGACACAAATAGGGTGGTATCGAGTGGGGGAGCGGAGGAGTTAGGAGGAAGGCTGATGGGCTTGAATAATGTTGTGAGTTTTAAGGGCACACTTGAAGCCTTGGAGGGTAGAAGTTGCCCTGATGGGGCGTGGGAGATAGTTCCAGGTGGTGGGAGTGGGGGGAGGTAATCAGTATCGTAGTGAGGTGGTGGAGGGGTGAGGACGGAGTGTAGGTAGGGAAGAGGTTGGAGATGTGGGGGGGGGGATTGGTTGAATGCTTTATAGGTGAGGGTGAGGCATTTAAATTTAATTCTGTAGTGCACGGGATCTTTATTAGCTGTGCAACACAATCCTCACCTTCGATCGCACAGTACGTCTATGTATTTTAAGCCGTGTCCACTGACTTTACTAGGTTAAGTGATTAATTGCTCAGTTTTTAGGCGATTCAGAACAGGAAACGCTACTTTGACCTGTGCAAATGAGATTTTAAAGTGATTAATTACAGGCAATTAAATGTGCTAAGTTGACTTTCTGCTAACCCCCCCCCCCCCCCTTATATACCTGGTCACGTGACCCTTCTACATAGGACCCTCATGCCACATTCTTTAGGTGTCTAGATGAAAGGGTCACTTATTGATAAGACACCTGTATAACAACTACGGCTTGATCCTGTCTGTCTGGGAATGTGGTTAGACAATCCCGATTATTCCCACACAGAATTCCTATGCCTTCAGGTCCCTGGTTTATCAGTAGGCCGGACAGGATCTCCTGATAGGATCCTGGAATGTGGTAACGCAGGAAAACTCAGGATGTGACTCCACCATTGTTGTCAAACGTGTTCCTCCGTCCACACACACAGCCCGTTATATCCTATTATTCTTTATTTATATAGCACCAACTTGTCACACAGTGCTTTATAGAGCCTGTTGGGGTTTAGTTTGCGTTTTGTTGAGTTTATGACATCATTGATCATTATCCTGAGTGAGACATCCATAAATGTTCCACATGCTGTGAATCTGCTTCTAATCTCATCCTGATTCATTATATCAGGCTCGTTGCTGTGTTTTTCTTGTAAATAAATATTGAAGTGACTAAACGGACTTTATACTGCACTTTTTCTGTTGTCGTTATGATAGTAACTTAAACATATGGGCGTCTCTTACGCCTTCGAGCTACGCTCCACAGGAGCTGTGCTCACTGCAGTTTAAACGACTGTAAAAATACTTGGCGGACCGGCTCGTTCTGTTTTGTGAGTGTGTACTAATGGCGCGTTCCCTAAAAGGATCAGTGATCCCTATCATCGGCGTGTCATGCTGCGGTGACCCAGAACTTCTCTTGTGCTGGCTGCCCCCAGGCTTTGGGACTCTCCCCCCTCACGTCACTGTACGGTCAACTGGATTAACTAACCTAAGACGACAAACTGCGTTAACACTCACGTGCGTCAATAGTTCTGTGAGGAGCCCTGCTGGGTAACACTGTTACCCCCAAAAAATGGGGATCACCTCTTCATCTGGACTACTGATCGTTTAACTTGAAGCCTGCATGATTTGCAGAGCAAATATATATAAATATATATTATATATATATATATATATATATATATATATATATATATATATATATATATATATATATATACATATACATACATGCTTAAAAAACGTGATCATAAAATTATCATAGGATAGATAATGCACTGCATGGGTCTGAGTCATTATGGAGAATAACTTTGCACCTGGGCAAAACCATGTTGCATTGGAGGGGGAGGAAAATTTAAAATATGGGGACCGATTTATAGTTGGGGTAGGGCGTATCCTAGATCCACTTTAAATTTCAGTGTAAAAATAAAGCTATCAAGTATTTGTGTGCTACATGAACAACAGTCAGTATTTATCTTATGTGCAAGATAATAAACTAATTTGCACCCCTTGTATTGTACCATGGTTTGTCCAGGAGAAAATTTACACACAAAAAACTACACCCGCCAGAATGCAGCAGGAAGCAACCAGTGTTCTGATTGGAGGAGGCTCATGCGACAGCCCTGATTGGCTCTGAAGTAGTCAGGTGACAGATGGAGAGACAACAAGGCTGCTGCTCTCAGCTCCTCCAACATGGGGGAGAGGGGGGTAGATATGAATACCCTTCAGCTGACACAAGGGTGGGGACCCCCCATCACAGCCCTAATCCTGCCTGCGCCATATCCTCTTGGGAGTCTGTTCCTGTCTGGGCTCTGTTCCTGCCCGCACTACCATTTGTAGGTATGTGCAAGTGCAGTGTAAAATGCATCGCAAATTATTAATATTATAATTACTATTATAAGTCACAATGCATTGCAAAATGTTATACTCAGTTGTGGGATTATTAAGCATTTTACACTGGTTGCAACTGTTGCTCATGTAAAAATCTGATATTTGTCTAAAATAAGTACCTGATGAAGGTTTATTACAGTATGGTTTTTTTTGTTGTTGTCGCTGTTTATTTATTCCATAATAATGGGTTTGGAATAGTGCCTGATTGGCCCCACCCCGAGGCGATGGCGGCATTTTGAAGCAGGGGCGGCCAATACTGGCGCATTTTGCAACACCACGGCCCCCAGCCTGGAATCGCCACGTGACCTCCCCTCCAGGAATTCTCAGAGGAGAGATTTACAAAGTGGACTAGTATGACCTGGACAGATATTAAAGATGTATTCTGCATGGCTGCCCTGTACCTAGTTCATATGTATTCTGCATGCGTACAGTTTTTACTATCTTAAATATATAGTGATATTTAATATTTCTATATATTTTTGTTCATATATTTAGAATGCACGGGAACTAATTGCAGCACATCGATGTAGCCTGTGCATTTCACGTGTGTCTGCATTTAAAGGGCCGCACCGCGGCAACTTTCGAAATTTCAAAAGCAGGACGTGGCCACGCCTCTTCTGAAAGGGGGTGGTGGCCACCTGACATTAAGGGCGTGTCCACATGCGGCCACATACGGTATGTTCAATTATTAGCTATGCGGCACATTGTGTAGCCTCACTCGTGACAAATCTGGAACATTCCTCAGTTATGAATCAGAACACTGCAAGAAATTATCTCTCTTTATGACGGCTGTCAGGAAATTAATTTTTATTCAAATATCCACTCGTTACATAAATAACATTAAGACTCCTGGTATGTACATTGACTCAGGTGTACAGTAATATTACCTTCTTCCTCGTGTTATGTAACGGTGTGAATACTTAATTAACTGTATACAATACTTAATTATGTAATATTCTGGCGACTCCCCCCAAGAGCTGACACTCTAATAGACATAGCGTTGCAAGGAAACACTCTCAGCTTCAGGTATAGAAGGGGTAGCGGGCGAGGGGCTTCCCTGTTTGCTCCATGGAAGGGGGGGGGGGGTATAATTACATAAAGAGGGGAGGGAACAGACAATCCATTCAAGCACAAGTATCAGTGTTTCTATGTCCCTGTGAATCATATTCGCACCTTGAGCATTTTATACATAAGCACACAGTATTGTTATTACATGTTTTGTGTTGTCACACTTTTATGGTATTTTTTTTCAGTCAGTTTTTATTGATATTCTGATAACAGCGGCTTAACAAGTCTCATAGTCCAATAACAATGTCTTTCTGACAATCCTATCTCCCAACTACAGATCAGCCACATAGTCAAAACTTTAAAAAAATATTCGTAACAATACGGGTTTCAAGGGGTGCAAAGTGGCCTGGTTAAGGGGACCCCGGACAGATCCCCCTCTCCACTTCTGGCCCCCGTTCCGCTCTCAAAAGATTTTCCATGCTCTTGGATCATACTCAATCTGATTGGATTCTATTTGGCTAGGGTGGTGCCACACACTGTACAAGGCTTCAACCAAATTGGCCAACTAAGATCTGACCGTCTGTAGGCAGCTTTAAGCTTGGGAGCCGATCAGGGGCAAATGCAGGATTTGTAGAGGGGGAGTTTCCACACCACGCCACCAGTGGGCGTGGTCAGCATGCATGGGGGCGTGGCTATAATATTAGACAGTGCTTGCTGCTCTCCAACTCTTCCTATCCCCATAATATACATGGGCAATGCTGTGTGCACTACTGTTAGGTGCACGCAGCTCTCCCTTTTCAAGCAGAGCCGTGTGAAGCAGGAGCAGGGTCCAGCCACCTCAATTATACAGTGCCCCAGACTTGGAGGGGAGTTTCCAGGCACTAAGAACCCCCCCAGTTTGCCTAGGCGATCCTTGCCATTACCGGCGGTGATACCGCAGTTCTCCCTTTTCAAGCAAAGCTGTGAGAAGCGGGAGCAGGGCCCAGCCACCTCAATTATACAGTGCCCCAGGCTTGGAGGGGGGTTTCCAGGCACTAGATAACCCCCCCTCCTCGGTTTGCCTATGCCGAAGAGAGGTGGCCAGTTCATTTTTAAGTATGTGTGCCATGGAGGCCAAGTGACATGTGCTTCTATGTATCAGTATATCTTTTATATATCCTTTTCTGTCCGCCATTGGTTGGCACAGCGGAGTATCGTGACACCCTACGAATAAACCACGACGATACTTTGTGTAATGTAATAGGAATGTCATTGCTTGGAGGGGAAACACATTTATTTGCATTTTTGTTTGTTTTAAATTTGATCTTTCAGGTGATAAAACAATTCTTATTTTGATAATAGAAAATGTTTCATGTGTCCACAGAGAGAGATATAATGTTACAAGCCAGTTCCTGGAACCATAATGGAAAATAATATGGTTTATTACAGATCTCTCTATAGCCAAACACAGGGCACAGCAGACATTAGGAGTAAAGTTCAATTCTCCATTTCAAGAATTAAGACGCGTGAGAACACAATAGATCTGGTATAAGCAGAAGAGACCACCAGAAAAAAAATAATTTATCGTTCTGAAAACCAGGAAGAGAAAAGAAGCAAAATTATCGTTTGTCAAGTCGGTCGCACAGACGCGATCACTGAGTGATTCGTGCTGCGGGAACTGTGAGGAGCGCTGCTAAACAATTTAATCACCAGGAGAAAGGAAATGTGGAGGTGTTGCCCATAGCAACCAATCAGATTCTAGTACAAGATACTTTATCTAGTACATTCTAGAACACGATAGTTAGCATCTGAATGGTTGCTATGGGCAACACCTCCACTTATTCCTTTTTAGAAGCTTTGAATCTACCGCTATGTAATAAGCAAAAACAATAATGTTAGTAATATCTCTGCTATAGTGTGTTTTCAGACATGGTGCTTCAAATTACTAAAAACCCTTTTCTGGAAAACCCTGAGAATTCTGCATTAATAGATCCCAGAACAATCTCTATAATAATTTAACACTGTAAGATTTATGGGTGTAATGGATAGGGAGGTGTATTCGACTCCCTTTAGTGATCGGTATCCAGCCACCCACCAGTATCTGCGGAAGTAACCCCCCCTAAATGAAGAGAAATGGCAGTATACTTCAGTTCCTTGCAGTGCGGTACAGTATAGGATTAGCCCTATGAAGAATTGCCTTGACATAAGGTTTTTCCAATTGATGGATAGATGCAATATATTATAATATGTTTATATTTATAAGTGCTTGATTGCTTTCTCTCTCTCCCCAGATAATAGATCTGTATGATGATGTTAGTCTACCATTAAATCATGTATCACTGAATGAGACTGTTTCAGGACACTCTGATTAGACAGCAGCTGCTAATTTTGGAGACATCCTGTCGTTGACCTGGGGATGTATGTATGGTATGTGGTTGGAGCAGATTTTCTGGTCTTTCTTTGCATGGATCTTAACGTTATGCGACAGTGAGAATGCGCCTGACTCACCCACCGCTCACAATGTGTCCATTGTTCATGTGTACAATATCCTAGCTCTGTCGTCTGTATACACACACATGTTCTATACATTCTTCAGCTATATTCTGCCGCCGCACTGGACTGGTGCTGGAAAGCCAGGTGCGGGGACGGTTGTTCATTAGATGTCTGCAGAGCATTCAAGGCAGGGCATGCTGGGTTTTGTAGTGCCTCTCCAGCTCAAGTTCCCTGCCTACTAATAGGAATGTTTTTTTCAGCCTACCTGCTGGGACTTGTGGTTCCACAACAGCTGGTGTGCCAGGTTGCCTGCCTATGATGCAGAGTAGCTTTCATTTGACCTCTGCAGAACAACGAAGCAAGCCATGCTGGGATTTATAGTTCCACAAGAGTGAGTTGATTGACGATATTGTCATTAAGGCACAGGGAGACTTTAGTAGCATAATACAATAGAAATCCATTTATAAGATACAAGATTCCTAGGAAGCTCCCTTTTTTATTACCTTTTAATCTTTGTCTGTATTATAATCTGCCAAATTGATAAACTATAGTCATTAAAGGTCAGAATATGCACTGTATGGTATAATGTGTCAACTGCGCCATCTTGTGTTTATAAATGGTAGGGCAACATTTAGGGAAATATCAGGCAAGTCAATTCATCGTCATCATTTATTTATATAGCGCCAGCAGATTCCGTAGCGCTTTACGATTGGGATTGGGAATTGAAAGAGAATTACAGTTATAATCAAACTATACAATGATTTTTTATTTCTAAGCTGAGCAGTATTTTAGGAGGAAAAAAAGGGGCGGTCCTAAAAATGGATGTGGGAGGGGCTTATAACAGATGTTTAGAAAAGGTTTTAAAGAACCACAAAACCTAAAATAAAAAGTTGCATTGCATGAGCTATTAATAACAGTAACCATTATTTACGTAAAAGTTTCCATACCTTGACAGAAATTGAGAAGTTTGACATTGTGTCTACAGTTATAGTCCATATAGAGTGGATGTTATTAGCCGTTGAGGGTTGTACACATATATAAGCTCTGCATGATGTTTTGATTGAAGGTTTTTATTACATTGGTCAATGCTTGCCTAAAAATGGTCTTTTCTACAGAAGTGCAAATGGGTACGATTCCGACAAGGTCCCTATCTATGTGGAGTTTGTATGTTCTCCCCTGTGTTTGTCTTGGTTTCCTCCAACACTCCAAAAACATACTAGTAGTTTAATTGGCTTCTCACCAAATGAACCCTAGTGTGCGTGCATCCTCGTGGCAGGGAACATAGATTGTAAGCTCCACTAAGGCAGGGACTGGAAGGAATAATTAAATGTTCTCTGTAAAGTGATGAGTTATATAAAAAACTGTTAATAAATAAACTTTTGCAGTTCAGAAATGACGATTATTTTCTGCAAAAGGTGACTGCACAGTCCTTCAATAGGATTACTGACAGGAAGTCAGATATCCTTCATCCAAATAAGCCACAGTTACCACTATGCTATACAGTTCAATATAACCAATATACAAAGTAGCATCATTTTCAGAAGTATATAACATTATATTATGCTGGGTACACACTACAGAAACTATCTCCCCATGTGACATCGGTAATGATTTTACTCATGACTGAAAGTCCCGATCAGCCGATTCCTGTGTACACACTATACACGTTTTACTGTCAGATCTGTGCTCTTCATCTGTCATAACCATCTGCTGAAAAGATCCTGACTCTGCGCACCCCATAGAGATCTATGGACACTGCCGGTCCTGAGTGCAGACACACTGCATAGAGATCTATGGACACTGCCGGTCCTGAGTGCAGACACACTGCATAGAGATCTATGGACACTGCCGGTGCTGAGTGCAGACACACTGCATAGAGATCTATGGACACTGCCGGTGCTGAGTGCAGACACACTCCATAGAGATCTATGGACACTGCCGGTCCTGAGTGCAGACACACTGCATAGAGATCTATGGACACTGCCGGTCCTGAGTGCAGACACACTGCATAGAGATCTATGGACACTGCCGGGTCCTGAGTGCAGACACACTGCATAGAGATCTATGGACACTGCCGGTCCTGAGTGCAGACACACTGCATAGAGATCTATGGACACTGCCGGTCCTGAGTGCAGACACACTGCATAGAGATCTATGGACACTGCCGGTGCTGAGTGCAGACACACTGCATAGAGATCTATGGACACTGCCGGTCCTGAGTGCAGACACACTGCATAGAGATCTATGGACACTGCCGGTCCTGAGTGCAGACACACTGCATAGAGATCTATGGACACTGCCGGTGCTGAGTGCAGACACACTGCATAGAGATCTATGGACACTGCCGGTGCTGAGTGCAGACACACTCCATAGAGATCTATGGACACTGCCGGTCCTGAGTGCAGACACACTGCATAGAGATCTATGGACACTGCCGGTCCTGAGTGCAGACACACTGCATAGAGATCTATGGACACTGCCGGTCCTGAGTGCAGACACACTGCATAGAGATCTATGGACACTGCCGGTCCTGAGTGCAGACACACTGCATAGAGATCTATGGACACTGCCGGTCCTGAGTGCAGACACACTGCATAGAGATCTATGGACACTGCCGGTCCTGAGTGCAGACACACTGCATAGAGATCTATGGACACTGCCGGTGCTGAGTGCAGACACACTGCATAGAGATCTATGGACACTGCCGGTCCTGAGTGCAGACACACTGCATAGAGCTCTATGGACACTGCCGGTGCTGAGTGCAGACACACTCCATAGAGATCTATGGACACTGCCGGTCCTGAGTGCAGACACTCTGCAGAATTTGCCCGACATCGCTCCATCGTTTAGAGAGATTTTTAGTCCATTTATAAAATCAAATGAAACGATACGATGAGCTTTGATGTGATAAAACGTAGCAGTGTACACACTGAGGCGATACCAGACCTACGGTGGTTTATCGTGTGATTGGCTTGATAAAAAACCTGTAGTGTGCACCCAGCTTAAATGAATAATATACAATGTAGCCCTATTTCACCAGTCTACAATGTGGACTCCATTTGCCCAGTACACAGTCAGACCTGGCAATTTTACATTTTTTACCATAGGGTGATCGCCTTGACCAATCATCGTCGATTATATAGCGCCACTAATTCCGCAGCGCTGCAGAGAACTCACATCAGTCCCTGCCCCATTGGAGCTTACACTCTAAATTCTCTAACACACACACACACACACACACAGGCACACACACACACACACAGGCACACACACACACAGACAGACTAGGGTAAATTTTTTAGCAGCCAGTTAACCTACAAGTATGTTTTTGGAGTGTGGGAGGAAACCAGAGCACCCGGAGGAAACCCACGCAAACACGGGGAGAACATACAAACTCCACACAGATAAGGCCATGGTCGGGAATTGAAATCATGACCCCAGTGCTGTGAGGCAGAAGTGCTAACCACTGAGCCACTGTGCATAAGGACAGGCTAAATTATTACAACATGCTGCAAAGATGATTCCAACGAGTGTACCACGTACAGCACATTGTTCAACATATTTAATAATTTGCTGTGGCCAATGCAACATGACCCACAGTACAGGAAAAAAGTCAATATTTAGCATGAATGGCATTGTCTATAATACATATCGATCCATCATATGCAGCGCTAATGACCAGCAGAGCAGACACATGCTACCATCGTACTGACACCTTATAATGCCACCACCATCGTTCCTTAGGGCCCCCAGCCTGTCGCCATATGAATCATGGTTTTCATATACCCCCCCCCCCCTTTCAGGTTTCCATGCAGACCTATAACGCATCCATATAGCCCCCACCCCGATTCAATGCCACTCTCACAGACAGGTGCCAGTCTAAGAAGGAAGTCACTTTAGATCTATGATTAGTTAGTTACACAGAGCTAGTTATACCGATCTATTGCAAAGAGCAACATTAGCACCATGTCACAAATCACAGTGCTGCAGTACCTCCCTATTGGTCTAGTCTGTATTTTACTGATGAGCGGAGGATCCCTCCTGGTACAAGGTTGGTCAGTGTCACTTAGTAGGACTATTTTCTACATTTCATGCGTTAGGAAGTTCCTCCTAATCTGCAGATGTTCCTCTACTGACCGCCCTACTGCCTGCAGAGATGATCAGGACAGGCCAGAGGGCAGAATTATTATTATTATTAATTTTTATTTATAGGGCGCCACAAAGTATCCGTAGTGCCGTACAAGGACAAACAATGGCACAGTACAAGGTGAAACAGCACAGTACAAGTAACAGTAAGCACTATAACTCTGGGGGCTCAGGCACAGCATGAAAGAGAGGGAGGGAGGGGAAAAGTGAGTACAGGCAGGTAACTATGGCCCAAGAGGGTGGGCACGGATGACAGGTTGAGAGTCACTGAGGGGAGCGGAGAGAAGCGAGAGGAGACAGAGGGCAGAGGGACTGAGAGGAGGTGAGCTGAGTAGCCGGAGAGCGCAGTTAAAAGTGATGGAAACAGAAGGTAGGAGAGCCCTGCTCAACAGTCTAAAGGGAGGGGAAGACAGACAGACACATGGATGAGACGGAGAGACGGGAGGAAGGGGGAGAAGGGAAGAAGGGATGAGAAAGAGAGGTAGCCGACCGGTGGGAGTTTAGGCATGAGACTGGAAGGCTTTAAGGAATGGCCTAATTTTGGCCTCCGTACGTGTGGTCCAAGTGGACAGCGTTCCTGTAACCCAGGATCGGGGCTTTCTGTCTCTCTATGCACATCTAGGTTTGATCATTCACGGAGGAGGATACCTGCTGACCATACAGGAATATATGGGAAGGGTCCGAAATAGCCCGGGGGGGGGGGGGGGGGGGGGGACACTTAATGGAAGTTTGATTGATAGGGGATTTTCATAGTCACCTATGGGGACTGCATTTGTGATTGAAGATGCTAGGACCTCAGCAGATAACTCAGATAACAAATCCACTGTGTCTCAACACAAACTTTATACAGTGGTCAGACTCTAATCGTGGGACTGTTTGATGCAGCTTGTGTAATATACAACTGCACTATCAGATAATCGGTGATAATATCTACTTTGCAGAGCAGTGAGCAGCCAGACATCCAGGGTGAAGGAGAAAAGCGACAGAGATGATATCTGCAGCTACACCATATAGGGACATAGATTGACTATAAAGTTTCTATAAGTCTATGCTTAAATAAAAACTTATGCACCAAGTTAATGACATGGCAGCCTTTAAAAAACAAAATATGTCACTCACCGGACTGTGAGTGCTTCTTCCCGGACTATTAGGAACCGTGGACGTCCTCTATCCTGAGGGACTGCGCATGCGCAGCCCTTTCCAAACCTTCAGTGTATGTTCCTTTAACTTAATTGGCAGATCAGGCAACCTCCCTATATTAAGCACCTGTGGTCAACACCACGTTGCCTGATCTTGGAGTCTCATTCCCCATGAGTCTCTGAAGGTGTTCCTGTGTTTCCTTGTTTATTCAGCCCTGCTGATTCCTGTGGTTTCCAAACCACTTCTACCTCTGTGGTTTCCAAACCACTTCTGCTACTGTGGTTCCCATACCACTTCTACCATCTACTGTATCATCGTGACTGTGAGCTGATTCCTATCCGCTGCCTCCGTGCACTACAGTCTTCTAATCACTTCAACTCTACCATGTATCATTGGGACTGTTAGCTGATGCCTATCCGCTGCCTCCGTGCATTACAGGCTTCAACCACATCCACTCACCTGTTCATGTTTGTGACTGCCAGCTGATTCCTATCCGCTGCCTCCGTGCACTACAGGCTTCAACCTGCAACTCGTCTGTGTTTCATCATTGTGACTGCTAGCTGATTCCTATCCGCTGCCTCCGTGCACTACAGTCTTCAACCTGCAACCCGTCTGTGTTTCATCGTGACTGTTTAGCTGATTCCTATCCGCTGCCTCTGTGCGCTTCAGTCTTCAGTCCTTGTCTACTCTACCGTGTTTCCTTGAGTCTGCTGCCACTATTGCTACCCGCTACTCTCCGTGATCATCTGTTCCAGTTCAACTCTGCTCCGGTGTCCCATCGTTACTGCACCTGCTGGTTGCTATTGGTTACCTCCGTGTTCCCGCAGAGACCCGCTGCTGTTACTTCTCAGCGCTACTCATCCATCTACTGCTGATCCGCTCTCCACGCCTTCCTGTGTTCCCTGCTGGTCTACCTACCTGTGCGCTGCACCTGCTAGACCCCTGCTTCACCCATCCAGGGACTTGTATCCTGCTGGCCTCCTGCCCTTCAGGTATCTCTGCACTCCTGTCTGACTGCCTTCTCCTGAACCACGGTATGCATACTTCCCATTGACTGTGCTGTGTATTGCATACCTTGCTGGACTGTGTTGGTTCTCCTCTGGAGTGTACTATCTGCTGACTCTACTGCCATCATTGACTGTGTTATCTTATGCCGGATTACTTCAAGAGACTTTCTATATTGGCAGTGTTGTTCAGTCATTTATACATTTATATTGTGCATATTACTGTGGATCAAAGTCAAGGTGCCCGTGTATATATTGTGTTGCAGTCTCTCCCCGTGCACCTCCTCACATATATATTCAGTAGTACAACTTGCTAGTGGCAGACCACTGACTCCTGTTTACAGTTTCACCTGTCCCAGTATCCTCTCACATAGCAGTGGTACATCTTGCTAACGCAGACCACTGACTCCCCGGATACCTCCACTTGGATTCCATTCCTTCACTCTGACAGCGGTACAACTTGCTATCCGCAGACCGCTGACTCTCAGCACCTCCTCGTTTCTGTTGGACATTCCTCCTCACTATAGCAGTGGTACAACTTGCTACCGCAGACCACTGACTACCTTCACGTGTCCTTTGTCCATACAGTTCCTCGTGTATTACTACCTCCATATTGCCAGTGCTGCTAGTCATAGACTTTCCTGAGCATCTCATCATCTGCTATTTCCTGTTCCGTGATCACCCTGCTACCAGAGTACCATATTACCACCTATTCTGCTCTGGTAAGCCTATCACCTGGTGATCCCTGGGTAAAGACTCCTAGTGCCCGTGACAGTAAGATCAGGCCATGACAGACCCAGATACGGAACCTACTGCTAAAGAGATGCTGCAGCATCTGGTCAGCCGTGTGGAGCAACAGGATGCTCGCCAACAGCTGTTACTTCAATGTTACCAATCGTTAACCTCCCAAGGAACATCTGGACAGACTGTTACAGCTAGTATTGAAGCTCCTGTGCTTTCCTCCGTTTCCCCAGTACCATCCCAGGTGTCTACAGCTCCTACGCTTCACCTGCCTACTCCGTCAAAATATGACGGGGACCCCAAAACTTGTAGAGGTTTCCTTAACCAATGTTCAGTCCATTTTGAACTCCAACCTCAAAATTTTTCTACCCATCGTTCCAGAGTGGCCTATCTTATCTCATTGTTTTCTGGACAAGCCCTGGCTTGGGCCTCCCCTCTGTGGGAAAGAAACGATCCAATTCTACAAGATAGTGCCAAATTCATTTCCACGTTCCGAAGCGTGTTCGATGAACCAGGTCGTGTGACCTCCGCTGCTTCCAGCATTCTTCGTTTGCGACAAGGCTCCCATACAGTAGGACAGTATGTCATTCAATTTAGGATCTTAGCCTCTGAACTTCAGTGGAACACTGAAGCATTAGTTGCCGCCTTCTGGCAGGGGCTCTCCGATAAAATTAAAGATGCACTGACTACCCAAGAGCTTCCTTCGTCACTAGAAGATTTGATCTCTCTTTGCCATCGTGTAGACATGAGATTTCGTGAAAGAGAATCTGAGAAAACAACTTCTGCTAAAGCACCTCTTCGTTTAAACCCTCAATTTCGTCCAGTTTCACCTTCTGTGATTCCCATGGAGATAGGACGTTCCAAATTATCTTTAGAAGAGAGGAAACGAAGAGTAAAGAATAGACTCTGTATCTATTGTGCTGATTCCACACATATGCTCAGTTCTTGCCCTAAGAAATCGGGAAATGCCAGGCCCTAACTAGTTCTGGAGAGGTGAAGTTAGGGTCCCTGGAGTCCTCTCCATTGTCTATGAAATCTAAAGTCTGCGCTTTCGATGTTACGATTTCCTTTGCTACCAAATCCTTTGAGTCACAGGCATTGATTGATTCCGGAGCAGCAGGAAATTTCATTTCTAAATCACTAGTGAATCAATGGTCCCTACCAGTGATCACTTTAAAAACACCCATTACTGTGACGGCTATAGATGGATCACGTCTCATCAATGGTCTCATCACCCAGAGTACGTCTCCAGTAACCCTTCAGATTGGTGTACTACACCATGAAGAAATTTCGTTTTTAATTCTTCCTGTTACGACAAGTCCGATTGTCTTAGGCCTTCCATGGCTTCAATGTCACTCTCCCCAGATTGACTGGCGCACCCCTCAAGTTACGTCTTGGGGGCCTGAATGTCACCATCGTTGTCTCTCTCAAGTTATTCCTCTTAAAGTACAGCAATCTTCCATCTCATCTTCCTCCCCGGGACTCCCTCCTCAGTATGCTTCATTTGCCGATGTGTTTGATAAAGCTCAGTCTGAACGTCTTCCTCCTCATCGTTCTTGGGATTGTCCGATCGACCTTCTACCTGGCAAGACTCCTCCCAGGGGTCGGGTCTATCCTCTCTCGTTACCTGAAACTCAAGCCACATCTGAGTACATACAGGAGAATCTCCAGCGTGGGTTCATTCGACCTTCCACCTCTCCCGCTGGAGCTGGGTTCTTCTTCGTCAAAAAGAAGGATGGATCATTACGCCCTTGTATAGATTTTCGTGGACTCAACGCCATTACTATCAAGAATCGGTATCCCATTCCGCTGATCACTGAGCTATTTGATCGCATCAAGGGAGCTCGGATATTTACTAAGTTGGATCTTCGTGGTGCCTACAATTTAATTAGAATCCGTTCCGGTGACGAATGGAAGACCGCGTTTAACACCAGAGATGGGCATTACGAATATTTAGTAATGCCCTTCGGGCTGTGTAATGCCCCCGCGGTTTTCCAGGGTTTCATCAATGAGATCTTTCGGGACTTATTATATGTATGTGTCGTTGTCTACCTGGACGACATATTGATCTTCTCACAGGACCTGCCTTCTCATCACCAACATGTGGCAGAGGTCCTCTCCAGACTACGGAAAAACTCGTTGTTCTGTAAATTGGAAAAATGTTCATTCGAGTTACCCCAGATTCCATTCTTGGGGTATATAGTTTCCGGAGTTGGCCTGAAGATGGATCCAGACAAAGTAAATGCTGTACTACATTGGCCTCAGCCAACTACTCTTCGTGCCATCCAGCGTTTTTTAGGTTTTGCCAATTACTATAGACGCTTCATTCAAGACTTCTCATCCATTGCATCTCCCATTGTGGCCTTAACTCGGAAAGGGGCTAATACTAAGCAATGGTCATCTGAGGCTCTCCAAGCCTTTCAAATCCTCAAAGAGTCCTTCTCGTCTGCTCCCATTCTGCGACAACCTGATGTGACACTCCCCTTCTTCCTAGAAGTAGATGCCTCTAATGTGGGCTTAGGAGCTATTCTCTCCCAACGCTCGGAGCAACAAAAATTACATCCTTGTGCCTTCTACTCTCGGGGTCTTCTGCCCGCAGAGAAAAACTATACTATCGGGGACAAGGAGTTGCTGGCCATCAAAGCTGCATTAGAGGAATGGAGATACTTGTTGGAAGGAGCTCGCCATCCGGTGACGATCTTCACGGATCATAAGAACTTGTCATATTTGCAATCTGCTCAATGCTTGAACCCTCGTCAAGCAAGATGGTCTCTTTTCTTTTCCCGTTTTGAATTAATTATAACCTTCAAACCAGCTGCTAAGAACAAGAAAGCTGACGCTCTATCTCGAGCTTTTGTGACGTCCTCTGATGTAGAAGAGGTTCCCAACCATGCTATTCTAGACCCCAAATGTATTTCTCTGGCTGCTTCATCCACCAAAATGCTACCATTTGGGAAGACCCTCGTGCCTCCTACTCTGAGGAGGAAAATCCTTTCGTGGTTCCATGCCTCTCGTTTTTCTGGACACGCCGGTGAACATAAGACCTTTGAGATTCTCTCTCGTAGTTACTGGTGGCCTTCAATGAGGAGAGACGTCAAAGAGTTTATTGCTTCCTGTGATTTATGTTCTCAGTTCAAATCCTCCCGCAGAACTCCAGCAGGGTTGCTGCGACCACTACCCATTCCGTCCAAGCCTTGGACCCATATTAGTATGGATTTCGTTACTGATTTGCCACCAAGTAAGAATCACAATACTATTTGGGTAGTGGTAGACAGATTTTCGAAGATGGCTCATTTCGTCCCTCTGTCCGGTTTACCTTCCTCGTCTACTCTGGCTGAACATTTCATTAAAGAAATCTTCCGCATCCATGGATGTCCGTCTGAGATTGTGTCAGATAGAGGAGTACAATTCGTTTCCAGATTCTGGCGGGCCCTTTGTAAAACCTTGGGCATACGATTAGCACTCTCATCGTCTTACCATCCGCAATCTAACGGACAAACGGAACGAGTCAATCAAGATCTTGAGACTTTTATTAGGATGTTCTCTTCAGCCAACCAAGACAACTGGGTAGAATTGCTCCCTTGGGCTGAATTCGCCCATAACAACATGTACCATGAGTCATCATCCAAAACTCCATTCTTTGTGGTCTACGGTCACCATCCGTCTTTTCCGGAATTTCCTGCCCTCCCGCCCACCCAAGTTCCTGCTGTGGAGACTGCTTGTCAAACCTTCAAAAATATCTGGTCTCAGGTCAAAACCTGTTTAAAGAAGACATCTAATAAATATAAGTCTTTCGCAGATAAGAAGAGGCGGGCTATTCCACCACTAAAAATTGGAGATCGTGTCTGGTTATCTACCAAAAATATTCGTTTGAAGGTTCCATCTATGAAATTCGCCCCTCGTTTTATTGGTCCATATAGGATCATTCAAGTTATCAATCCAGTATGTGTTAAACTTCTTCTTCCTAAGAATCTTCGGATTTCCAATGCCTTCCATGTGTCCTTACTCAAACCTCTTATTATCAATCGTTTCTCGACTCCTCCCTCAGCACCGCAGCCAGTTCAAGTTCATCAGGAGGAGGATTTCGAGATTACTGAGGTATTGGATGCAAAAATTTCGCGAGGAGTCCTCCGTTTCCTCGTTCATTGGAAGGGCTTTGGTCCTGAAGAGCGTTCATGGATCAAAGCTGAAGATCTTAATGCTCCTGCCCTTCTGAAGAAGTTTTATTCCAAAAATCCGGACAAGCCCGGTTCCAGGCGTTCTGTGCCCACCTTTAAAAGGGGGGGTACTGTCACTCACCGGACTGTGAGTGCTTCTTCCCGGACTATTAGGAACCGTGGACGTCCTCTATCCTGAGGGACTGCGCATGCGCAGCCCTTTCCAAACCTTCAGTGTATGTTCCTTTAACTTAATTGGCAGATCAGGCAACCTCCCTATATTAAGCACCTGTGGTCAACACCACGTTGCCTGATCTTGGAGTCTCATTCCCCATGAGTCTCTGAAGGTGTTCCTGTGTTTCCTTGTTTATTCAGCCCTGCTGATTCCTGTGGTTTCCAAACCACTTCTACCTCTGTGGTTTCCAAACCACTTCTGCTACTGTGGTTCCCATACCACTTCTACCATCTACTGTATCATCGTGACTGTGAGCTGATTCCTATCCGCTGCCTCCGTGCACTACAGTCTTCTAATCACTTCAACTCTACCATGTATCATTGGGACTGTTAGCTGATGCCTATCCGCTGCCTCCGTGCATTACAGGCTTCAACCACATCCACTCACCTGTTCATGTTTGTGACTGCCAGCTGATTCCTATCCGCTGCCTCCGTGCACTACAGGCTTCAACCTGCAACTCGTCTGTGTTTCATCATTGTGACTGCTAGCTGATTCCTATCCGCTGCCTCCGTGCACTACAGTCTTCAACCTGCAACCCGTCTGTGTTTCATCGTGACTGTTTAGCTGATTCCTATCCGCTGCCTCTGTGCGCTTCAGTCTTCAGTCCTTGTCTACTCTACCGTGTTTCCTTGAGTCTGCTGCCACTATTGCTACCCGCTACTCTCCGTGATCATCTGTTCCAGTTCAACTCTGCTCCGGTGTCCCATCGTTACTGCACCTGCTGGTTGCTATTGGTTACCTCCGTGTTCCCGCAGAGACCCGCTGCTGTTACTTCTCAGCGCTACTCATCCATCTACTGCTGATCCGCTCTCCACGCCTTCCTGTGTTCCCTGCTGGTCTACCTACCTGTGCGCTGCACCTGCTAGACCCCTGCTTCACCCATCCAGGGACTTGTATCCTGCTGGCCTCCTGCCCTTCAGGTATCTCTGCACTCCTGTCTGACTGCCTTCTCCTGAACCACGGTATGCATACTTCCCATTGACTGTGCTGTGTATTGCATACCTTGCTGGACTGTGTTGGTTCTCCTCTGGAGTGTACTATCTGCTGACTCTACTGCCATCATTGACTGTGTTATCTTATGCCGGATTACTTCAAGAGACTTTCTATATTGGCAGTGTTGTTCAGTCATTTATACATTTATATTGTGCATATTACTGTGGATCAAAGTCAAGGTGCCCGTGTATATATTGTGTTGCAGTCTCTCCCCGTGCACCTCCTCACATATATATTCAGTAGTACAACTTGCTAGTGGCAGACCACTGACTCCTGTTTACAGTTTCACCTGTCCCAGTATCCTCTCACATAGCAGTGGTACATCTTGCTAACGCAGACCACTGACTCCCCGGATACCTCCACTTGGATTCCATTCCTTCACTCTGACAGCGGTACAACTTGCTATCCGCAGACCGCTGACTCTCAGCACCTCCTCGTTTCTGTTGGACATTCCTCCTCACTATAGCAGTGGTACAACTTGCTACCGCAGACCACTGACTACCTTCACGTGTCCTTTGTCCATACAGTTCCTCGTGTATTACTACCTCCATATTGCCAGTGCTGCTAGTCATAGACTTTCCTGAGCATCTCATCATCTGCTATTTCCTGTTCCGTGATCACCCTGCTACCAGAGTACCATATTACCACCTATTCTGCTCTGGTAAGCCTATCACCTGGTGATCCCTGGGTAAAGACTCCTAGTGCCCGTGACAAAATATAGCCTAAATATGCCACTATGTGTTTTTTGCTTAACTGTGACATAGGCAAACCGAGGGGGGTTTCTAGTGCCCAGAAACTCCCCTCCAAGCCTGGGACACTGTATAACTTAGGTGGCTGGACCCTGCTCCCGCTTCACACGGCTCTGCTTGAAAAGGGAGAGCTGTGTGCACCTAACAGTAGTGCACGCAGCATTGCCCATGCATATTATGGGGATAGGAAGAGTTGGAGAGCAGCCAAGCACTGTCTAATATTATAGCCACACCCCCTGTGTGTATTATACTTTGTCATAGGCACAAGTTTGACCAATCACGGTGAAGAGCAGTGTTTGGCCTTAATACTGGCTTTCCCCTAGAGGGCAGTCTAACCCCTTTCATATGACATAGGATTATCCATGCTCACATAGATTTATATCAAATCAAAGAAATGAGGAGTTTGGGGTTTTTCCCACAATTTAATCCTCTGCCATAAGTAACAGTGTCAGTGTTTGGGGCAATCTTGGCTTGGTTAAATCCCAGGGCCTCTCATCTTAAAAGGACATTCACAATGGTGCAGGAATATCACTTAATTAATACAAAAAGAGTTAAATATGGTAAACGCTGTGACGTAAGTTACCCCGTTATTGCCTTATGCGGAAGATATTTATAGTAAAGTGTATAGACAAACGCTTGTACATTTCTAGAATCACCACTAGATGGTGCTATATTACTAAAAGAAGGACAAAGGGGACATCCATCACAAACTGTATTGTGTTTATTTATTTATGTCAGCCCATATAATCCTACTAGACGTACTATTCTAATAATTACCACTAGATGTCATTCCATGTAAACATGTAGATAGCACCTATCACGTTACATATGTCACATTAAACCACCAGGGAACATAAAAAAGTAGATATATTCTGATTAAAACCCACTGTACTAAATATACTACTTCTCCAGCCATTATTACTGTGTATAACACCCCTGCCTCTAATCTCGCCACTCTACAGGGCTTCATTGAGAATCCCTGCTGGGGAAAGCAGAAACGTTTCCACAAATTGGTTAAACAGCCCAACAGCACACAATGACGCGTCTGTGTACGCCGACAGTAATATTAGTACAGTTAAGGGTGAAGTTATGGAATTGCTTAAGGCTACATTATGTGAGCCTCGCTAATAACCATTGAACAGACTGCGGCTGTTTTAACTTCCCCCTTAACTGTACTAATGTTACTGTTGGCGTACACAGGCGCGTCATGTGCTGTCAGGCTGTTTAATCAATCGAGTTTACTACAAGTAAGTATTTTCAACAATCGGAATTAATACTTTATAGGTGAAATAAGCATTCGGTGAAAACATAGGGTATGGAGGACCCTGCTCATTAGAGAGATTACATTCTAAAGAGAAGAGGGCACAGCTGAAACAAGAGGAGCGAGTGTGGTTCAGAGTAGAGATTGGCACAACTGTGAGGGTGTATTAGCGTGAATAGTGTTATCGGAGAGAAGGTCACCTCTAAAAAAGAGATGGGTTTTCAAAGAGCGTCTAAAGATTTGAAGGCTGTGGGAAAGTCTGACTGAGCGTGGTAGGGAATTCCATAAGTGGGGAGCAGCACGGGAGAAGTCTTGTAGGCGGGAGTGAGAGGTGGTTACCAGAGACGAGACAAGGTGCAGGTCAGACACAATAGATCTGTATATCTCCCAGACACAGTTGTGTATGTATGTTGCCCTTGGATATAACACAGATCAGCAATCTCTGTTGTGTCCACAGAGCATTCTATGACATATTCAAGGGCAGTGACATTAACAACTCTGCTCGTATGTAGAGCCAGTGTACGGTTTACCAAGTGCCCTAAACTTGTGTAGAGCAGGTGAGGGGTAGCAGGCAGAGGAAGGCGACCCCCCCCTAACTCACCTATTGGTAGTACTAGCCCTGCTCAGAGGATACCAAGGCCGTGGAGAAAGACACATAAGCAAGAAAGACAACTAAATGCAAGTAGTACAAATCACAAGAGGGCATAAAGAAATAGTTATCTGAAGGTGTAAAGTTTTAGACCGTCATCTATACTTGTCTCCCCTCCAGGGAGATTTTGAAAAGGAGATAATGATTTGTAGCTATAAAAAAAAGATACATGCTTAAACGGTACTTAAAATTGCTAGTTAAATAAAAATGCCTTCTATATCTGCTTTAAATGACTACAAATCGCCCTAAAAGTTGTCTGAAACTTTATTACACCACCTAAACCCCATTTGCTATAACTGGATACGTTTATGTAACGTTATTGCAACTTTGTTCTACGTTAACACAATGTGCCTCCGTCTCCGCAGTTCCACTGTTCACAGAACCAATTATCATTAACATTTGCAGAGTTGACTCAGCTCTGAGGCCGGCCCGGCCGTCCAGCCAGCTCTGACATTCCCGGCCCATTATCCCCCTCTTCATTTAATCACCAAGTTTTCCGAGGAGTGAAGGTCACCGTGCTCTGTAAATACGGCCTTTCAGCAGCTGTTAATTAACTACAGGCGGCGATTAGATGGAGGCCTCAGACGCATACTGTGCATATTGTGATCTGTCTGTTATTAGCTTCTCTCCCTCCTACCTTTCACTCCCAAATTATTCCTCCTCCCTGCAGAGCCCATTCCCCAACGTGGCTGCCGGGCTCAGGGCTCTCACAATGCCTAATGTCTGTTCTGCTGCTGCCAATGGCGTTACACAGGAACGGTGATCATTTAGGGGACACAGAACCTGCTGTTAGTATTCATATTACACCAGGGCAGGTTCATTGTAGAGTTTTCCAGTGGTTCTCATGCAGGAATTAGCGCTAGTACGTCCACAATGCACAGACTGGGTGGGCCGGGCCCCTGTGGTCTCCATTTGTATGAGGGACGAGGACAGATTCTGGTCTCCGCAGGGCACTAAGTATTGTTTTAGTGGCTGGAGTTACACCCCCTGAATGAAACCGTTTTATATTATATATTTCTAAGAATTCCGGCATTCATGGGACAGTTTCCTGATCTCAGATGTACAGTCCACAGGCGTCCGTCCTCCACAGAGACACAGTGATAGACACGTAGTGTACGGGAGACACGTAGTGTAGAGGAGACAGCGTCAGAGACACGCAGTGTACAGGAGACAGCAAGAGAAACACACACTGTAGAGACAGCGGCAGAGACACACAGTGTACAGGAGACAGCGGCAGAGACACACAGTGTACAGGAGACAGCGGCAGAGACACACAGTGTACAGGAGACAGCAACAGAGACACACACTGTAGAGACAGCGGCAGAGACACTAAGGGGCACATTTATCATTAATCGGCAAAAGTGAGAAATAGTTATCAATCCTTATCGCAAGGATAAGGATTGAACTATTTTTCAAATTTATTAAAAAGGGAACACAGAAACAGCAGTTCGCACAAAGTCCCCACTCTGTCTCTGCAACTATCGTTGCAGAGAGAGCGCGCTGAGTGACAGGGAGGGATCATGTGATCCCTCCACACATGCGCTGTCCAGCTCTGCTCTTCGTAGCAGAGCTGACAGCAGTGGATTTCTTCAATTCTGATAATGTACGCCAGCTTCAGCTGGCGTACATTATCAAGACAAGTTCCCGAAAAAAACATTTTCCGGGACTTGTTAGATTGCGGCCAGGAGCAGTCACCATTCTGTTGAATGGCGACTGCTCGCAAAAACGATCAGGAGTGCAAAGCAGCAGATATCCATGATATCTGCTGCGATGCACCTTTAATAAATTTGCGGAGGGCACATCGGGACTTTAATTCCACGGTTAACACTCCACGGAGTGTAGAGGAGACAGCGGCAGAGACACGGAGTGTAGAGGAGACAGCGGCAGAGACACGCAGTGTAGAGGAGACAGCGGCAGAGACACGCAGTGTAGAGGAGACAGCGGCAGAGACACGCAGTGTAGAGGAGACAGCGGCAGAGACACGCAGTGTAGAGGAGACAGCGGCAGAGACACGCAGTGTAGAGGAGACAGCGGCAGAGACACGCAGTGTAGAGGAGACAGCGGCAGAGACACGCAGTGTAGAGGAGACAGCGGCAGAGACACGGAGTGTAGAGGAGACAGCGGCAGAGACACGGAGTGTAGAGGAGACAGCGGCAGAGACACGGAGTGTAGAGGAGACAGCGGCAGAGACACGGAGTGTAGAGGAGACAGCGGCAGAGACACGCAGTGTAGAGGAGACAGCGGGCAGAGACACGTAGTGTAGAGGAGACAGCGGCAGAGACACGCAGTGTAGAGGAGACAGCGGGCAGAGACACGTAGTGTAGAGGAGACAGCGGGCAGAGACACGTAGTGTAGAGGAGACAGCGGGCAGAGACACGTAGTGTAGAGGAGACAGCGGCAGAGACACGCAGTGTAGAGGAGACAGCGGCAGAGACGTAGTGTAGAGGAGACAGCGGCAGAGACACGTAGTGTAGAGGAGACACTGAACTTAAAACCTCAAAAACAATAGACACACTTTGGACACCAGCACAGGTCGGGTATCATAATACAGGTTTTTCTGAGCACAGTCCCTACAAGCTGCCTCCTTGCTATTTCCTGGGCTTGGACCTGGTTTATTCATGAGGAAGGTTTTAGAAATTGCAGACAAGCAGCTCTCACCCAGGAATAAAGAGGTTAAATGCTGATGGGAGCTGTAAGCTATTTATAGCTCTTTGGCTTCTCTTGGACGTGCGTTTTGGGCAACACAGCTGCAGTGTTAAGGGCCTGGTGAGCAGGCCGCCGTACTCCACACAGGCTGTTTGTTCCCAGACTAGGCCGTGACTGAAAAGAGCCCTTGTTCCTAAACCCCTCTCACACACGTGGCACAGACACTGACAGATCTGGGGATTCGGTGGTCCCTGGGCGGTCTGACAGCTGGGGGGATCTTGTGCCCTCTCTGGGTGTGAGTACAATGGCTGGGGGCCCAGTCTGCTAACCTCATAGACAATGCGGCAGGTGAGGGAGGGTCTGAGCGGAGGACACCTGTGTCTTACACCCCTACAGCCAATCCAGGGGCTCGTCTTGTAATCAATGCTGTACAGGTTTCACTGGGGTCATTTAGGATCTGATTTGACAGAAATCTCTGCTCATTTTTGGATTGTGAGGAAACGACGAGCAGAGTTTTCTACCGTAATTGCCGGCAATGTGCACGATGTCCGCACAACACATCGCGCAAATGAAATCCCGTCCCCCACCCAGACCACCTCTGAAAACTGCCACGCTCCCTGGAAATTAGGGATCGTTGACAATAGCAACATGTTATAGTGCTAAGTTACACTAGTGCGATCATAAATAGTACATTACAGTGTATCGCCTAACATACTATTCAATTGAATCTCATTCATGCAACTCATTGTATTAAAGAGACAACAGGGCCGTCTTAATTTATTTGAATTTTTATATTCATTTACATTGACGAATTTTAACATTTTAGATCTGATTCGTTGAACTGGTTTCCAAGTCAAAAGCGATTTAAGCATCTCCAGTATTTCGGCATTGGTTGGTCACCTATCCACCAATGGCATATCGACTTCTACTGTGTTCACTGGAAGGTGATAGGTCAGTCTGGGACAGGGGTAGGCAACCTGCGGCTCTCCAGGTTTTGTGAAACTACAAGTCCCAGCATGCTTTGCCAGTAGATGACCATTGCATTACGTATCAATGGTTCAACGCAGGAGAAAATCAGAGATTTCTTCTGCTGTAGCCCATTTAACGTTGCTTAACACGGACCCCAAATACTAACACGGGCACTGTGACGTTATTTAATTTATTAAGCTGCTTTTTCGTAGCACGGTAAAGCCATCTTCAGTGGGATCCAGCTTTGCGCATAGCGCTTCATCCATTTCTGCGGCAGCGTTAGGCTCCCGCTGAACTATAAAATATCTACATGGAGAAGGGGGTCTTCGCCGGAGGTCTCAGAGCAGCCCCTGCATGGTAAATTGCAGCAGTACGTAATGATTGTTAGCCCTGCTGAATACTAAATAGACCCCTCGTTGTTGGACCTGAAAAACCACGATAGGCAGAAAAATTCTCCTAATGCTGTTTCACTTTATTTTCCAGCCAAAAATAATAAGAATAACTTTTATGGCTTAATAAAATGATGTTTGCACGGTGTCTGTACCCCGTGCATTCTCCAAGGATCCCACATTGTACCGTCATCGTTTCATTCATTGGGGCCAATTCAATTTGGCAGCGTTATTCTAGGAATAACACGCCCTGCGCAGTATTGCCGCTGATTTTTGCTCGCACCTCTCGGGGCCGCAAGTAAAATTCTGGGTTAAAATTACCATATTAAAAGTAATAGTACCAGCGCCGAGTTAATCCTAGACTAACGTGGCCGAATTGAATCGGCCCCATTGTTTGCTAGAGATCAAACTAGGAACTCCCGTGCGCTCCAGCAGGTGTGGAACTACAAGTCCCAGCAAACTGCCAGCCTTTTTGTAGCTCCACGTCAGCTATAGAGCCACAGGTGTTCTACTGCTGATTAACCCACGTGCGACTCCTTCCCAGAACCCATCCCCCCCCTTGTTCAGAAACAAGGGGCTACTGTACAGACGTTTTTTTTGTCCTCTTTCAGACTATGACATATGTGCACTGAAATAGCTGCCTATTTTAGGAACCCTTCTTGTCCACTCTGTGAGTTCCCAGAGCAACTTGTCTAAAACAGAACCTGTTCCAAATATACAGTGAATTCGCCTTATCTGCTGCTCCCTGGCTTCAATCCTGCTGCGTTCCCAGCAGTGGTCAGGATCAGGCCCTGTTGCTATACACTCCTTCAACGTCTAGGGGAAAAGAATGCTGCGACAGGCCAGTGTTTGGGGGGGTGTTGTGTGGATGCACAATTAGGGGATGGCACGTGATCCGCAGCAGAAGAGCTGAAGTGGCTAGAAAGTGACAGCAAGGCTGCGATTGGCTGGCGGGGAGGGTAATGGATAATTAGCAGAACGCAGATTGGCTGCTGGTTTAATAATGGATCTGAGGTGGTTGTCATGACTGTGGAAGGGAATAGTAAGCAGAAGGTTCCTTAGTAACACTGCAGTCCATCTAAATGCAGATGCATCTCCCTGGTCAATTGGTTTCTACTCACATCCAGTGTCATGGCAGACTCATAATATCCATTAACCCTTGTCTCAAACAATTCACTCTCTGAAATGCAGCCATCAGCGTAGTTTCAACTGCTTTTGCAGGTTATATAGACTTATCCCTAAAAAAAATTTGTCCCTCTTTTTCTACGTGCACCATGCAATCCCTCCTTTTCTGCAAGTTAAACGCAATTCTTCCTATCTGTTCTTTTTCTCCGACCTTTAAGAAGTTAATATGAGAATGGATAAAGACTTAGGGGTATATTTACTAAACTGCGGGTTTGAAAAAGTGGAGATGTTGCCTATAGCAACCAATCAGATTTAAGCTTTAATTTATTTAGTGCACTCTACAAAATGACAGCTAGAATCTGATTGGTTGCTATAGGCAACATCTCCACTTTTTCAAACCCGCAGTTTAGTAAATCTAGCCTTTAGTATGGGCAAATTTAGTAAACTTCTTATGATGGGACTTGTAGTACTCCAAGACAATAGAGTAAGTGTTTTGATTCTATGCGCTGGCTCAGCGGTAATGCGTCCTAGGAAACTATTATAAAGTGCTGGCAGTTTTAGTGATAAGTGCCCACACCTGCGGTTGGGCATAAATTATTTTACTAACCCGTTAATGATTTCACAGAACAGTATACACTCATATCTGCCAACTGTACTGATTGTAGCTGGATTGTTCTGAGTGGCGGATCCAGAAGGGGCAGGGCTAGCGGGAATGTGGGCAGAGCTTAAATGGAAAGTGGGCGTGTTTAGTGTGAAACGGGGGGGGGGAGGAGTTGCACAGATTGGGGGCAGGGCTTATTTTGCTCAGATTTTACCTGGATAAATGTTAGGTACACCAGACTTCATATGGTATTACTGCAAAGCATCAGAACGGAGGTGTAGATTGCGGGAACAGATGTAAGCTTGGCGTAGGCACATTGCAGAGCGGTAACTTAAAATGTTAGCGCCTGGGGCGAGAAACAAAAATGCCACCCCCCTAGCCCTCAATTTTAGCCAAATATACCTTAAATATTCATAAACTGCGTACCCCACTTCAGCCGTGTGCCCTGGGCGGTCGCCACTATCGCACAGCCCTAGTTTCAGCCCTGGCACATTGTTCCCGGGACTTATTTTAATTTTTTAAAACGTTGGAAGGTCGGAGAGAATCTGGTTTGTCTATAAGAAGCAACACACATCATATATTATTATTATTATTATTTTACAATGGTAAAAATTCTCTTTAATCTGGTCCCCATCGCTTGGCTACTTTGGGGCTTCCCCTCCTTAAAGCCGCGGTCTCTAAGCATCGTGAGTCCCCAAACCCAGAGCCTGGGTCTTCGAGAACCTGTTGGTCATTTCCGCGGCTTCTCCTGTGCTTATTTGAAATATATCTGCTCATTCACATCATTTTTCTACTTCTCCATAATTTGGTTTATCCTTAAGACAATCCTGGTCTTACATTCTGTCATCTTTGTACCAATGATTGCTCTGCTCCCCCCTCCAGGGGCAAACGCAGGATTTGCAGAGGGGGGTTTCCACACCATGCCACCAGTGGGCGTGACCAGCATGCATGGGGGCGTGGCTATAATATTAGACAGTACTTGGCTGGTCTCCAACTCTTCCTATCCCCATAATATACATGGGCAATGCTGCGTGCGCTACTGTTAGGTGCACGCAGCTCTCCCTTTTCAAGCAAAGCCGTGTGAAGCGGGGGCAGGGTCCAGCCACCTCAATTATACAGTGCTCCAGGCTTGAAGGGGGGTTTGTAGGCACTGGGAATCCCCCCTCGGTATGTCTATGCCCTCCACCCTATTTTTTTGCTTTCTGTGACCCCCACCTCCTCCCCCCTCTCTATTTATCCTGTTAAAAACTCAACAAAGAAATAAAATAATAAGAAAAATTGGGAGATAGGGCTTCGGTGATAGTGAGCATTGGCACAGAGACAAGTCACAAGCTTTCAATATCATATCGATACACAGTTCTAAAGTATTTACAAATGGACTTGGACATCTAGGAGGAGGTAGATTGATCAAACCTTACAAAAATAAAAAATGGAGGTGTTCCTCATAGCAACCAATCAGATTCTAGCTGTCATTTATCCAGTACATTCTAGGAAATGATAGCTGGAATCTGATTGGTTGCGGGTTGTGATGGTTTTCTCTCACGCAGTTGCCTCCTCCTTGGATTCCTGTCAGAGCTAAACAGCTGTAGCTACCAATTTCAGAGAGATTACATCTGACAAGCGTCTTTATTGAGCTCCTTATACCCAGAGCCGCGAACAAAGCAGAGGACGGGGCTGAATCTGGAAGATCTTCCGGGAACAGAGCCCGTAGCGTCCTCGGAATGTCTGGAGAAATTACTGTTATTTCTGTTACACCTCACTTTCTGTAATCTGGCTGCTTCTGTTCCCTTTCAGTGTGATCCAGTGACGTGTTTCCTCGATGACCAGCCACCCTTTCCCTGCATTCCTGTTTCCAGCAATTCCAACTCCGTTTCCTTGCTGGCTTCAGACCAAAATATGGAGCAGCCTGAGAACTGGGCAGGATCCCCGTCTCAAGTGGCTTGTCGGCCGCAGCTACCGCAGACGGGCCCCCGTCCGCTAAGCAGCGCAAAGCCCTTGCCATCTAGAGCAGTGGCACGCAGCACAGAGGCTGGCAAGTGCATGCTGGGACTTGTAGTTCCACAGATACAAGTAGTCCAACTCTGCCCTGATGTCATTCACAAGAAGTCGTTGTTTGTTTGTTTGTTTCCAATTATTCACCAAAAAAATGTAAAAATAATTCATAGAGTCCTTAGAGTAGGTCCTAGAGGCAGTTCTTAAACAGAACTTACACAATAATTCTAAGTGGGGATTCTATGTGCTGTTTTTACCTGTCCATGTTTCTTATGTCATTTGGGTAAAACTTTTCCTGCTCGGTGAACAGTGGCGGAACTACAGTGTATGCGGCGGCTACAGGGCCCAGAGGTGAGAGCCCGGCCCCTCACCTCCCTGAGGTCTTTTGCTTTGAGAAGCACCTGCTCCGTGGGCACTTGCAGCGGACCGCTCACGCTTAGAAATGGGCCCCGCATTGTACTTTTCTGATACTAGAGCAAGGACCCTGGGCCCCTACCCCATTTTGTTGCACTGCCTCGTTCAGGATAAATACAAGCTACCACTATGCCTGACAGGATACACGGTGCAGGGGCAAACGCAGGATTTGTAGAGAGGGGTTTCCATGCTACACCACCAGTGGGCGTGACCAGCATGCATGGGGGCGTGGCTATAATATTAGACAGCGCTTGGCTGCTCTCCAACTCTTCCTATCCCCATAATATACAAGGGCAATGCTGCGTGCACTACTGTTAGGTGCACACAGCTCTCCCTTTTTGGAGCAGAGCCGTGTGAAGAGGGACATACCTCCTAACTGTCCCTACAATCAGGACAAAGTCCTGACTGACTGTGTCAGAACAGCTGACAGACTGTCCTGCTCTCTCCTACCTGTTCTTGCTGGTTTCAATACTTGCTGGGGAGAGATGACTGTGAACAGTGCAGACAGAAACGATCTGCACACAAGCTGCAAAGTGGCTGGACCCGGGGCAGGGTCCAGCCATCTCAAGCATACAGTACTCCAGGCTGGGAGGGGGGTTACCAGGCACTAGGAACCCCCCCCCCCTCGGTTTGCCTATGTGGTGAAAGTGTTCCATAACGGAACGTACAACATAACTGACAATAGAGGTAACACACACCCAGATGTGAGGATCACCTGATACAAACAACTTGTTCTATTCAAATCTGTAACTAGTGTAGTATAACTAATAACGTGCCGCATTCAGTAAAATAAAAGGAATTTAGAAATCACCTCGGTCTGTGAACTTGTGCTTATATAAGTACGCAGAGCTCATCGGTGATTTCTAATATATTACAGTAGCTGGTGTATTATTTCCATTATAACATGGTAAGATCTATTCCAGTTCTCCTCATATATAACTGCAATGAAGCTTTCAAAGTCCGCTTGTCATCTATACACAGTGGTGGCGGCCATTTTGTGCCATGCACTAATGCAGCCTATCCGTTCCCTAGGAACCCGTGGCCGACTTCAGCCTGCGTTCTGGCAAACGTGAGTTCAGTTCACCACACGGCAGACGCACTGTAGTTTAAGTGGCTTTAGACAGGGCAGCCAGCAAAGATGGAACAGACGGATAAAAGGGGGTTAAACAATTGAGGGGTAATTGACTCACACAAATAACGGAAATCAGAATTAATTGGGCAGACGACTTTGTTCTACAATTATATTATATATACGGTCGCATCTTGTGTTGGTGGAAACATAGAACTGGTTCAGGGCATTTTAAGCCATTATATTGTCCGTGTATCAACGTCCTTTTTTGTTGTTGTTTGAAACAATACATGAATCCGGCCAGGACAGACGATCGCAGCTCTGAAGCCCGCTGTGTACTCTGCTGATCCATTCACATTGTCAGATATCACCGTGAATGATAATGGCTGACTCAGCACACAACCATATCCAGAGGGCACCGTGTCCAACGGCTCGGAACAGAAGCGGGAGACCTCAACGCTGTATCTGCCAGATCCCGTCTCATGGGGAGAAAACCAACCATATTTATGAAGAGTTTAATCTCACGTGAGATTTCATAAGGGCCGCTGGTTTCTTTCTGGTAATGGAGGATCTTGAAGTTACCAGTCACATGTCCTCCTCGTCTCAGATGTAGTCGGGTCTTATACAGCCATCATTTCGATTGGGTGAGACGGTTTGGACTTGATAATTTCCCAGCATCCATCTCTCCAGCCGCCGTTCCAAGCTGGCAAATCTGCGTTTTGACCTGGCTGCTTGACCGGAGGATCAGACAAAGTGCTTCGTTGCTGACCCTTTTTCCAGCAACCTCCTGGGCCATCCTCGCCAGTCATGTATATCCTCCTCCACAGCTTCCTCTTTCAGCCGCAATATGTGGCCAGAGATTGGGAGT
Source organism: Mixophyes fleayi (assembly GCF_038048845.1). Taxonomy (NCBI): domain Eukaryota; kingdom Metazoa; phylum Chordata; class Amphibia; order Anura; family Limnodynastidae; genus Mixophyes; species Mixophyes fleayi. The sequence goes on along the minus strand of NW_027445893.1, from coordinate 179,551 downwards.
GTTGCAATTATTAAGTACAGGCTGAGTATGTGGAGAAGAAGAACTATATAGACTTGTAGCTCCGGCTTTAAAGAACTATAAGTGGTCAACTATGAACCTACCGTGCCCAGCGGCCTGAAAGTGGCGCTAGTATCTCTCAGCAACAACGCCGCGTTAAGAACTGTGTATAGAATTAGAAGACGGCCCCCCACGCCCCTCACAGGTGACACAAAAATTGCTGCCTGAAAATGTCACCGCACTTGAAAACTGACTGCTGCAGGGAAGGTCTTGAAATCACTAGGAAGCGGGAAAGATGAACATACAGCGGAACCGTAGTCCTAGTGGGTTACCAATATTATTTCATGTAGATGTTAGAATGCTTTGAACAAATCCAATAAATTGCACAACCCCGGGTTCATTGGTGTCCAGCTTTTTAGTGATGTTGCAATAACATCCAAAAGCAGGTAGGAAGACTTGCAGCATGTTTCTGTATCTTCCTGATAATTTGTTATGTATCTTTTATGTCATACTTGCCAACTCTCCCGGAATGTCCAGGAGACTCCTGAAATCCGAGTAGGTCTCCCGGATTCCCGGGAGAGCAGGCAAGTCTCCTGCATCCCGCAATTCCCTGACCAAAATAACGCGATTCTCTGCGAATCGCGTCACTTTGACCCCGCCCCTGCGACAACACGTCATTTCAATCGCTGGGGTGGGGCCAAAATGACGTGATTGACCACACCCCACCCCCTCCCGCCCTCTAGTCACACCCCTCTCCCGGACTGCACTGCCCGAATTTTTGGGAGTTCTCCCGGACTCCCGAAGAGCAGGCAAAAATCCCGGATCCAGCTGTCCCCGTTGTGCAAGATGGTGGGGGCGGGGCTAAATGCGGCATTGTTGCCCCACCCCGTGCTGCGATTGGCTAGAATTGCCTAAGATTGACAGGGGTGGAGCCTAACGGCGCACCACGCGTGGCCACGCCCCCCTCAACGGACCCCCCCTCCCCCTTCAAAAATAGGTAAGTATGTGATATATATACGTTTATAAAGAGTGTTTTTATTGTTATTAAGTGCAATTATGTTTCATTTTACTCTTTTCCTCCGGGGGCGGGGCCAAAATGGCGCGATTCACTGCGAACTGTGCCATGGAGGCTCTTATCCTGCCCACTTCATAGTGAAGCGAGTCTTAACTGATATTTATTTATATATATTGTGCCACTTTATATTTAGAGTGTTTGAATTGCATGTTTGACTACAGCGCCAAGACCCCAATCATACATGCTACAAGTGGTGTATATAGAATGTTTAGAAGCAGAGCTCTTCGTTAAAGCGTGTGCGAGAGTTCCACTGTGTTATTTTTTGTTGCAATTGCACAGTGTCGGGCCTACAACAAACCTTGGCCTGGTTCCATGTCATTGCATCACGGTTACATGCTGTTAGTACTTAATGCATTGCATATTAGCAGCCCATACTCTGGGAGTTGCCTAACCACATATTTGCAGACACTAATTGCACCTAGTTCGTAACAAAGATGATTCTGTGTCTACTTTTTACAGAACAATAATAGCCCCAGACCCCGTCATCGTTCTTACATCACCCTTAGACTTCCCTCTCTGGGTAATTTAAGTGTCACGTTCTCTGGAATCCTCGGTCTGCAGTTCTGGGGTTTCCAGCCTGGTGTAGTGCGCACTATTTGCTGATACTATCCCTGGGGGACATGCCAGGAATTCGTCTGCCATTAATCTGGGTCTGTGTTACTGGCAACAGCACTACAGCTTCGCTCGTAGTATCAATATTCATTACCCAGAGCTAATCAGGTCTACGGTATGAAGGAGTTCACTTATACGATCTTTCCTATAGAGAATGCAATACTAATCACATAGATGCACTGACTCTAGCATGGGATTATTGAGCTTCAGAGTTTAACGTCTGCTACTAGATTTAGTAAAGGTCCCCCTACCTGGGTTTGCTGTCCGAAGACAGAAAGCAAAGAGGTCGTCACGTGTGAAGATGTGTTTTAAAGGCCGCCAATCCGACATCAAGTCTCTGGCCTAATTAAAACACATATTGCTCTACAACTGCACTACGAGACTCTACAGAGCAATATGCACTTTAAATGCTGCAATATATATTTTTAAAAAAACCTCCTGTTTTAAATGACTGCTTGAAAGGTTTATGGGCTTAAAAGCTGTCAGACAAGCGCATTACATTAAAGAAACCTCTTAGCGATAGCTGCAACTCTTATAGAGAGAGCTGCATGTTTGACATAAAGAGCTGCCAACTTTACAGAGAAAGCCGCCAGCCATGTCTAACGAACTGTCACTCTATAAGAGAGAGCTGCCAGGTTACCCAATTACCTACTGCCAGGACTACTCATCTATTGCTCATAACTGTGTTTATTCTTGTTGAAGGGGTTATAACACTCATTATTGTCTTCTTACCAAACATTATAGGTGCTTGGACTACTGCTCACATAGTAGTTCATCCTTAAACTTATTTTATGGACTACAACCCCCATTGTCATTATCATTCAAAGTGAGAGTTATATTCTTCAGTGCACGCATTTCAAATAGTGTTATTCTTAATAATTATCTTCTCCGTCATAGTTGTCGTAAAGACTTCCAACAATTTGGGCTCTATTTAATATTATAATATTTTAATGGGGCCCACAAATGTCTAGTTACGCCACGGCATCCATGACACCTGCAGTTTGTGCATGTATGAAAAAGCACAGGAACACAAGAGCTTAAAATAGACCAGGATCTCTCAACATGTGGTACAGTGACAGTCATACTTTCCCACTCTTCCGGACTGTCCGGGAGACTCCCGAAATCCGAGAAGTTCTCCCGGACTTCCTAGTGAAGTGGGCAGGATTTTTTTGCCTCCTTGATGCAATTCTCTGGGAATCGTTTCATCTTGGCCCGCCAAAACGGCGCGATTCGCTGAGCCCCACCCCCTCCATCATCACATGCCCACCTCCCGGAGCGCAACATGTATGGGTACATTTACCCTCAAGGAGAACTCCAGACAAAATCTAGTGGTACTTACACGGTTTAATGTTCTGCTACACATGTTACATATACAGAACATGTAAGGCAGAGAATAGGGTTCCTAGATCAATAATAACTCACCATAAGGGGCACTTAGTATAAATGTACACACTCACACATTCAACGTTCAGACATTACAAGGAAATGCCAAGCGGGGGTTATATAAAATATAGACATGAGAAACCCTTAAATAGACAAATTCTTCTACACCAGTGATTGAGATGTAAGTCTGTCCAATGCTAGATCATGTATATGTATGTGTATATATATATATATATATATATATATATATATATATATATATATATATATATATATATATATATATATATATATATATATATATATTAGAGATGGGTGGGTTCAGTTTCCTTGAAACCGAACCCACCCGGACTTAGGTTTTCCAAGTACCGAGCTGAGTCGGCTCAGTACTCTTCCGCCTATTCGGATTCCAAAACGAGACGTCGTCGGATCTCGGATCTCGCGAGTTTTGGACCCGTCACTTCTCGCTGCAAATCATGTCCTGCCCTCTATGTACTGTCTGAAGGGACCATACAAAGCCCCCCGGCCGGCTCCTGCTGCCCCTGCATGGAAACTTTGTCCCTGGGACTCGTGTGAGAGGTAAAGAATTTCCTTTTTTGCAGATCAGGCTGCAGACTTGTTACATCTTGGCTGGGAAAAGTAGCGTTGCTGTGCAGTCACAGTGACATTGTGCCAGGGGTACATGGGGAGGGAGAGTTGGGGGAGGGGGGGCATATAGTCTGGGGCATTGTGTGCCAGTGATCACCCCAAATGGCATCTGCACTATACACATCTGATCTGGTGCCAGCCCATATGCTCCTCTTATTATTAGTAATAAATAAGGTCATACTTACCAACTCCCGGAAACAAGTTTCCGTGGCGTGAGGGGGCGTGACTGGAGGGTGGGGCGGGACGAGGCCAATCGCGTCATTTTGGCTCCGCCCCCCGCAAAACCGTAATTTACATCACGGGGGGTGGGGCCAAAATGACGCGATTGGCCTCGCCCCGCCCCCTCCTGCCCTCCAAAATGGCATGATTCACAGAGAATCGCGGTGAGATCGGGATGCGGGAGAAATGCCAGCTGACCCGATTTTCGGGAGTCTCCCGTACTTTCCGGGAGAGTTGGCAAGTATGAATAAGGTTACTATGGGAAACACCTGTTTCCACACAAATAAACCTGTTTTACTAAATATCCCCCAGTGTCATTTTTCATTGAAAAGTAATAACTGGGCCAAATCAGTCTACAGTATTGTTTTGTTGAATTGGAGCTACGGTGACTTGTTTCATAGTTGTTGATACTGCACAAAGAGATATGAGACTTTCTAAGACATATGGCAGGATTCACTGATGACATTTGAAACTTTTTTTTTCTGTGCAAACAAAAATTTACTGGAAATTAGTGTTATTGAGGTTAATAATAATCTAGGTACAAAATAATACCTAAATTATGTTATTTTAGCTCAAAAAAAAAATGTCATTTTTTATTGGAGCCTTCTGGGTATCACATGTAGTAGACAGTGTCCTTCTAGGTTATTATTCACATATAACACAGGGACACTGTAACCTGCTCTCACTGTGACTTCACGCTGTGCTCAGTGCGCTGTTCAAGGTTTTCCTGCTTCCACTCTTCCTCCAATTACCTCTCTTGACCTCACAGCCAGAAGTGTTTATCCACCCTTAAAGAAAACAGCCAATCCTATAATGGGTCCCGTGGCCTCAACTATTGCAGTTTCTATTTTTAGAACAGGATCTTTTTCACATTCAAACGAAAAACAAAACACCCCATACAAAAGGAATAATCAGGCCAGTTTATACCCTAACACTAAAGTGTGAGCTCTGTGGACAAGGAACAATGTCTGATTCACCGATAAGCACCAGCCTTATTTAATATGCGCTTGTAATAGGGGTATATGTGAACACAAATGACATTGTATGACAATAAGTTCCAACACACCAAGGTCACAAACTACAAAGAAAATGTGATTATTGTCTAATTCTTCTCTATGCTATTCATTAAAATAAACACAACTCATCCCCTCAATCTCGTTATCCCCCATCCTCAGACATCATTAACCCTTTCCCTGCATGTGATCAGTTCCCTTCTGAGCAAGTTTAAATTTGCCGCTTCAGACTAGCGGGCAGAACAAATAGTATTCTCTGTCTCAATTTAATGCTGTTGTAGGCGGGCAAAGCGGGAAGCCCGTTATCGAGCGCTCTGTGCCCGCATGTTCCAATTTCAGGTGCCTTGGTGACCTGGAGCTGAGAATTTGTTGAGCCCAGAGTTATCCCAGCGTCTGAGCAAATGATTCCAGACAGTGGTGATAGTGGGGGGGTATACGGTGGTATGTCATGCCACTACTTCTCCTACTACCTTCATTATAACACTATCAAATGTCATTCGCTTATATTCCTATTACATTTTCCACAGAGTTTACAGTCAGGTTCTTTTCAGCCGATGCCAGCGATGAATGTCCCGGTGAATAAATGTAGAGAGTGCTGTAGAAGGGATAATTCATTTGTTGGTTCTGAGACAGAATGTTTCGTTTCAGAGTCACAGAAGCTAACAGAATTCGTTAGGACATGTGGATAGTTATAACAAGGAGGTTTAATCAGTGTGACAATAATGAATGAATGAATGAATATTGTACTGACATTCTCTGAAGACTAGAGGACCAGATGAAGGACCAGATGAAGAGCACAGATCTGAAGGTAAATCGTGTCAGTGTGTATGGATGAATCGTCAGACTGATCGGACCTTCAGTCGTAGGTACAATCGTTTGAGATAACACGTCGGATGGAAAATTCTTCAGTGTGTACCTAACCTTAGGCAGGCCAGGGACAGACCCAAGGAATGGTATATACATTTAACTGAAAAACACAGTGTGATATCAATTGACACAATTAGCAACACAGTTTATAGGACCCTGATAATTATAATGCTATAATCTCAGGCTGTCAGTCATTCATATCTCCTGGCTGGAGCACAGGTGTACTCGTTACTGACTGATACATTGTAACAGATCCACAGGTGGTGTAATTATATCACTGGTCACCTGGAAAACCTGCACTGTTAGGGCTCTCTGAGGACTGGGTTTGGGAAACAATGGTGTAGAACAGAGGTGTCCAAACTGTCCTCAAGAGCTATCAACAGTTCATGTTTTCAGGATTTCTTTAATCATGGACAGGTGAGTTAATCTATTTGGCTGGGCCAGTAATTATAGCAAAATGTCTCTACAGACAGAAATCCTGAAAACATGACCTGTTGGTAGCTTTTGAGGACTGGGTTTGAGCACCTCTGGTGTACAAGATGATTGGGGTGGCTGTCACCTCAGGTCTAGAGGTATTGTAAGTGCAGACTGAGTGGTTTGCAGGGTTACTCACCCATTCCTGGGGTATATGCCAATCCTGCAGTCCTGGGGGCATGCACAGGCTAGTACTCTGGATGCTGACACTTTCCACTGGGCCAGAAGCTCTGGAGTGCAGTTGGTCACCGGGCACCCTCTTGTATTGCTCCACACTCAGGGCACCTGCAGATCACCTCTCTCTGCTGGGGTCCAGTCACTCTGTTCTTCCTGAGCTACTGCACTGCCCCTCCAGCTCACCTGTCTTCTGCTCCTCCTATCACTGCACTTCTGGGAACCCAGGGGGCAGGCTTCACTTTCTTCCCCCAGAGCATTGCATGCTGGGGGATGTAGTCTCTGCTGTCCAGGGCCTCAGAAGCCCCGCCTCTCCTCAAGTTTGGCTTGAACTGTGATCAGTTTTTCTAGCATACAGTGTTTGGGCCTGAGTCATTAAGGAAAGCTTGCAAATAGTTAGTAAAATATATTAAAATACATTAGTAAAAATGTAATGTACATTAGTAAAAATGTATGTAATATATCAGCGACTATTTGGCCTCCGGCTGGTCAACGGACTGGCTGTGGGGTGGTTTACCAGAGAAACATAATTTACCGGAGTTGGGAACAGATGAAGTCTGGTAGTTCCATTAAGTTCTACTCTGTGACAGCGGTCTAAAGTGTGATCTGTGTGGAGTTTGTATGTTCTCCCCGTGTTTGCCTGGGTTTCCTCCAGGTGCTCCAGTTTCCTCCCACACTCCAAGTTATTTGACTGCTGTTAAATAGACCTTAGTCTCTCTCGGTCTGTGTGTGTGTGTTAGGAAATTTAGATTGTAAGCTCCAATGGGGCATGGACTGATGTGAGTGAGTTCTCTGTACAGCCCTGCGGAGTCAGTGGCGCTATTTAAATAGATAGATGATGATGATGCAGAAATCAGAGTTGCCCTGTGAAAATTGGGACTGTTGGCAGGTACTGTATGTATTATTTACAAACAAAGTAAGAATAGATCCTGAAGCTTGTGTCACAGATATGCGGGTCTGCCGGATCCTTGCGGTCTGCCTGGCTTGACACAACTTTGCAGGGAGGTGCGGAATCTAAGAAGGCAAAGGTGTTCGCCAAGGACCCCCTACCCCACTTGAAGCTAGACCAGTTGGAGATGATGTAGAATTTAAGACAGAGCGGGTACTAGTTGTTAGGATAGGCTGGAAGTGGCTGGACAGCTGGCGAGTCTGGATAACAGACAAGAGAGATGGATAATATGGCTGTCCACATTAAGCTGGGAAGCTTGAGAGCTGGATACCAGGCGGGTGAGATGATCTGCAGCCAAAGACCCAAAAATGATCCACAACTGAACAGGAAGAGGGGCTTGAAGATCTGGCACCAGTGAAGAGGCAGAGGGGACTTAAGTAGACTGGGAGCCATAATTAGTCAGCCAATGGCTGGAAGGCCGAAATAATGGACAGAGCACGGCGCTCAGCACCGAGGAGGAGGAGGGGTAGAGCGGCCCTGAATAGGTAAGTGTACTGGACCCCGACCAAGTGGTCTACGGGTCGCTGCGTGATGGGCTTACAGTCTGTATAATGAACAGGATAATGGTACTTTGCTGCTTTACACAGGGGTGCCAAGAGGTGTGGGGGGGGGCAGGTACAAAGTACTGGGGGGGGTTCTAGCCTGCCTGTTTAGTGGGAGGGGCCACCAACTTGGTGTGACCACGCCCCTTTCTGCAGCTATAGATAGAGACCCAAGAAGTAGCTGTACCGGGGTCCGAAATTCCTCTTGGCCATTCCTGCCTGTCCATATATAAACAATACAAGCATTTTGTCCTGAAATTTGTATTCAGCCGGCTGAATAGGAGTTATGTCTCGCTGACCGGGAGCCACGGCAATGGAGGATGTTTGGAGGGGAGGACCGTACGGGGCAGCGTAGAGCTTCAAAAGCGCCAGGCACGCCCCCGGTGTGTGTGTGGCCACACCCCCATGGTGAATGCTTGTGATTGGTTGGCGCTGAAAGGAAATCCTGGGTTCTCCCGACTTTGATCAGTTTGGATCGGTCTTATGTTGTGTGTGAGTCATGTTTTATGGCGAATTTTAGGGTTACCCCCCCTAAACGTCCTATATCGGATCAAGAAACATAACAATATTTTATTGTATATGTAATAAAAAACGTGAACAGGGGTTTTGGGGACGTCTTTATTCATTTAAAGTTTACTGGAAAATTAGGTGTGTTTATTTTTTTGCTACTCCTTTGGTATAATAACCAGGAGCTTTAAGGACCCTTGTCTTTATACTGGGATAACTGGGGTGGAGGGACGGTAGCTCTGGGTGAGGGCCACATAGCTTTTGGTGTACCTGGGGCCCCACGGTTGTGCGCACGGTCGGTTAGCTTATCATACATGTCACATTATCTGGTACGCTTGATATAATTTAGCGTTACACGGGACCTATTATGGTGAAGTGGACATTGCTCCGTCTAATACAAAAATCAGCTCTTAAGGGAATATTAAATCCATCTGCACCGACCTATTCAAGATTCCTTAGATATTTACCAAACATATTTCACATCTACTCCTCCAAAACATTCTTGGACGGACAGAAGGTAACCATGCCCTACTTACAGACTCCCATATCAATAAAGCCAGGAATGTTTCAAACTGTGGGAGGACAGATCCGAAATGCACCAAATGAATGGACCCCTCCCGGCTGAAGGAGACGTTTCCTCCCCCTCCAGTAACGTGAACTAAATTTCATGTTGCCAAAAGTTCTAACAGTAAAAAGTTCAAATAAATATTATAACATTTCACACTATATATTAAACTATATATAATATACTATATATATATAACTTGGCAGAGAGGCTTTGTGGGCGGTCATAGACTTGGAAAAACCCACCACCACCAACAGATCCTGTAAGCAGTTCGTATAATTTTAATATTTTTTAAAAAATATTTTACTATGAAAATGTATTTATACATTATTAAATATTATTATTAATATTAGCTACCAGTTAGTACACTAGCTGTTAGATCGATAAATTCACTTGTTCATCTTAATGACTATTTTTCATAGTCGTTAATCTAGTTCTTTATTCGGATTTCGTTGACAGCCTAATCTCATTCGATTGGGAGTATTTTTAAATCTATAGTCACCGCCTCGCTGGTTACGGTACGTGCTATAAATTTTAATTGTTATTTCTCGTGGACGCACTGCACGAAATTCAGGGTACAAATAAAGTGAATAGTTGGTCATCATCAATACGGGTTACTTATTAAATGTTTATGAACAGAACACTTAATATTTTTTAAATAAACAAATCAATCATTCTGTATTAAATCTGTACTAAGGTAATCTATATATAAAAAAAAAACATTTGGTAATTATAGTAAGACAATCTATCATTAAAAAAAAGTTTCACAAATTTAGAACAGATACCATGACTTCATGATGATCGTCATCATTTATATAGCGCCACAGATTCCGCAGCGCTGTACAGAGAACTCATTCACATCAGTCCCTGCCCCATTGGAGCTTACAGTCTAGATTCCCTAATATACACACACAGACAGAGAGAGAGACTAAGGTCAATTTTGTAAGCAGCCAATTAACCTATCAGTATGTGTTTGGAGTGTGGGAGGAAACCGGAGCACCCGGAGGAAACCCACGCAAAAACGGGGAGAACATACAAACTCCACCCAGGTAAGGCCATGGTCGGGAATTGATCGGGAAATGAACTCCTGACCCCAGTGCTTTGAGGCAGAAGTGCTAACCACTGAGCCACTGTGGCCTTTGTGTAGAAGTTCATGAAGTGGGGGCAAAACATAGTCTATGCCCACCCAACAGAAATTACGAGGGGGGGGGGGCAACTGGCACCTCTGCTCCCCCTTCACGGTTCCTACACCGCTGCGTGTAATGGAAGTAGTACGGCAGATGCTACACATTGGATCTATGTAGATTTCATATTGGTAATGACAGGTGTGTATATTCCAAATTAAAAGCATGGGGGGAGATCCCCTCCATTTGCGTGCAAAATATTTTGTCTGACAATGGTCCCATGTCACAAGTTCTGATGTAACTACAGTTTCCCAGTCGCACAACAATACATTGTGAATTAAATATTTATAGGACACAACAAAGCTTGGGCTTCCCTGATAAAGATGTTTAATACGTCCCCTCCGGCGATACCGCGCAATGAACGAAGATCGTGTTTACACGAGAACCTCGCCTATACAGAGACAAAGTGGTCTATTGTGTTTGCCACACGGGGTTGGATCCTGCTGCGCGACCCACGCTACAAGCGTCAGCTTTTGGGACTCCCTGAAAGAGTTTCCCTGAAAGAATTAAATATTTATAGGTCACAACAATGGTTGGGATTCCCTTAAAAGCTGTTAAATACGTCCCCTCCAGCGCTTTTGTCATAAACAAGGATTGTTTTTACCAGAACATACCCCCTTATTCAGACAAAATAGATAGTAAGCTCTTGCGAGCAGGGTCCTCTCTACCCTGGTTCATGTCTGTGTGTTCTCAGTCCACCTCGTATGTCCTTGTCCTGTTTCTTTGTGTGATTTCTTACACTGAGTGTCCGGCGCTGTGTAATTTTTTGGCCTCTTATGAACAGACGATGATGAAGTTGTTCTTGCTGCCAACAAGTGGAACTGACCGCACCGCCCCGCGCCGAGCATACGAATCTGTATTCAGAACATGCGCTGGTCAATCTCCAAATGATCATAAAACAATTCCTGCTATTGGTGATCTGGATAAAGGTCTGATCACAGAAACCTTACACACAGCTGTGTCAGATATTGGACCGGGGCTTGTTTGGGCCCCACCAATGCTGACATATGGGGCCACTTATCTTACATCACAGGGTGTGTTGGAACCTACATTGAATAGGGGCTCCATGACCAAGACGTTGGCTCAAGTGTTTCGTGCATATAGCAATGTTGCTGGCAACAAACAAGATGTCTAAGAGGCGGAACTACCGGCGGTACTGGGCACAGTGTAATAAAAGGGAAACTGTGATGGAGGGCACAGTGTGATACAGAAGGGGCACAGTGTGATGTAAAGGGGGCACAGTGTGATGGTAAAGGGGCACAGTGTGATGGTAAAGGGGGCACTGTGATACAGAAGGGGGCACAGCATGATGGTAAAGGGGGCACAATGTGATGGTAAAGGAGGCACAGTGTGATACAGAAGGGGGCACAGCATGATGGTAAAGGGGGAACAGTGTGATACAGAAGGGGGCACCGTGTGATACAGAAGGGGGCACATTGTGATACAGAAAGGGGCACAGCGTGATGGTAAAGGGGGCAGAGTGTGATACAGAAGGGGACACAGCGTGATGGTAAAGGGGGCACAGCGTGATGGTAAAGGGGGCAGAGTGTGATACAGAAGGAGGCACAGTGTGATAGTAAAGGGGACACAGCGTGATGGTAAAGGGGGCACAGTGTGATACAGAAGGAGCACAGTATGATGGTAAAGGAGACAGTGTGATACAAAAGGGTGCACACCGTGATGGTAAAGGGGGCACAGTGTGATACAGAAGGGGGCACAGTGTGATAGTAAAGGGGACACAGCGTGATGGTAAAGGGGGCACAGTGTGATACAGAAGGAGCACAGTATGATGGTAAAGGAGACAGTGTGATACAAAAGGGTGCACACCGTGATGGTAAAGGGGGCACAGTGTGATACAGAAGGGGGCACAGTGTGATGGTAAAGGGGACACAGTGTGATACAGTAGTTGCACAGTGTGATACAGAAGGGGCACAGTGTGATACAGAAGGGGGCACAGCTTGATGGTAAAGGGGGCACAGTGTGATACAGAAGGGGGCACAGTGTGATACAGAAGGAGGCACAGTGTGATACAGAAGGGGGCACAGTGTGATACGGAAGGGGCACAGTGTGATACAGAAGGGGGCACAGCTTGATGGTTAAGGGGGCACAGTGTGATACAGAAGGGGGCACAGTGTGATACAGAAGGAGGTACAGTGTGATACAGAAGGGGGCACAGTGTGATACAGAAGGGGCACAGTGTGATACAGAAGGGGGCACAGTGTGATACAGAAGGGGCACAGTGTGATATAGAAGGGCAGAGTGTGATGATGAAGGGGGCCAGGGGGCACAGTGTGACACAGAAGGAGGCCAGGGGGCACAGTATGATGGTGAAGGGGGCCAGTGGGCACAGTGTGATTGTAAATGGGGCACAGTGTGATGGTGAAAGGGGCACAGTGTGATACAGAAGGGGTACAGTGGGATGGTGCAGGAGGCCAGGGGGCACAGGGTGATACAGAAGGAGCACAAGTTATATATTTATATATTTATATTAGAGATGGGCGGGTCCGGTTCTCCGAGAACCGAACCCACCCGAACTTTGGGTATCCGAGTACCGAGCTGAGCAGCTCGGTACTCTCCCGCCAATTCCGAATCCAAATCGAGGCCGAACGTCATTGTGACGTCGTCGGATCTCGGGACTCGGTTCTCGCGATACTTCAACTTTATAAATACACGCCTCCACAGCAATCCATCGCCATTTGACAGAGGGAGAGAGCAGGGTGTAGTCATAGGCTAATTAGAGCAGGGACAGAGAAAGAATACAATATTGTTCTTGCAATTGCTCTAACCAAAATCGCTAGTGCAGAGAGGAGGATAGAGGTTTATTATTTTTTCTTCATATTTGGCACTCCCCAGCGCTTTTGGGTTGTCCCCCATAATTGTGCATTAATATTTCTGGCTGTCAAAAGTCATATCTGTCAGCAGTATCTACTCAATAATTTTAAGCACTCCTCAGTGTTTTTGGGGTGTCCTCTCTAATTGTGCATTAATATTTCTGGCTGTCAAAAGTCATATCTGTCAGCAGTATCTACTCAATAATTTGTAGCACACCTCAGCGCTTTTGGGTTGTCCCCCATAATTGTGCATTAATATTTCTGGCTGTCAAAAGTCATATCTGTCAGCAGTATCTACTCAATAATTTTAAGCACTCCTCAGTGTTTTTGGGGTGTCCTCTCTAATTGTGCATTAATATTTCTGGCTGTCAAAAGTCATATCTGTCAGCAGTATCTACTCAATAATTTGTAGCACACCTCAGTGTTTTTGGGGTGTCCTCTCTAATTGTGCATTAATATTTCTGGCTGTCAAAAGTCATATCTGTCAGCAGTATCTACTCAATAATTTGTAGCACTCCTCAGTGTTTTTGGGGTGTCCTCTCTAATTGTGCATTAATATTTCTGGCTGTCAAAAGTCATATCTGTCAGCAGTATCTACTCAATAATTTTTAGCACTCCTCAGTGTTTTTGGGGTGTCCTCCCTAATTGTGCATTAATATTTCTGGCTGTCAAAAGTCATATCTGTCAGCAGTATCTACTCAATAATTTTTAGCACTCCTCAGTGTTTTTGGGGTGTCCTCCCTAATTGTGCATTAATATTTCTGGCTGTCAAAAGTCATATCTGTCAGCAGTATCTACTCAATAATTTTTAGCACTCCTCAGTGTTTTTGGGGTGTCCTCCCTAATTGTGCATTAATATTTCTGGCTGTCAAAAGTCATATCTGTCAGCAGTATCTACTCAATAATTTTTAGCACTCCTCAGTGTTTTTGGGGTGTCCTCCCTAATTGTGCATTAATATTTCTGGCTGTCAAAAGTCATATCTGTCAGCAGTATCTACTCAATAATTTTTAGCACTCCTCAGTGTTTTTGGGGTGTCCTCCCTAATTGTGCATTAATATTTCTGGCTGTCAAAAGTCATATCTGTCAGCAGTATCTACTCAATAATTTTTAGCACTCCTCAGTGTTTTTGGGGTGTCCTCCCTAATTGTGCATTAATATTTCTGGCTGTCAAAAGTCATATCTGTCAGCAGTATCTACTCAATAATTTTTAGCACTCCTCAGTGTTTTTGGGGTGTCCTCCCTAATTGTGCATTAATATTTCTGGCTGTCAAAAGTCATATCTGTCAGCAGTATCTACTCAATAATTTTTAGCACTCCTCAGTGTTTTTGGGGTGTCCTCCCTAATTGTGCATTAATATTTCTGGCTGTCAAAAGTCATATCTGTCAGCAGTATCTACTCAATAATTTTTAGCACTCCTCAGTGTTTTTGGGGTGTCCTCCCTAATTGTGCATTAATATTTCTGGCTGTCAAAAGTCATATCTGTCAGCAGTATCTACTCAATAATTTTTAGCACTCCTCAGTGTTTTTGGGGTGTCCTCCCTAATTGTGCATTAATATTTCTGGCTGTCAAAAGTCATATCTGTCAGCAGTATCTACTCAATAATTTTTAGCACTCCTCAGTGTTTTTGGGGTGTCCTCCCTAATTGTGCATTAATATTTCTGGCTGTCAAAAGTCATATCTGTCAGCAGTATCTACTCAATAATTTTTAGCACTCCTCAGTGTTTTTGGGGTGTCCTCCCTAATTGTGCATTAATATTTCTGGCTGTCAAAAGTCATATCTGTCAGCAGTATCTACGCAATAATTTTTAGCACTCCTCAGTGTTTTTGGGGTGTCCTCCCTAATTGTGCATTAATATTTCTGGCTGTCAAAAGTCATATCTGTCAGCAGTATCTACGCAATAATTTTTAGCACTCCCCAGTGGTTTGCGCTCAGAATGGATTCAAAGCAGTCCACATATGATCTAAATGAGCAACCAGGTTCTGTCACCAGTCCTGATGTTAGTGTTCCCAGTACGTCATCTGGCCAAGGCGATGTCAAACAACAGAGTGTTTTCAAATTAGTGCAAAAAACAAAAACCAAAAAATTTTTTACTGTATTGAAGCGAAAAAGAAGTGTAACTGAGCAAAAGTTAAGTGACGATAAAAAAAAAATTGCAAGCATGCCATTCTACACACGCAGTGGCAAAGAGAGAATGAGGCCTTCACCTTTGGCTATTAGTGGCAGATCCCAAAAAGTTACCCAGCCTACAATTGGTGCACAACTACTGTTACGCGTCAAAGCCGAGCTGCAAGATAACAGTGAGGCATTACAGGAGAATATTTGCTCTGATTCACAAATGACAACAATCCCTGTGGAGAGTCCATCCAACAGTGGGATGTCTAATCGTGAGCATTCTGCTGATGTGTGCCTTAATAGCCCGAGTGTAGCCGGTGATACCCAAATTGAGGATGCCACTTTGGAATTAGAAGAGGATGAGGGGGAGATTTGTGTAGGCGACGAGGGCGCTAATGAGGATGTTGATGAGGATGAGGTTGTTTGTGTAAGTCCTGCACCAGTGGCAGCAGTTCTGGCACGTGACAAGAAAAAGGCCATTGTCATGCCTGGGCATAAAACAAAAAAATCCACTTCTTATGTGTGGAATTATTTCTACCCAAATCCAGACAACAATTGTATAGCCATTTGTAGTGTATGTGAAGCCACAGTCAGTCGAGGGAGGGACCTTAACCATCTTGGAACCTCGTCTATGTTACGCCATTTAACGAGAGTTCATGGCAAAGTGTTGGGAAAAGCTGAAAGTTCTTCCCAAAAGAATACAAGCACTCCCTCATCAGCTAAGACCCTCCGCTCACCGACATACCGACGGCCACAAAATACACCCACCACACCATCCTCATCAATATCCTCAGTAGCGCTCGGAGTTAGCCCGGCATCCCACTTAAGGCTGGATGACTCCGGCACTATTATTGATTCCTCTGAAGAAAGCGTTAGTCCTGCTGCTGCTGTTGCTGCTGCTGGGGGTGAATCGTCATCCCAGAGGCAGGTGAATAAAATGAGCAGTCCTACATTTCAGCAATTAACTGTGAAACAATCATTTGCGAGGGGAAGCAAATATGACAGCAGTCACCCAGTCGCCAAGCGAATCACAGACGCCATGGCTGCAATGTTAGTGTTAGATCTGCGTCCAATCTCCACAATAAACGCAGCTGGTTTTTCACAGTTAATTGAGGTTTTGTGTCCGCGTTACAGAATTCCATCGCGACACCATTTCTCCCGTAAAGCTATTCCACAACTATACCAAAAAGTGTGTAAAAATGTAGAGATTGCGCTGAAAAATGCCATTCTGCCCACTGTTCACTTAACCACAGATATGTGGACAAGTGGAAGTGGCCAAACCAAAGACTATATGACTGTGACAGCCCACTGGGTTGGTCATTCACCTTCACCAGCAGGAACAGCAGCAGCATGTACACCACTACGTAACATTTGTCACAGGCAGGCCACTCTTTGTATCACCGGCTTCACTAACAGGCATACGGCTGACAATTTGTTACGCAAACTGAGAGATGTGATTGATGCATGGCTTATACCACTCGGACTCTCCCCAGGGTATGTCATTTCAGATAACGCCAACAATATAGTGCGAGCATTACAGCTGGGTGATTTCCAACATATTCCCTGTTTTGCTCACACCATCAACTTGGTGGTGCAGAGCTTCCTACGAAATAACCGTGAGGTGCAGGAGATGCTTTCGGTGGCCCGTAAAATTTCAGGCCATTTCAGGCATTCAGCCACAGCATGTAGGAGATTACAGCAGCTCCAAGAGCAGTTTAACTTGCCCTGCCACCAACTTAAGCAAGAGGTGGTAACTCGGTGGAATTCCACCCTGTACATGCTTCAGAGGATGGAGGAACAGCGCAAAGCCATCCAAGCATATTGCACAAGTCATGACATTGGGAAAGGAGGGGGGATGTATTTCACTCTTGCACAGTGGGGAATCCTTTCAGTGCTGTGCAAGGTGCTGAAACCATTTGAAGTTGTGACATGTGAGGTCAGTGCAGACTCTGCTAGTTTGAGCCAAGTCATTCCTTTAATTAGACTATTGGAAAAGCAGCTTGAGAAAATGAAGGAGGAGCTGAAAGCAAGCAATTCAGCAAAGTATGTTGGCCTTGTCGATCAAGTACTTAATTCGCTTCACAATGATCCTCGAGTTATTAAGATCTTGAACTCGGATCAGTACGTTTTGGCCACTGTGCTTGATCCAAGGTTTAAAAGCTACATTGAGTCTTTACTTGTAAATGAGCGAGATGTGAACTTTTGCAAGGAGCTATTGCTCAGCAAGTTGGCCGCTGAACTGGGCCTCGGCTTGACGACGTGTCCTCCTTCACTTTCTCAAGCTGTTGCTCGTAAAAAATTAAATTTCCAAAAAAGAAGCAGGGAAGACACAGGGGGCAGACGAGAACAATTTAACATCTGGGCTGGTTTGAAGGATTTTTCAAAAAAATGTGTCACTTTGCCCATAACTCCATCCAATATGAGTATAAACATGCAAAGGATGGTGGAGGATTACTTTCAAGAGGTAGTTGATATGGAAATGTCAGACAGTCCCTTTCCTTACTGGGAAGAAAAGCAGGCCATTTGGAAACCCATGTACAAACTTGCTTTGCAATACCTAAGCTGCCCACCCTCCAGTGTGTACTCTGAACGAGTGTTCAGCACAGCAGGGAACTTAGTCAGTGATCGCCGTAGAAGGTTACTTCCCAAAAATGTGGAGAAAATGATGTTTATAAAAATGAACTACATCTTCCACGAGGAAGGCGTTCACCATCCAAGACATCCAAGCACTGACTGTTCTCTAATGGCGGATTCAAGCGGCGATGAATTGATAGTCTGTGATGATGACGTACACACTGATGAGGGTGAGGATGAAGCTGAAGATGATGCCGATAACATCTTTTTAAAACTTTCTATGTAAGTGTAGGGTGCAATCTACCCCCAAAGAGGAAAGGGACTTGTGGCATTTCCATATCACATACCATCTTGAAAGGCTGCTGTTAGGGCAATTTATCCTTAAGGGTAGGGTGTCATAGACAGAGTGACCCTAAACTGGCTTTGTCCATTTTTCATAATATTGTACAGTCTATAATGGCTGAATTTTTTAGTATTTTATACAAGTGGAGGGGGGCCTAGAGAGACAGAAACCAAACTGGCTTTCTCCATGTCAATTAATATTGTACAGTCTATAATGGCTGAATTTTTTGGTATTTTATACAAGTGGAGGGGGGCCTAGAGAGACAGAGTGACCCCAAACTGTCTTTCTCCATGTCAATTAATATTGTACAGTCTATAATGGCTGAATTTTTTAGTATTTTATACAAGTGGAGGGGGGCCTAGAGAGACAGAAACCAAACTGGCTTTCTCCATGTCAATTAATATTGTACAGTCTATAATGGCTGAATTTTTGGGTATTTGATACAAGTGGAGGGGGGCCTAGAGAGACAGAGTGACCCCAAACTGTCTTTCTCCATGTCAATTAATATTGTACAGTCTATAATGGCTGAATTTTTTGGTATTTTATACAAGTGGAGGGGGGCCTTGAGAGACAGAAACCAAACTGGCTTTCTCCATGTCAATTAATATTGTACAGTCTATAATGGCTGAATTTTTTGGTATTTTATACAAGTGGAGGGGGGCCTTGAGAGACAGAAACCAAACTGTCTTTCTCCATGTCAATTAATATTGTACAGTCTATAATGGCTGAATTTTTTGGTATTTTATACAAGTGGAGGGGGGCCTTGAGAGACAGAAACCAAACTGGCTTTTTCCATTTCTTTACATATTTAACTATAAGTGTAGGGTGTAATATACATTCAAAGACGATGGCTGCATTGCCAATATGCATAGATGGAGAGGAAGACAATCTGTTTTGTGTGTAGAATAGGCCTACCAACGAAGAATTAAACTGTTTTTTTGGATGATTTATTACCTCAACAATTAGATTACTTGTCTCTAAAACAGTTGGAGCACTAAATTGGGTTAATTTAGGCCCAAAAACATGGATTTTCCCAAAAAATAGCAAAACAAAACCAAACAAAACCAAAACCAAAACCAAAACACGCAATGGAGGTTTTGCAAAACCAAAACCAAAACCAAAACACGACGGTAATCCAGATCCAAAACCGAATCCAAAACCAAAACACGGGGGTCAGTGACCATCTCTAATTTATATTTCTTATACTTGAAATTCGAAGTAAACAAAACAAAAAGATACTATCATTTTTTTGTTTTTTGT
The DNA here is from genome assembly GCF_038048845.1 of Mixophyes fleayi. Lineage (NCBI taxonomy): Eukaryota > Metazoa > Chordata > Amphibia > Anura > Limnodynastidae > Mixophyes > Mixophyes fleayi. The sequence continues at coordinate 160,218 of NW_027445893.1, read as the reverse complement.
GTACATTCGTATACCATCGTATTTAACCGTATTGTTTTTTAAAAGGTGAAACAATATTCTGCAGCCTCGTTCAGTGCATAATGATGCATCATATGTAATTGATCAGCAAGCAAAACACTGAGTTAACTAGATAACAAAAATACTGGACAAACAAAGCGTAATACGGAACATATAGCAAACAGATACAAGAACACATATCGTGGCAGGAAGGGATCGGTTTCTGTGGGGATTATTTATCAATTTGCAACAATACGGATGATTTTCTTTATGCCGCTTATCAAATCGATAAGAATCGTTTATTGGCGCATTTTATTAAGAATAGGTCGCCGGCTAATCCAGTCTCTGTACTGTAGATATGCGCAAATGTGAATCGGCTCGAGCCTGCGTAGTGGGGTTGAAAGCCAAGATTTAATTTGGTAAAAAACAAAAGTGGTAGAAAAAATAGATAGAAATTAAATAAAGCAACTATTCAATCATTTTCATCTGTTAATCATCAATAGTAACTCTATAGCCAGCAGTAACCCTTTGATGTATAGTGTGAAGCGGGAAAAAGCCTTCGATGAGTTAAATACATTGCTACAAAGTACACAATGAAGCCACAATAGTTTAGTAATGTAATTAGTAACACTGATTGATAGACAGAATCTAGATATATATATAGGTGCTCTTACAGTGACCTATAGGAAACAGCCTACACTGTTAACCAATCACAGGCTTTCCTTCTCTTGGTTACTATGACAGCAGCCACGGTGTGATCACTAGAGGGAGATAGTGTAAGGCTGCGGAGGTGAGAAATTGTCTGCAGCTCTGCTCCTACTGCTGTGATAGGAGAGGCTGACCCTCCAGCTGCCCTCTGTATAACAGCTGTATCCCATAAGAGAGATAGGTATGAGATAGATATATATATATATATTATAGCTATGAGTTATATATATAGATATTATATAGATATGAGATAGGTAGATATTAGATAGGTAGATAGATAGATATGAGATAGTAGATAGATAGATAAGAGATAGATAGATAGATATGAGATAGATAGACATGAGATAGATAGATAAGAGATAGATAGATATGAGATAGATAGATGATAGATAGATAGATAGATAGATAGATAGATAAGAGATAGATAGATAGATATGAGATAGATAGACATGAGATCGATAGATATGAGATACATAGATAGATAGATAGATATTAGATAGATAGATAGATATGAGATATATAGATATATATTAGATAAATAGATAGATAGATATGAGATAGATAGATAGATAGATAGATAGATAGATAGATAGATAGATAGATAGATAAGAGATAGATAGATAAGAGATAAATAGATAGATATGAGATAGATAGACATGAGATCGATAGATATGAGATACATAGATAGATAGATATTAGTAGATATGAGATAGATAGATAGATATGAGATAGATAGATAGATAGATAGATAGATAGATAGGTATGAGATACATAGATAGATAGATATGAGATAGATAGATAGATAGATAGATAGGTATGAGATACATAGATAGATAGATATGAGATAGATAGATAGATAGATAGGTATGAGATACATAGATAGGTAAATTTCCAAAGGGGGGTGTTTCACACACCCTAATTTCCAACTATATTAAAGGTGCTACACTGTTGTGACTGAAAATACTATACACAATCCAAAATACAGATACAGGTGCTCACTTTAAGCACTAAGAACATATTTATTTATATGTGTATATATATATATATATATATATATATATATATATATATATATATATATTAAAGACAGGTATATGTTAAACTCTCCAGTAATATAACTCTATAATATATTAGTGCTTATTTAAGTCTCATGGACAAAACCATGTTACAATGCAAGGGGTGCAAATTAGTTTTCTGTTTTGCACATAAGTTAAATACTGACTGTTTTTCATGTAACACACAAATACTTGACAGCTTATTTGTACACTGAAATTTAAAGTTGATGTTTGTGCGCTACATGAAAAAACAGTCAGTATTTAACTTGTGCAAAACAGAATACTAATTTGCACCCCTTGCACTGTAACATGGTTTTGTCCAGGAGACTGAAATAAGAAGTTTCTTAAGTTAAGATCCTTAATGAATCAGGCCCCTGGTTCTTAGTGCATATTTTGATCAAATTGTGGATGCCCATCTACCACGTCATAGATAGATTGATATATAGATAAATGGATATCCGATACGTAGATCAATAAATAGATTGATAGATAATCGATATGAGATAGATAAATATTAGACAGCTATGAGAAGAATGCGTTTTCCCATTTTTTCATGGATTTCCTGCCACAGTCCAAAATCATATTGCTAGATTAATAGATTGATATTCGTGTGTGTCTTTGTGTGGTAGACACTTTAGACTGTAAGCTCCACTGGTGCATGGACTGATGTAAATGATTAAAACATTCTTTGTAAATCTTTACATTATAAGTTGCTAATATATCAATAAATGTTAATAACAATAAAATATATAATAAATAGATATAGTTTCCGCTGTTACACAGAACAGGTTTTGTAAGAGATGTTTCCACTTCACAGTGTTGACTTTCTTTGTTATATTTACATAAACATAGAGATGTGGTGAGGGGAAAGAGCTGTGCGGTTGGTTATTGACGCTTTTGTGACATTTTCCTATGAGCATCATACTGTGGGGTTTTGTTTTTTCTTGCAATTACTTTGTAACTTGCAGCAAAAATTTTTTGCCCCAGTAGAAAAATATATTTTCTATTTATAAATGGTTTACTAAGCTCACACATTGGTTTGACGTTGCCAAATCTCCATTCTTCATTTGCTGTTTTTGAGTGTCAAATGAATACTGCTATTGTTTTCTACACAGTTAACCACTGTCATATGTGTTACACCGACACACTTACATCATACTTCCCCACGTTCCTGGAATGTCCGGGAGACTCCCGATTTTCAGGTAGGTCTCCCGGACTTCCGGACTCCCAGGAGATCGTGGCATTCTCCCGCATTCTGCCCACTTCCTAGTGACACTTCCTAATGATGCGATTTGCAGTCAGTCACACCCCCCTATCCCGATTCTGCCTACCCAAATGTTGTCATGTATGAGGACGTATTCTTAACCACAATGGTTAAGCTCACAAAATGGCTGCCGCTGTGTGCAAGAGAGAAGGTTTTCTTACCCATAAATGGTAAAGACTGTTTTACTTGGATTTCTGAGGTGAACAGAAATGTCAACAGAGCAACAATGACCAAATTATCTGTAAGAAAGCAACGACTATTGTGATAAGCATCTCTCAGACAGAACATATTTACGTAACAGGATATGTATTTTCTCACTGTCCTGTTCCATTAACAGTGACAGGAATAACGGTAATGTTTATCTCTATAATATGCAAAGTAACCCGAGCTGAGAACAAAGTCACTAATTCACATATAAATGGCCGTGTGTGCTCTATATCTCACCGATCGCTTAGTGATGTCACTGGATTCTAATGAACTATGTGCTGAACACGCTTGTATGGGAACATGCCACAGCACACGCTCAGTTTTGGTTGTATTGTGTATTGTATAGTTCCAGGTGAGCACTGACCCAATGTTGTGACCGTTGTGGATGTGTTCCCAATGAGTATTTATTATGTTCCCACTCACATTAATATCTATCTATCTCATATCTATCTATCTATCTATCTATCTATCTATCTATCTATCTATCTATCTCATATCTATCTATCTCATATCTATCTATCTATCTATCTATCTATCTATCTCATATCTATCTCATATCTATCTATCTATCTCATATCTATCGATCTCATATTTATCTATCTAGATATCTACACATCTATCGATCGCATATCTAACTCTATCTATCTATCTCATATCTATCTCTATCTATCTATCCATCTATCTATCTCATATCTATCTATCTATCTCATATCTATCAATCTATCTATCTATCTATCTATCTATCTATCTATCTATCTCATATCTATCTATCTCTCTATCTATCTCATATCTATCTATCTATCTATCTATCTATCTCATATCTATCGATCTATCTATCTATCTATCTATCTATCTCATATCTATCTATCTATCTATCTCATATCTATCTATCTATCTATCTCATATCTATCTATCTATCTATCTATCTATCTATCTATCTCATATCTATCGATCTATCTATCTATCTATCTATCTATCTATCTATCTATCTATCTATCTCATATCTATCTATCTATCTATCTATCTCATATCTATCTATCTATCTATCTATCAATCTCATATCTATCTATCTCATATCTATCTATCTCATATCTATCTATCTGTCTATCTATCTATCTATCTGTCTATCTATCTATCTATCTATCTATCTATCTATCTATCTATCTCATATCTATTGATCTATCTATCTCATATCTATCTATCTATCTATATATCCATCAATCTCATATATATCTATCTCATATCTATCTATCTATCTATCTATCTATCTATCTCATATCTATTTATCTATCTATCTATCTATCTATCTATCTATCTATCTATCTATCTCATATCTATCTATCTATCTAGCTCATATTTATCTATCTATCTATCTATCTATCTATCTATCTATCTATCTCATATCTATCTATCTCATATCTATCTATCTATCTATCTCATATTTATCTATCTATCTCATATCTATATATCTACCTATCTCATATCTATCGATCTCATATTTATCTATCTAGGTATCTACACATCTATCTCATATCTATTGAGCTATCTATCTATCTATCTCATATCTATCTGTTATCTCATCTATCTATCTATCTATCTATCTATCTCATATATATCTCATATCTATCTCCTATCTATCTCATATTTATCTCCTATCTATCTCATATCTATCTATCTATCTATCTATCTCATATATATCTCATATCTATCTCCTATCTATCTATCTATCTATCACATATCTATCTATCTATCTATCTCATATTTGTCTCATATCTATCTGTTATCTCATATCTATCTATCTATCTATCTATCTATCTATCTCATATCTATCTATCTATCAATCTCATATCTATCTATCTATTCATCTATCTATCTATCTATCTATCTATCTATCTCATATCTATCTATCTCATATCTATCTATCTATCTATCTATCTATCTATCTATCTATCTATCTCATGTTTGTCTCATATCTATCTGTTATCTCATATCTATCTATCTATCTATCTCATATCTATCTATCTATCTATCTATCTATCAATCTCATATCTATCTATCTATTCATCTATCTATCTATCTATCTCATATCTATTTATCTCATATCTATCTATCTATATCTATCTATCTATCTATCTATCTATCTATCTATCTATCTATCTCCTATCTATCTCATATCTCATATCTATCTATCTATCTATCTATCTATCGCATATCTATCTATCTATCTATCTATCTATCTATCTATCTATCTATCTATCTCATGTTTGTCTCATATCTATCTATATATCTCATATCTATCTATCAATCTCATATCTATCTATCAATCTCATATCTATCTATGTCATATCTATCTATCTATCTATCTATCTATCTATCTATCTATCTAGCTATCTCGTTTGTCTCATATCTATCTATATATCTCATATCTATCTATCAATCTCATATCTATCTATCAATCTCATATCTATCTATGTCATATTTATCTATCTATCTATCTATCTATCTATCTATCTATCTATCTATCTATCTATCTATCTATCTCATGTTTGTCTCATATCTATCTGTTATCTCATATCTATCTATCTCATATCTATCTATCTATCTATCTATCTATCTATCTATCTCATATCTATCTATTTATCTATCTATCTATCTATCTATCTATCTATCTATCTATCTATCTATCTATCTATCTCTCTCTCTGGTCTGTGTGTCCATTCATCTCTCTCTCCCATACTAGTCTGTCCCAAACCATAAACTACTTCACGTTCTGTTTTAAGACCCCACATCCCAGACCTCCCTCTGAAAATCCTTTCGTTGTTTCCTCCTTCTATTCTCTGTAAGTATGTTGTGTGTGTACACGTGTGTGGTATACCTGTACGTGTGTGTTACATGACACACTGCCTGCGGTATATAAATCCTGTCTTGTAGCAGAGGGGAGGGGGTAGATATAAAGACCCAGTGTCTGCCCCCCCCCCAGTCATTAAGCAGCAGCTGGAGCCAGCACAGGGTGAGAGAGGTACTGGGCTGACATATATAGGTGGAGGATGAATGAAAGGGGGTGTGAGGGGGGAGGGCCCTCTTACTGACAGCTTGGCCTTGCAGAGGGTGGGCTCAGAGCTACTGCAGCCCACTGGGCTTGTGCTAGCTGATTGAGAGAAACAGCCCGCATCACTGCAGAGCCCACTGCAGACAGACACAGGCAGAGGGAGGATCAGGGCAGAATACAGGCACATTGCTCTGCAAGGAGGAGGAAGTACCACACACTGCAGCTGGTAGGCTTTAATCTTCATTTGCTGGGTGTTGCTGAGGCTTGTGCAGTATGGATCTTGCTGGGGGATGTGGGGATCTGGGCTGTGGGAGGTGTGTGTGGGGTCTCTTCATTGCTCCTCTGTTGCATCAGTGATGAGGTGTTCATTGTGCTATTATACATGAGATTCAGGACCCTCCATCCATCAGCCCAAATCATTCTGCTGCCTGGCAGAGGAGCCTCTGACCACCCATCTTGCATCCCAGGGAGTAATCCCTCCTGGGCTCTGACCAAGGAAGAATTTCGCTGCATGGCTACAGAAAGGCAACGTTTTCCTCTGGATACTTCCCAAATTCAACCGGATTATTGCTGGATGAGAGGTTTCCTGGTTCTAATCCTACAAACGGTTTAATGCTTTCTCATTTGCACCCGCCCAGCATCTGCCAAGCACCATGACCACCGTGCCAACTGGAGGTGACTGCTATGGTTTGCAATCGCATTTGAATGTAAATACAGGGGGACCCTAGGGGGTGTGGGGGTTTGTGCAAGCATAAATGCTATAGAGAGAGCATAACCCAGGGAGAGGAGGGGGGGGGGGGTACAGACGAAGCAGTGTGCAGGTTACATCTAATCTGCCTTTCAGATAACCTTTGCAGAATCTGGCCTCCTAAAATTCTGACAAGCCTGCAGCAGGGGAGTGGGGTACATTATTCATGAGGGGTTTCTGTTCTGAGGGTCTCTCTCTTTGACTAACAATGCCTTGCAGAGATGCTATCCCAATACAGGCAAGTAGGTGTGTGTGTGTCATTGCATTCTGCTAATATAAGACGAGCAGATGGTAAATATATCGGTGCAATTGGCAACATGCTCAGATCTACAAACGTTTTTCCTTTCCGCTCTTCAATATTGATATCTGTGTGATCTGCAATGTTTTATTGTTTACTAGTTCGCATTACATAGGTTGGATTGGAATTCAAGCAGACATAAATATCGCATGTCCTTTTGTGTTTGGGAAATATTTACTGTTTCTGCTCCTGGATGACTTGGTCAGCCTAATATTTGGTCGTGATGTGACATTTTGGCTGTCTTTCTGCTGTCACCTCATAATTTGAAGGGTTAATGTCTTAGAATAGTACCGAATTCTAGCATTGTACACTTTAGTGTTGTAAACTGTGATGACAGCAAAGCTGTTTGTCTTGTACAATGGTGTAGGTGACATTACTGACAGTTGTATATATATCTACTGGCGATTTAGTGATGTTGGCAACTATGGGGGGGGGGGGGGGGGCACCGCTACCATTGTCAGTAAAGAATACAATTAGGCTCAGATCAGCCATATTTTAGAGAAAGAGAGAAGTTACTTAGGGCACTCTGATACAAGCAGGAAGGTGATACAATGATATCATGTGACACAAAGTGACTTAGGTGACTGATTGGCTTTATTCAGTATCATTGTTCCAGGCGCAATGTTTTCTCATTTGCAAAACTTTGCCAGAAAATAGAAACTATTATTAGGGCTGAAATGATCATTCTGACATGAAAAAAACAGGGCTTTAAAATGTTCTCAGGCCCTACAACACAATCTTTCCATTTAGGTCTCAAGTAAGGTGAAACAGTTATTGAGACCTATTCCCAAGTAATCTGTAAATGTCAACACATCAAGGGCTTTCAATTATGGGAACATAAGCATTGTGAGTTAAAGATTTGTTTTTGAGGAAAAAAGGGGGACTGTTGAGAAAATCAGGACTCCTGAAAGCTCTAGCCATCATCTGATTGGTTGATATCGGTTATTTTGTTCCCATTGCTCATGACTATTCCAAAAGGGGTTTTTACAAATCTCGTTAGTCATATTTTTCCTGTAAGGGTCTATTGTCATTGATGAAATATGTCCCTATTGTCAGAACTATGGCACAGTAGCCCTGAGTGATATCAAATGTATTTCCATTAAAAGAAAAAAAAATCCGTTCTCCACCCCCTGTCTCTCTTCCTTTCCTACTGGAACCCATTGTTTTCCGATCATTCTATTGTCTCAGCGCTAGATCTCCAGATGTATAGCGCAGGCTGTCAATCTCCTATGCTAGCAGGGGGGACAGACATGGAGATTGAGAGTCATTATTAATAACATACCCCCCCTCCCCCCAACAATATTTCCAGTGGCCAAAAAGGGACATTTTACATTTCTTATAAATAATCACATTTTTGTCTGCTACTAAATACAATTTACTTTACAGTTATATAACAAGAAAACATGCACTAAAAACACTTAATTACATGGTGAGTGCTATTATACATATTGGAGCTAAGTATATATTGTGGGATTTTATCCATACTGATCTATACAGATCAGCAGCTCTCTAACTGTTGTGGAACTACAAGTCCCAGCATGTCCTGCAATTCATGGTTGGTTTGCAAACTGGAAGTCCCTTCAGACTGACAGGTTATTGCTGGGTCTTGTAGTTCAGCGACAAACGGAAAGCCACAGGCTGTCTATATCTGCATTGACACAAAAAGAGGGACAGTTTGGAAGAAAAGGGGAACCAGGGTTTGAGATGTAAAAGGACAGTTGGTAGGTAAACATGAGCAGAGATTATAGCAGGAATCATATAGAGAGGATGGTGACAGGGGGAGAGGTGTTAGCTGATTGGTTGCAGAACATCCAAATTCCGCTGATATGTTGGTAACACACAGGCTGCCAAATTCACCTGACACGCGTGTTGTGATTGCAGTGGTGGTCAGTAGCTCACAATACTATAAGCCATATTGTTTACATAATACCTGGATGATATAAGGGGGCAGGGTTGCCCCTATCCTCTAGTTTGATGGATTTTGTAATTATAGCAGGTTCGACTGAGTTATGGTTTGTCTTACACCTAGGTTTTCCCTAAACTCCACAGAGAATTTCTAGGTTTTGTCATTGGAATTATTGACTTATTCTTCTTTCCCTGAAATCAGAATTAGTGGCCTCATTCATTAAGGATCTTAACTTGAGAAACTTCTTATTTCAGTCTCCTGGACAAAACCATGTTACAATGCAAGGGGTGCAAATTAGTATTCTGTTTTGCACATAAGTTAAATACTGACTGTTTTTTCATGTAGCACACAAATACTTGATAGCTTATTTGTACACTGACATTTAAAGTTGATATTTGTGTGCTACATAAAAAAAACAGTCAGTATTTAACTTATGTGCAAAACCGAATACTAATTTGCACCCCTTGCAATGTAACATGGTTTTGTCCAGGAGACTGAAATAAGAAGTTTCTCAAGTTAAGATCCTTAATGAATCAGGCCCTAGATTGCGATTGAATAGACAGAATTAGTGGGAATTAGTTCTGTGTCCAATCGTGACACGCTAAAGCTTAAGTATGGGGTCACCCTGGTGTTTATTCAGCTAGAAATTCGTTGGCGTTCATAGCTCCTAGTTTGTTGGTGCGGACACTTTTAAGCGGATGGGGAACGATCCTTCCCCTAACACTGGGGGGTGAATGTGCGCAGAAGAAGCTGCGCGCTATGTTTCCTACGCATTATCGTTTCCGCGTGACGGGAAACAATAACGGCACAGCTTTTAAAACTAATTTCACCCAAAATTAAAGATTTTCGGAACTTGTGCCCAATGGCTAATGCTTTACGAAGATGGTGTTAGACATTAAAACCTATGGGGAAAGCATTGTGGCTATATTATTCCCTGCCACCTTCTGGTGGGAATACCAGATATTCCTTTTTTTTTCATTTGGTTCTAATCTACCTACATTACAGTGAGGTCCCAGCTCTCATATTTCTTCCCTTCCACAGTCACTTGGCAGGAATCCACAACAAGCATTTTTTTTAATTACTTTTCTGCAACAATGTTGCTGCACGTTGCAAAACAGCTAATATTTTGTGCGGCAGACAGAAGCTGATCTGTTACAATGTCTTTCAATCATAAGGCGCAAGATAAATAAACAACAATGTTTGCACAGGAACTTATTATACTTTGGGGGGATATAACTAAGAAAAATTGAGTGGAGATTTCCTCTAACCAATTACTTCTAACTGGGTAAAAAATAAAATCAACATAAAATAAAGTCTAGAAATCATTTTGTGTTCAACATGACAGCATTTGGTTTGTGTTGTTCAATATTGCTGCACTCGTAAGTGAGCAAAGTCTTTACACAATATCCTCTCGCTCTTCCTCATTATATTTAAAGAGATCAAAATACTTAAACCCACCACCCGAAAAACAAGATGAGCTCCGAAATCCATTCAGTGATTCGTTTTAAATTGATTTTGTGAAATAATTTGTCTTTCTGATTGGACATTTGGGGTTTTGTATGAATGCTCATAGGACACTCTAAAGGGGTAAATGTATCAAGCTGCGGGTTTGAAAAAGTGGTGATGTTGCCTATAGCAACCAATCAGACTCTAGTTATCATGTATTTAGTACATTCTACAAAGTGATAACCTAGTTAGTGATAACTAGGCAACATCTCCACTTTGTCAAACCCACAGTTTAGTAAATATACCCCTTAGAGGTATTGCCAGCAGTAGCACCACTTTTCCTGCTCTGAGTCTGGAACCTGATTTGAGTGCTGACTTGGATTATTTGCACGGACAACTCTGCCTCTCATTGGTTACTTAGGAAACACTGATGTTGCAGACAGCAGGACAAATAGTAGAGGACACTGAACATTTTTTGCTCTTTCACTGGCTTCACATCTACCCTTAGAGCCAGTTCCGAGGGCAGGAAAAAGAAATAGCTGCCTGGATTTGAGGTTAAGGTGGTGTATATGTAGGGAACAAAACCCCAACCAATGTAAGTCAGTGGTGGATCCAGGGGGTCGATCGGGGCAATCGCCCCCCAAGCAAGGGCTTGCTGCCGGCGGCTGCACACTAGGTGCAGCTCCGTTCGGCAGAGACAGGCAAAGAGAGTGTGCTGCCCAGCTGCTCTGATTGTGTTTTAAAAACAATCAGAGCCTGTCTCTGCCGAACGGAGCTGCACATAGTTTGCAGCCATAGGCAGCCTTAGCTGTCAAAAAGGGGGCAGAGACTAAATCGCCCCCCCTAAATCGTCCCCAGTAAAATGATTTTCTAGATCAGCCCATGATGTTAGTTGATAAACTGTGGATGACAGTACAGAATTACATAAGATAGTGTCAAATGGCAAATCCAAAAATTACGGTGTGTGGAAGGCACAGATAACTTTTATCTGGAATGAACTACAGAGAAAACAGATTTAAATATATTTACATATACCATTGTGACTAAAATGCTCTATAGCTCCTGCTGCTACATAAACATAGGGCCTGTAGATTTTGTATAGATTGTATAAGACATATTGGGATAAAAGTTTTGATGGCAGAGTGATAGGTATATGGCTAGTGCTGCCAATTATTGAATTTGTAAAGGCAAGTGGTTCTTAGGAAAGGAGAAGTTTTTGACATTTTGAGTCTGGTTGGGAAACAACTAAAATCGAGCCAGGCAATATCTATATTTTAAATGTGTCCAGTTTTAAATATTTGACCTGGAAACCCTGGAATAGAACTCTTTATCCATTTACACAATCTTATAAACTGCATCCATTACGGTGGATCTTTCCCAACTTGCCGCAAGTTACATTGTGGCCTTATTCCTCCAGCATAACCCATTTCACCTTTTACACACTCGTATACTCCTGTTTTTATTACTTCATTTTACAATTCCAGTAACACAGACTGATTTAATTGATGTTAAGGGCACAGGAATGTTTGGTCATTGTTTTTCTCTTACTTGTTTTTATTGCTGTTTTTTCAATTTTGCTTTTAATCCTGAGACTTAAATAAAAAAGAACAGAAGAAAACAACAAACAGCGAAGTACAGACTAACAAAAAGCCACAAAGCAAAAATAAATAAATACAATTAAATAAATAAAAAAACACTATTTACTAGTTTTTCACTGTTGTAGGCACATTGCATGTTTTGGTGATTACTGCGCTTCAAAACAATAGGGTTTTGCAACTGAAATACAGTTTGATACAGCGGAAGCGGATAATTCTGTAACAGGTGAAGTGAGTCATGTTGGAAAGTATACTATGCTATAAAGAACATTGCATCATTTTAAATTTATTGGGCGTTTATATATATATAAAAAAAAAATAGTAGCAGGAGCCTTTGACCACAGAGGAAACTGAGCATTCATTAGTTGTAACCCACGCATTTAGTTTATAAAAAAAGCGCTCAACACCTCATATATCTTGTGTACACTAAAAAAATATATATTTTTTTTTTGGGGGGGGGGGTGATTTCCACGTTCCTCTAAATGATTCAGACAAACAACAACAATATATATATATATATATATATATATATATATATATATTTATATATACTTTACAGATATGGGGGTAAATGTATCAATATGCGGGTTCTTCAACACCCGCGTGTTCAGCCTCTTCCGCGATTAAATTTCAAGCGGCGCTGCATTGTAAAGGGTTAACTTCCCTTTACAATGCAGCGCCGCTTGAAATTTAATCGCGGAAGAGGCTGAACACGCGGGTGTTGAAGAACCCGCATATTGATACATTTACCCCATGATGGGGTACATTTATAGCAGTAAACAAACCTTAGAGTTGTCGAGTCGCATTCTTATTTTTCCAATTTTTTTGTTTCAGAAATTATGGCACAGCTGCAAGAAAGTGGCAAACGCTATTTTTCGTTTTTGGGCGGGAAAAAAAATGAAGCGCACTTTCTTTTTTATAAATGTCGTAGATTAGTCTGGAGGCAATGGAGGAGCCACAGGGAGAAGTACAGACGTAAGATACATTCTATAAAAAATAAATAAAAAGTTGCGTTGGTAAATGCAAGGTAAAGGTTGCACAGATTGTTAGATAAACCTGCCTTTGTGTGATTGTAGAAATAGTTGTATACCTCCAGCAATGCAATGTTTTGATCTGAATTTATATAGAATACAGATGAATTAGAAATATAGAGTGCACTTGTGTCTACAGAAAGACTCCATGTTTTCTGCATATAGATTATGTCATGTGAACATTGGAGTAACAAGGAAGGGAATACAAATTATACAACAACCACTGACACCTGATCACTTATCACAGTTTAGCTCTAATCTCATTGTAGTCAATTGAAAGGACATAAGATCTGCCGGTTCTAACAATTCCTGGATCTTCTGGAACTAAGGATCTTTCATCCTGAAAGGATCAGCTGGTTCTACCAATACCTGCACCTTCTGGAACTAATGGTCATTAGTTGGAAAACATCTGCATGTTCTACCAATTCCCACTCCTTGTGGAACTAAGGATCATTCAGTCTGAAAGCATCTGTATGTTCTACCAATACCTGCACCCTCTGGAACTAAAGATATTTCATCCTGAAAGGATCAGCTGGTTATACCAATTCCTGCACCTTGTGGAATTTAGGATCTTTCATCCTGAAAGGATCAGCTGGTTCTACCAATTCATGCACCTTCTGGAACTAAGGATCTTTCATCCTGAAAGGATCAGCTGGTTCTGCCAATTCCTGCACCTTCTGGAACTAAGGGTCATTAGTCGGAAAACATCTGCATGTTCTACCAATTCCCACACCTTGTGGAACTAAGGATCATTCAGTCTGAAAGCATCCATTGGTTCTACCAATTCCTGCACCTTCTGAAACTAAGAATCTTCAGTCTGAAATGATCTGTCTATTCTACCAATCCCCACTCCTTGTGGAACTAAGGATCATTCAGTCAGAGCCCATCTACCTGTGCTACCAATTCTTGCACCTTCTGGCACTAAGAATCTTCAGTCTGTAAAGATCTGTCTGTTCTACCAATTCCTTGCACCCTATAGAACTAAGGATCATTCGGTCAGAAATCATGTGCATGTTCTACCAATTCTTGCACCTTCTGGAACTATGAATAATCTAATCAGAAAACATCTACCTGGTCTTTCTGAACTTTCTGGAACTAAGGACAAATTTGAAAAACAAACCTGGATTTTTGTTTTTGTTTTTTTGCTGGCCTTTTTTGTGATGCCCCCATACCACCTTCCCCCACTAATTTAACTCTCCATATATCTAGCCCACACTGCTTATCATTTGCATAAATAATTTAGCCTGAACTTATCCCCTGTATAAATGTATAAATGATGTTACTAATATAATATTAACATAAGCTGCCTTTGCTCCACTGCCACCCTAGTCCCGGATCTCTATAACCGTTCCACGAATCCACGACTGATTAAAAACCCTGTCCAGGGAGACCAGTGGTGAACATACTGTAGCTGAGGACAGATAGCATTGCAGTTCCTGTAGCAAATTATTTGCAGGAACAAAAAACATATTCTGTAATATATCATTATGTGTCAAGACAATGACCTCTAGTCTTAGAAGGTCAACGGACTAATAATCAGCAAATTATCAGTGCACAGTTTAAATGGAAAATTGTAAAAAAAAAGGGAAGTATGATGTTTTGGATGTCATATCTTCATTGGTCATCTTGTGAGAAATTGATAAGAGAGACTGATTGAATTGGATGGGGAGTCTTGAAAACCAGTAACAGCTGCAGGAATGATGTTGATCCAGCTTAAAAAATAATCATAATAAAAGAAATAATTTAAAAGTAGGCAAAACATTTTTATATCTAAAAAAAAATATTAACAACTAAAAGAAATGCTTTAGTCCAATACTAAAGCCATTTTTCATTCATTTCTTTCTGTTAGACACCGTACGCTTTTTTGAAGCAATGGAAACACCAAAATAAGGCCAAGTTCCAGCAACATACGTGTGCATATGAAACATTACACACTTATGTATTTTGTTTGTCTTTTTTTTAGCAGCAGCTTGTGATTTTTTTTTTCTATTACTGCTCATTGGAATCTGATGAAATAAATCAAAGCAAGAAAAATGCAGAAAATGAAATCCAAAGTCAAAACCCTGGAGTGTCCTGGATCTTAGAAGCGATCTCTCTGCAGTAGGTTAAACCCATACAGCTGTTCATTTCGCAGTGACATTTCCCGCAGCAGGTGGGGTCGCTGTACCATACAGGAGGTGCAGTTACAATTACCATGATTAGTACTTGTTTATGGGTGAAAGCAGCCTAACAAAATGTTTCCTTTCTGTCACTAATGTCTCTAAACTGGGAGCAGACTGGGTTCATTTCCTGCAGCATTTGTGTGACTTCAGGATGTTCAAGTGAACATGGGCCATTGTTACTTAGTAGATGCACACTTTGTTCTGACTGTGTCGAAGACTGTGACTTCTCACAATTAGTAATAAACTTCCCTATCTATATTTACTAAGCAGCAGTGGTGTAACTACCATTGCTGTGAGGGTTTAGTTGACTTGTTCCACTGATTTTGGACTTGTCTCATTATATGGAACTTTTGGACCAGACAGTGGAGATTTGCGACAGCAGGATTGGCAAATGACGAGCTTTTTGTGGCGAATGGGCAATCCATGGCATCTTGCACATATGCAAGAATTTTAAAAGGTGATAAAAATGTATTAATGACAATATCTGCAGTTGCTAGAAAATGAATTCTCCACACGTGGATGCAGAGCACCCCACCCCCAACACGCGTGATCTCCGGATCTCTCTTCATGATGAGAATGGAGGGGTTTGAGGCATCTCTTCAAAAAGAAAAACATACCCAGAATTCTTCAAAGTTATAGCAATACAGCATCGGTTCCCTTAAAAGAACAGATACGGAGGTACTTTCTTCAGACCATTTGGAATTAAAACCAGAATATTCTTACAGGATCCTCTGAGTTTTTAATAACCTTCCCCCATCCTGGACTCCCTGTGCCTCAAGACATGACATTTAAGTGTACCAACAACTGCCCAATAGTATGTATGATACTTTAATGCATAAAGAAAAACACAATGGACTCAATATAATTCTTTAAATTTACTTTATTGAATATTCTCAAGACGAATCAAATTTATTTGTTTTTTTTTAAAATTAATTTATTAAGGGTTTGTCTGATAAGTCAAATGACATTTTTCTACTCTGCATTATAAAACGGTCATGTGGCTCTTATAAACCTGTCCTATAAGAGGACCAAGATGGGGGAAACCTCTGGACTCACGAAGAGTCGTCCTTCAGCACTCAGGAGAGGAAAAACCCCCTGTGGAGGAAACCTCTGGGGAACCATGGCTAGAAGGACCGCCCTTCCCTCTGGGCACTAAGAGGCTATGCAGAGTTAAATGACCAAACTAGGTTTTAGGGTATCCAGCTCCATCTGCAGACACATCCAACGGAGACGCCCATGTCTGTGATGAGATACTAACCTCAGGTGGGCATCTCTTCCCTTTTTTGCCTCTCATCTCGATCCTCCTGTTTTCTTGAAACTGTTCTTCTAAATTTTCTCCTAAGAACCACGAGACCTAGAAAATATATCTTTGAAGAATGTACACATTCGTCTTGTAGCTTGGTAGTGGGCTTAGCAATAACAGATATATTGACAGTATGGTGTATCCTATGTGTGTTGGTACTCCTCCAGAATGAGCCCCTATTTCTTTATACCCAGTAAGGACCGCACCCATTGGCCTAAGGTACGATGATGCATCCTGGAGGAGAAAGTGCCTATCCTTACTTCTCCAGGATTATGCTATCACACCATGCTGTCATGGCATGATGCATCCTGGACAAGGATGTGCCTGATACTAACTTCTTCCTCAGGACAGTCTATATCTCACCATGCTGTCATGGTATGATGCATCCTGGAGGTGGAAATGCCTATCCTTACGTCTCCAGGACGCTCTACATCACACCATGCTGTCATGGTATGATTCATCCTGGAGGTGAATGTGCCTATACTTACCTCTTCTCAAGGACGATACATCCTGGAGAAGTGTGTGTCACCAGACGTAGGAACTGTATCCATCATCCTTGAAGTATGTTCCCCTTATCCTTGTTGCTTGTGTGCACCTCTATAAGAAGGGGTTGTTGTCTCTGTATATAGATGAGCGGCAATGAGAATGAATAAAAGGTCAATAAGGTTAAACCACTGATTGGCCAATACAATACAAATGTCAAAAGCCAATTAATTATATATTAAAAGACGTACGTTATAATTAGATTGCCCGGATTTTTTAAAATGAAAACTGAAGACTTATTCAACTATTATCTAAACTAGCTTTTAGGGTATCCAGCTCAGTCTACAGACACATCCAACGGAGACGCCCATGTCTGTGATGAGATACTAACCTCAGGTGGGCATCTATTCCCTTTTTTGCCTCTCATCTCAATCCTCCTGTTTTCTTGAAACTGTTCTTCTAAATTTTCTCCTAAGAACCATGAGACCTAGAAAATATATCTTTGAAGAATGTACACATTCGTCTTGTAGCTTGGTAGTGGGCTTAGCAATAACAGATATATTGACAGTATGGTGTATCCTATGTGTGTTGGTACTCCTCCAGAATGAGCCCCTATTTCTTTATACCCAGTAAGGACCGCACCCATTGGCCTAAGGTACGATGATGCATCCTGGAGGAGAAAGTGCCTATCCTTACTTCTCCAGGATTATGCTATCACACCATGCTGTCATGGCATGATGCATCCTGGACAAGGATGTGCCTGATTCTAACTTCTTCTCCAGGACGGTCTAGATCTCACCATGCTGTCATGGTATGATGCATCCTGGAGGTGGAAATGCCTATCCTTACGTCTCCAGGACGCTCTACATCACACCATGCTGTCATGGTATGATTCATCCTGGAGGTGAATGTGCCTATACTTACCTCTTCTCCAGGACGATACATCCTGGAGAAGTGTGTGTCACCAGACGTAGGAACTGTATCCATCATCCTTGAAGTATGTTCCCCTTATCCTTGTTGCTTGTGTGCACCTCTATAAGAAGGGGTTGTTGTCTCTGTATATAGATGAGCGGCAATGAGAATGAATAAAAGGTCAATAAGGTTAAACCACTGATTGGCCAATACAATACAAATGTCAAAAGCCAATTAATTATATATTAAAAGACGTACGTTATAATTAGATTGCCCGGATTTTTTAAAATGAAAACTGAAGACTTATTCAACTATTATCTAAACTAGCTTTTAGGGTATCCAGCTCAGTCTACAGACACATCCAACGGAGACGCCCATGTCTGTGATGAGATACTAACCTCAGGTGGGCATCTCTTCCCTTTTTTGCCTCTCATCTCAATCCTCCTGTTTTCTTGAAACTGTTCTTCTAAATTTTCTCCTAAGAACCATGAGACCTAGAAAATATATCTTTGAAGAATGTACACATTCGTCTTGTAGCTTGGTAGTGGGCTTAGCAATAACAGATATATTGACAGTATGGTGTATCCTATGTGTGTTGGTACTCCT
This sequence comes from Mixophyes fleayi, assembly GCF_038048845.1. Lineage (NCBI taxonomy): Eukaryota > Metazoa > Chordata > Amphibia > Anura > Limnodynastidae > Mixophyes > Mixophyes fleayi. The sequence continues at coordinate 141,448 of NW_027445893.1, read as the reverse complement.
CCAGAATGAGCCCCTATTTCTTTATACCCAGTAAGGACCGCACCCATTGGCCTAAGGTACGATGATGCATCCTGGAGGAGAAAGTGCCTATCCTTACTTCTCCAGGATTATGCTATCACACCATGCTGTCATGGCATGATGCATCCTGGACAAGGATGTGCCTGATTCTAACTTCTTCTCCAGGACGGTCTAGATCTCACCATGCTGTCATGGTATGATGCATCCTGGAGGTGCAAATGCCTATCCTTACGTCTCCAGGACGCTCTACATCACACCATGCTGTCATGGTATGATTCATCCTGGAGGTGAATGTGCCTATACTTACCTCTTCTCCAGGACGATACATCCTGGAGAAGTGTGTGTCACCAGACGTAGGAACTGTATCCATCATCCTTGAAGTATGTTCCCCTTATCCTTGTTGCTTGTGTGCACCTCTATAAGAAGGGGTTGTTGTCTCTGTATATAGATGAGCGGCAATGAGAATGAATAAAAGGTCAATAAGGTTAAACCACTGATTGGCCAATACAATACAAATGTCAAAAGCCAATTAATTATATATTAAAAGACGTACGTTATAATTAGATTGCCCGGATTTTTTAAAATGAAAACTGAAGACTTATTCAACTATTATCTAAACTAGCTTTTAGGGTATCCAGCTCAGTCTACAGACACATCCAACGGAGACGCCCATGTCTGTGATGAGATACTAACCTCAGGTGGGCATCTCTTCCCTTTTTTGCCTCTCATCTCGATCCTCCTGTTTTCTTGAAACTGTTCTTCTAAATTTTCTCCTAAGAACCATGAGACCTAGAAAATATATCTTTGAAGAATGTACACATTCGTCTTGTAGCTTGGTAGTGGGCTTAGCAATAACAGATATATTGACAGTATGGTGTATCCTATGTGTGTTGGTACTCCTCCAGAATGAGCCCCTATTTCTTTATACCCAGTAAGGACCGCACCCATTGGCCTAAGGTACGATGATGCATCCTGGAGGAGAAAGTGCCTATCCTTACTTCTCCAGGATTATGCTATCACACCATGCTGTCATGGCATGATGCATCCTGGACAAGGATGTGCCTGATTCTAACTTCTTCTCCAGGACGGTCTATATCTCACCATGCTGTCATGGTATGATGCATCCTGGAGGTGGAAATGCCTATCCTTACGTCTCCAGGACGCTCTACATCACACCATGCTGTCATGGTATGATTCATCCTGGAGGTGAATGTGCCTATACTTACCTCTTCTCCAGGACGATACATCCTGGAGAAGTGTGTGTCACCAGACGTAGGAACTGTATCCATCATCCTTGAAGTATGTTCCCCTTATCCTTGTTGCTTGTGTGCACCTCTAAAAGAAGGGGTTGTTGTCTCTGTATATAGATGAGCGGCAATGAGAATGAATAAAAAGGTCAATGAGGTTAAACCGCTGATTGGCCAATACAATACAAATGTCAAAAGCCAATTAACCTAGTAGTACAAGAAATACCCACCAGACTAACCTCAGAGCCTTCAGGGTGCAGGTCCTACTGCTTTCTCCCTGCAGTAGACTGATGACTAGTGGCCAGAAACTTCCCCTTATATAGGCAAGTGGTGTAACAATGACCCTCCCTATGTCATCCATGTGTGATGTAATGGGTGTGGCTGGTTTAGTGGGTGTGGCTGATGTTATGACAACATTCTTGGCTAGTTGTACTATGGATGGGACTAGTTAATGTGTGTTATAGGAAAAACATTTTGCTTTGTTGGTGTGACAGGAAAGTTACTAGTGGGTGTGGCCATGGAGGAGCTGGGAAATGTGACAGAACAATTTCTGAAAGTTTTGAATGTATGTAATAAAATTCTACATTTTCTATCAATTCACACTGCTGAGAATGGGAGGATGCATATTGTAACATGAGAACAATGGAAACCATATTTGCCAGCTGGCCATTATTTCCACGGACAGTTTTCAGTTTTTGTTCCTCTGCAAAATGTCCCTAAGGCGTAGTCTAAACCTTGTATTTGTCCCCACTGTAACAGAGCGTTAGAAGTGTGTTCATTAATATGTCTGGGTAACTTTTAGAAATACCTAATGTAAATGTGGAATCATGCATATAAAAGTATAGAAAGTGAAACTGAGTTTTCACACAAGTTTTTTTCTTACACGTCACAGTTTATTTATGTAAATAATAAAAAGCTGTCCCCTATTGATGTTGTACTGTGCCGTCAGTCTATGGTGAAGAACTACTATATGGTTCTCTTGATAAAAATGGTCTGTTCTTATTAGACTCCGCCCAGCAACATGACATCACCCAGCTTGGAGATGTTTTGGAATACACATGTTATTGAGCAACATTCATTATCGTTATCATGCTATATTGACATTTTTTCAGGACTGAAAGTAGAAGCAGCATCTGCCAGCATGGGTGGTCAAAGATTGTTAATAAGGAATTCACAAAATCTCTTTCATAAGATTGTGTCAGTGAGGACAGGGCTGCATGTGACAGGGGCAGTGACATGATGTGAGAGGGGAATGGAGGCAGCAGGAAGCCACAGACTGAGAGTTATATAGCAGAAGGAGCAGGGTCCCCCAGCAGCACAGATTATATCAGGAGATGAGTGATGTGTTAGTGAGGACAGGGCTGCATGTGACAGGGGCAGTGACATGATGTGAGGAGGGGAATGGCCACAGACTGAGCGTTATATAGTGGAAGGAGCAGGATCCCCCAGCAGCACAGAGTATATCAGGAGATGAGTGATGTGTTAGTGAGGACAGGGCTGCATGTGACAGGGGCAGTGACATGATGTGAGGAGGGGAATGGAGGCAGCAGGAAGCCACAGACTGAGAGTTATATAGTGGAAGTAGCAGGGTCCCCCAGCAGCACAGAGTATATCAGGAGATGAGTGATGTGTTAGTGAGGACAGGGCTACATGTGACAGGGGCAGTGACATGATGTGAGGAGGGGAATGGAGGCAGCAGGAAGCCACAGACTGAGAGTTATATAGTGGAAGGAGCAGGGTCCCCCAGCAGCACAGAGTATATCAGGAGATGAGTGATGTGTTAGTGAGGACAGGGCTGCATGTGACGGGGCAGTGACATGATGTGAGGATGGGAATGGAGGCAGCAGGAAGCCACAGACTGAGAGTTATATAGTGGAAGGAGCAGGGTCCCCAGCAGCACAGAGTATATCAGGAGATGAGTGATGTGTTAGTGAGGACAGGGCTGCATGTGACAGGGGCAGTGACATGATGTGCAGAGGGGAATGGAGGCAGCAGGAAGCCACAGACTGAGAGTTATATGGAGGAAGGAGCTGGGTCCCCAGCAGCTCAGAGCATGGTGTTCCCAATAGCACAGAGCAGTGATGTCAGGTTCCTGTCATACTGATGCAGTAAGTTCAGATATTCAACTAGTTTGTTTGTTTGTATATTTTAAAAGTACATTAAAAAGTTTTTGCTTTGTCTCACGCTCTGGAAAACTTGCAGTTTTCCCATAAAGTTGCACTGTAAAATAAAATTAAAAAGGATAGAGTTCATAAGCAGTTTTTTGTGTGGCTTTCTAGTACTTTAGCCGCATGTAGGAACATTTAAAGACAACCAATTAACATAACTGTGTTTTCAGAAACACAGACAGATAATCAGAAAAGTTTTGTTGTTCTCTAAATTACAGTTAAATCATCGGTTTTAGTGACACAGACAATCTGTCAGTGATTTTTGTATTTTTAGTATTTTTTAATATGTTGGGTTATTTTTGCCGAAATTGAAGGTAGGTGGGTTTGTAAAAGATGGTTGAATAACTTTTTTTTTTTTATAATTTTATTTGGAAGAATCAGCATGCATTCCTCACTCATAATAATAAATAAAGTTCTTTGTGCACGAGAAATGATTTCCATTGCTTTTGCTGAATGTTTTTACAATGCTGCCTTTAAACAGGAGTTTGTTTACTCTTTAAGTTGTTAACATTGTTTTTTTGTTTTTTTTTATTTGTACGCAGGTACTTAGAACAACAGAGGGTCCATTACGTGAGGACTTTGCAGTAGCAGGGGTAATGATTGATGGATATGAACTGGGCTTCCTTGTTTCCTAAAGCCACAGAGTCACCCAGCAAGTTCCAAGGCTCCACCTTCCTCCTGTAACAAGTCCTCATTAAAGCAGGATGTCTGGATATACATCTGACCCACGGCAGCCTAGTACAGAGATCATCAATCTCCAGGAATGCACCTGACCTGTTAGTGAGAAGAGAGCAGTCAGGAGAAAGGAATTCACTAAAACATTCTTCAATCCACCTCCAGCCTCGCACACAAAAAGCAAAGAATCGAAAGAGGTGGAGCGCTTCTTTGCAAGGTACACAATGCCCTTGATGTGGTGTTATTGTAAACCAAAACCCATCTGCACTGATTATACTGTGTTCCTGTGAAATCTTCAGATCTTCGTCCTCCGCCGCTTCCAAGTTGAACGCATGGGTTCTATCCAACAATTGTCTGGGAAAAAAATCACTGCAATGTTATAAACGCTGTGATATAATATCACACTTTAAGGATTCTTGACCTTGCAGAAACATCCTAAGGAATACGATTTTACCCCGAGCCGCCTGGAGATTATTAACTATATTATGTAACGCCTACTGCCGGCTTTTATCCAGTAGGAGGACCATGGACATCTGTAACGGACAGCCTGCTCTGCGTAACTTCTCGAAACTCAAGGTTTTGCCAAACAAGTATTTTTAAGTGTGAGCGTTTGAATCTTTCTCAAGCCACATGCAGGGGGCGCTAGGAGAAAACAAAGTGGCGGACAGCAATGTGAAAAAAATTCTGATGTCGTGTCTGAAAGGGCAACAGGTTATCATCAAGATGGAGGCCATGAAAATCATACAGGCTGAGAAGTTCTCGGAATGCCAGAACTCTCAACAACGGTATGGGCCTCCGTCGCGGAGGGAGCCTCCTTTAGTTGCCAAACGTGCCTGGCCCTCGGACTCGGAAATCATTGTCAACCAGGCCTGCGGGGAGATGCCCGCTTTGGAAAACACCCCGAGCACTTTGGGGCTTCCAAGGACGCCTCCTCCACCGCGCCGGGAAAAGATCTACCCTGGCCAGCGGAAGGCTAGCACAGAAATTTGTTACCATCGCAAAACCCCTTCAGATGAAGTTATTGTAAACCAGTATGTGCTGCATCCATCCACCCCCTGTGAACCTTTAGAGTGCCCGACCTGTGGCCACATGTACAATTTTACAAACAAGAGGCCTCGTATCTTGTCCTGTCTTCATTCCGTGTGCGAGGAGTGCCTGCAGATCCTCTACGAGTCATGCCCCAAGTACAAATTCATTTCATGCCCCACCTGCAAGAGGGAAACTGTGCTGTTTACAGACTATGGCCTGGCAGCCCTTGCTGTGAACACCAGCATTCTCAACCGGCTGCCAACCGAGGCCCTTTCAGCCAACCCGGTACAATGGAGTAGCGAAGCAGACCGAAGTTGCTACCAGACCTTTCGCCAGTACTGCGGTGCGGCTTGCAGTTGCCAGATCCGTAATCCACTGTCTTCCTGTACCATCATGTAGATGTATTATGGCTTTGTGACTGGGGTCGCTCTGGAGAACTGTTATTTAATGTGCAGTATTATCTTGGGTGGTGTTAGAAGTGGAATTCAGGGCAGCTGAATACAGATATCTACTTCTTTCTCCAAACTGTGTTCCATATCATTGAAGTAGACTGTGATTGACAGTGATATCTGAACCAACATCGTTTACATATTCCTTCCATTCGTCTTGATGATTTCTTGCATCTCTCTGTAGTTTGTCTATTCAGCACTTTCTTGTCTGCCCCCCCCCCCCAAATTCAACTCTCCTCTCTCTCTCTTTCTTTGTGTCTCTTTCCTAACAACCTTTTCTAAGTGGCAATGTACATACGCATGGATGGACAGGTATAGGCAATGACTTAACCATATCAGTGGACAGTTGACATACTATTATAAGCTCTGTCACCTAAGCCCCAACACCAAGCACAACGTAACCTCTGGCCATGATGGTGGAGAGCAAATCCAAGGGTTGTTGGCTGAGGCTTCTGGTCATTGTGGATTTAACTCGACCCCTATACATTCAGGGGACATTCAGGACACCTCTCTCTGTCTAAATTGTTTTTGCCAAAGCTATAAATTCATTTGCTGACTTAAAAAAAATTGAAAAAGAAAATTATATATTTTAAATTATTGTATGTATTTGAAAAAGGTAAAAAAACAAAAAACAAAACAAGAAAAAAAAGGGTCACTGCGTTAACCACTTTGCAAATCCCTCTTGCACTGAACAGTTGAGCTGTTTCCCTGCCAGAGAGGTCTGCAGTAGATTGCAGTGCGATATATTGACGATCTTTTTGGCAGCATTAAGTGTTATTTTGCAACAAACTTGTTCTGATGGTGGGAGTCATCTATCTCTTGTTTATGTTAAAGGGTATGTAATGATTTCTTTTTAAAAGGAACCCCCGCTATTCAATAGCTTGCGGACAAGAGACAGTTGTTACTGCAGCTTGGCTTCAACTTTAGCTAAAATAACCATCAACTACATAAATGGCTACAATACACTCTCAATTGTGATCTATTGTTTTTTGTTATTTTTTTTTGCATTACGTGTTTGTTGTATGTCAGATGGTTAAAGGATAACTCCACCCACAGCTGAAAATAACGTTTAGGGAGGAGTTCCATACACAAAACTTAAAAGCAAAATATTATGTACCTGTGTTACTGCTTTCAACACGTAGTCCGCGGTGGTCTGCAGGGGCAAACGCAGGATTTGTAGAGGGGGGTTTCCACACCACGCCACCAGTGGGCGTGACCAGCATGCATGGGGCGTGGCTATAATTTTAGACAGTGCTTGGCTGCTCTCCAACTCTTCCTATCCCCATAATATACATGGGCAATGCTGTGTGCTCTACTGTTAGGTACACACATCTCTCCCTTTTCAAGCAGAGCCATGTGAAGCGGGGGCAGAGTCCAGCCACCTCAATTATACAGTGCCCCGGGCTTGGAGGGGAATTTCCAGGCACTAGGAAACCCCCCCTCAGTTTGCCTATGGTCTGTAGAGGTTGCCCTTGCTGTTGCTTGGAGTACTATTTGGAGTGAGGAGATTTCCCCTGACATACAGACAGGGGGCCTGATTCATTAAGGAAAATAAAGCAAAAAAAAATGAGTAACTTTGCACCTTGGCAACACCATGTTACATTGGAGGGGGAGCTAAATTTGGGGACAGATTTATAGTTGGGGTAGGACATGTCTTAGATCAAATTTAAAATTCAGTGTAAAAATACAGTTATCAAGTATTTGTGCGCTACATGAAAAAACAGACAGTATTTAACTTATGTGCAAAATAATAAACTAATTTGCACCTCTTGCATTGTAACATGGTTTTGTCTAGAAGCAAACTCCTTTTTTTGCCTTACTTTCCTTAATGAATCAGGCCCAGTGCGTTGATGGGGGGAGTGAGGACAGCCTCTACAGAATGTTACCGAAATGTAGTTTTTCGTGGAACTAGCCATTAAGCTGATGAATCTACTTCAAATTTAACGATCCCTTAGTCCCAAGAATAATTTGGCCCCTTTATCATGCGCCATAAAAGGAAAGCACATTGACTTTATTTTATTGACTTCTAAAACCACAAAATCTATAACTAAATGAGTTCTCATAGTAGATTATCTTGTATTTATGGTATGGAATATTTCTGCTACTTAAAATATATTATTTTTAACTCTATGGTAACCCCCTTGAAATTGGATTTCCTCTGTGGGCCCTGACCTGGAGTACAAAGTTGGATTGATGACACAGACGGATTTTGAGTCGGGGCTTTGGCACAATGGCGAACCGTCAATGTTCTGAATTATAAGCGTATTAAAACAAATATGAACCAGACTTCTGCCATGTTGCTGTATTTGGGTCTGGTATAAAACTGTTATAAAGTTTTCACCCAGAGACAATATAGAGGGGAGTAAAAATATGACATCAACCTGACACACCTGTACTATTATTATTATTATTATTATTATTAATTTTTATTTATAGGGCGCCACTAGGTGTCCGTAGCGCCGTACAGGGACAAACGAAATTACAATACGAGGTGAGACAGCACAGTACAGTAAACAATAAGCACAGTAACTCAGTGAGCTCAAAGCACAGCTAGAGAGGGCGGGGGAGGGGAGAGGGGAAGGTCCGCATACGACGGAGCCCAAGAGGGAGGGTAGGGATGACAGGGAGACCCCTAGAGGGGAGAGGAGGGAGCGAGAGGGGACGGGGGGAAGAGGGTCCTCGAGGAGGAGGCCTAGGTAGCTGGAGAGCAGAGTTAAAAGTGGTGAAGACAGGATGAGAGATGACCCTGCTCAAAGGAGCGTACAATCTAAGGGGTGGGGTAGACTGACAGAGAGACATGGGGGAGAGAGGGAGAGAAGGGAAGGGGAATGAAGGGGAAGAGGCAGAAGAAGGTAGGAAGTTAAGTGGGAGACTGGAAGGCTTTAAGAAAAAGGTGGGTTTTTAGAGCCCGTTTGAAACTGGACAGATTAGGGGAAGTTCTGATAGAGGGAGGGAGGTTGTTCCAGTGGAGGGGGGCAGCGCGGGCGAAGTCTTGGATACGCGCGTGGGAGGAGGTGATCAGGGGGGAAGAGAGGCGACGGTCATTGGCAGATCGGAGAGGGCGGGATGGAGCGTGAATAGAGAGGAGGGTAGAGATGTAGGGTGCAGTGGAGTTGGCGAGGGCCTTGTAAGTAAGAGTGAGGAGCTTCCTAGACTTCCACCATTCACCAGTACTTCTTACTATTAACAAAAGTTAAATTTTTTTTTTGAATAACAGTATATAAACAAAAAAGATATGTTAGTATATTTTCATTAAACTGTCAATAAATAGTCGTAGGGGTTGTCAATCTTGCCCCTAAAGGTCCGTTATGCCAGGACATGTTTACTAAGCAGTGTTATTCTTTGTCCTGTGTCTTATGGCTTTGAATAGAAATCAAACATTGATCATTTAATTTTGCCATTGAATATATGGAATTGATACTATGTATCTCTAATTGTTCACTGCGTAATCAGAACACACAGTAAGTCCTTTCCCCACATTCATTAAGATACGTGCCCCATATCCCAAGTCATTTATAGAATGCAGCCTGTTGGACTATAAACATACACCTTTTCTCAATTAACTTTATTTTGTTTTTAAGTTGTTGTAGTAACAACGCCCTAATAAAACTTACTCTAGTGTAGCAAACCTAACTCCCTCCACAGAATCCGTATATTACCTGTAACCTGGATGGATTTTCAGCGTCTAACGGGAACCCAATTGTAAAGCGCTATGGAATTTGCTGGCACTATATATAAAAATGATGATGATGATGATGATGATGAACTATAGCAGTGTTGCAGCCAAAGTAGCCAATCTAAAGGTGTTCTGACTTCAGGTGTTCTGGGGCTAAACTAAGGACGTACCGAATATCTGCTCCGTTGAGACGGGATGGGGAAGTCCAGCATTGGGCCCAGAACTGCTCCATGACATTCCTATCAAATTAAACAGAGATTTTACTAGTGTATTACACTGGCCAATCAGAGACAGGGATTAACATCAACGCAATGACATCATCAGAGAGAAGGAGGTGCTTAATTATACAGGTATTTCATTCAAATCATCTCCAGGGGCACGTTCCTGCCTACATGACCCATCACGGAGCGTACTCTTCAGGAAGACCTCGGTGCACTACAATGCCCATCACCTTGGTCTGTAAGGATGGACTACTGGTTATTAATGGAAAATGGGGACAACACTGTAAAACCTGGAATTTAAGGACAGATAGAGGGCTCCCATCTATTTGAATTCCATAACCGGGACACACATATGACCTGTATTCCCAGTCCATTAAATCCACCATTTGTTTTATTTTTTGGGTACAAAAAAGAATATAAGTTGCAAGAACTTTTGTCCATTGATTCCAGTCATTTAGGAAAAAGGTTCTGGGAGTCCAAGACAAATGGCAGCTATGGAATAATGTATACAGATTTAATATGGCAACACGTGGATTTAAAGGGGTTAAAGTAAATATAACTGCATACAAGGGCTGGGGATAGAAGAAATGTTATACAGTGTGTGTCATAGGATCGCGTTCTATCACCGCACAGTTGTGGTCAGAGATTAGACATTGGGGGGAGTCATGATATCACTTCCTCTCTCATAAGACGTTTTCAGGCATTATGTGAAAATACAATATGAAGCAGGAAATGGCTGTGAATAGACAGGAAACGCAGCAGGTGTTAAGATTCAGAGTCATAGTGAGACATAGAACCATAATTTAACCATAGTTTCACATTGATTAACCGTGAAGGTTTAAACACCATACTTGCAAAACAGTATATATATATATATATATATATATATATATATATATATATATATATATATATATATATATATATATATATATATACTAGCTGAAGTATACAGTGTTGCCCGGGTTTCAATCTTCAAGTTACTAAGTTTTCAATGAGTTGGATGTAGCTATCAACATTTTAAAAATAATTAACAGTTAAGATCCAAATCCATCCAAGGTTCTGCCCAACGTAGAGCAACGGGAGGTCTGACCAGGACCGTAATCCCCCTATAACCTGGCCAGGATCCACCTGGACCAACTTGCGTTGGTTTCATCCCAATAGGTGCAGGGGTGTCCGAATGCATAACCGGACAGACGATCAGACCAATGATTTTTATATATAAGATACTGTATTCTTGCTAAATACAATATATATTTTTGCCCACAACATGTGGGTGTTATGAAACCATTCCTCGTGACACCAGCCCACTGCAAATCAGGAAAAGTAATGATTTGCAAAAAGGTGGCATTACCACATAGGGTTGTGTTTCATCCCCGGGAGCTTGATTCAGAAGAGCTAAGCCACCCCTAGCTCACCTTAAAACACCCTCGAAAATTAGCTGTATTTTTTATTTTAGCATAAATCACTAGTTACCTGTAAGAAGACACATGAAGTTGTTCATTTTTCCTCAGAGTTTTGATTGAAGTTATTAAAAATCCTTTACTGTTTGCTAAGTGTCATGTGATTACCATGGCAACCACAGTCACCTGACATGTGATGCAATGAGCAAAGAGGGTTTGGAACGTCACTGTCTCCAACCTATCCACTAGTCAGCCCTCATTTACAGCATAGTTTGTGACTCAGTGGTTTGGTGTTTTTGGGGTGTCCTGATTATGAAATACATTCTATTGAGAACGGCTTCTTTTGGGCTCTCAGAAAAATGGCACACTGACACGTGCACCACTGGTCCAGAGGAGAATATATTGGTAGCACCACCTCTTCAGATATATTTACATGTATTTATTTTTTTGTTATTTAGTTCAAAGATTTTTTTTTACATAAGATCTGTGCAGGGGAAGAGCTGCCCCTCGCTCTCTGCTGTCCCTAGACACAAACCTATTCCGCATATAGGACAATGGGAATGGTACCATGTCGTTGTCGAAACACCGCCAGCTCTGATACAAGTATTTTTGTAGAGGGGTCATGGCCTCACGCCCCTCTCAGCATGGCTCCCCTAAATGGCAGCCCCTCTCTACCCGTTTGTCTCATTATAATTACACTTTGCAAAATGAAATCTTGTTTCTGCACTTCTCCGCAAAGTGAAACGCGTTGGGTCGCCTGCTCTGTACTAGGAACACTTCCCTGGCTATACCCTGCTTGTGTTTTGCCCATAACACACATCTGATTAATTATTTAGAGCAGATTTTACCAAGGAACATCAGGAAATGAAATACGTACGGACAGGATTATTCTGCAGAAGACATGGCCACCAGTTGTCCATGAGCTGCTATTTCTGAAAGTCTTCCCATAATAGACTGATAAAGAACCAATGAACGTCATAACACGCCCAACTTTGCCCCCTGTCACACCCAATGTGGATGGTCTTAGTGAGAAGCCCACTCACGTAACACTGATACCCAATATCAACATGATCGGCATGATTAACATAACCGCTTTATAACTTAATTTTACCTAATATATTTTCTTTTCTCGCCATCTAACTGCCCGTTAGTGTGGAGGTACCACAGTCCTTTCACCTCCACCCTCAACTTCCCTCCAATAGATGCTCGTGCGCCCGGCACACCAAACACCATCACTCCCTTGGGACCTCCAGCTTGCAAGTAATATCTCAGGGCTCCCTTACCAATGAAGGGTTAACCCCAATAAACCAAGACCCTCTGGGACCCCCACAAACCATGCAGTCACATATAACTCCATCATTTTCCCACATGGCCGGAGGGTGGGAGATGCTATAACCTTGAAATCTACCAACTGAGATCGACTTTCTCCTTCCAGTCCCACTATGAACCAGTCCCCCTAGTTCCCTCAACCAATCCCTAGTCATTGAACCTAAATAATTAATTTACTCATTACCCATCACCTGCCTGTACCAAACTCCATCATGTTTTCTTACCACATATCTTCGCTTGTTCCAAGGTCTCCTGTATTACTCCAGCAGGGCTTCTCCCTGAAGCTCTGCACAAGAAGGGAAGCGGTGTGTGTACTATGACAAGAGAAATGGGAAACAACTTTGGGTTTACTGGTCCTTTAATGTGAAATGTGAGGGGTTACCGTTGAACCCATTGCTTCACACCAGTTCCTCCGGCCAAGCCAAATGTTGGCAGCCCCCCCCCCCCCCCTATTCCTTTCCAGTATTGACACTACGAATCTTGTTTCTGGTACGGTCAGCCAGGCATTTGAGGAACTTGCTAGTAATCAGGTTATGAGATGACCTCTTATTTTGGAATGTGCCCTGTAAGTTGTACCACAAATTCCACTTACTAATTAATTTGTCCTTTGTAAATACTCTTATGTAAACAGTGAACAAGACGACAGTCTGGGACACGGAGACCTCAAGTTCTCACACGTTGTTCTGAAAAGTTTCACACATGTATTAGTATTCACACGTATGTTTCATCTGTTCCTGGAAGTCACCAGGGAGCTGGAGTTTCATAAAGAAATGTTAAAAGTTGCTACCGTTTAATAACTCAAATAAAATGTTTAGCGTTCACTACGGACAGGATTTAAAAAGTGTTGGGGCTTTCACATGTTCTAGCAATCATAGGAGACTTCCATTTTTTTCCTTAAGGAGTGCCTCTATGTCATATTAATATAATATATGATGGATTCATATACAGAACCAAAGACAGTGAAGTCACAGCAGCTTAAAAGACTGGCACTAAAGCTTTATAACCTGCTTCAGTTTTGACAATATAGGATGTGACTTTATACTTGATTACTTTTTGGTTAAAGGAGCAAGTGGGGGGGTTTGGGGTGATGATGCAATTACCTATATCAGCTTTGGATCTAGTGGTCTTTTAACCGGTAGCACTTATTTCCTGAGACCTCAAAATCCTGATAAACTAATTTGCAGCAATGGTGAGACTAATTACCATATCTCAATCCAATTTGCCAAAATATAGCATGGGTTAAATGTAGGTATTGGCAATGTGAAAGGGCAGCTCTGGTTTATAAATCATATAATAAAAATTAAAATAATATAATCTTGGCGTATATTGGAAAACCATTATTAGGCACGGGAATAGCTGTGTTTTTAATTTAACAAGAAGAGTTTGAGTGAGTCAGCGTTAACATGGATGAAGTGTCTCAGAAAAAAAATGGACCCAGAACTGATATATCATAATTCCCCAGACTGTGAAAGCTATCAGGTGCTAGTAACCAGCATGGTGCAACGAGCATTGATATAACCCCTAGCAACCAATCAAGTGCAAACTTTTATGAATCTGCCTACAAGAGGATACCTGATTGGTTGCTAGGGGTTACAGCGTGCCACTACTATTTGCTCCATGTTACTGAATGAGAACATAGGTGCCAGCTTTGTGGGTGCATGAGTACCCCCAATATTTGTGACGGGAGACCCCAAGACTCAGGTTCACCTCCAGCCAATCAAAAGTGGCCAGTGTGAGAAAATGTTTGGGATTGGCTACCCACATGGAACAATTCCGAAGACTAATTTCTTTCATTATTTAGCGGCAGTCAGTGGTAGCGTGGCCCAATCTAAGGTAGCCCACCATGGGACCGGCCGGGGGGGGGGGGCAAATGCCCCCTTACACCCCCAGCTCAGCCTGCCCCTGGATGGTGGCACGTTGTATTGTAAGGAGGGAGGGGGGACTGTGGAAACTAGAGCACCCCCAAAAATGTTGAAAAGATTTCTCCCCGTGACACGACAACAACAAGAGTGAGACCTATGACTTAATTCTGAACATCCAGCCGACCGCCATCTGAACTCCACGGATTTTCAACTTTCAACTTTCTTACTGCAGACATGCATCCTGGGTAATGACTTGTAAATGAGCAATATGTTTGTGGCTTCAGCAGGAAATCTTTAAGTTACATGTGTGACTGACTAACACACCACTGAGAATGACATTTCCTAAATGCAAAAAAAAAAAAAAAATTACAAATATTTTCATGCCAAGTGTCTAGTGAGGCTGTGCTGGGGGGTGTGTGGGGGAGATTGGTTATCAAGGAAGCTGGCACATATTATCGGCAGCCAACGCCTTGGAGTTCAGTACAGCCTGCTCTTTCATCTGGGCCAAGTAAGACTGCAATTCCTGTCTTATCTACATTAGAGGCAACATCTCCCCCCCCCCCCCCCCCAGAGCAGCAGCTCCAAAAATACTTCAAATTAGAGCACGGGAATCAGAACTGTTCCTATATCCTACCTGCAATGCCCCCTGACCAGAGAGGAGAGGGTCGGCTGACATGTAGCAGAATATTGTACCCTTAGATTGTACGCTCTTTTGAGCAGGGTCTTCTCTCCTCCTGTCTTCTCCACTTTCAACTCCGCTCGCCAGCTTCCCTGCCTCCTCCTCGAGGACCCTCTTCCCCCGCCCCCTCTCGCTCCCTTCTCTTCCCTCTGGGGGTCTCCCTCTCATCCGTGCCCTCCCTCCTAGGTGCCTTTGTTGGCAGACCATCCCCTCTCCTCTTCCCCGCCCCTCTAGCTGTGCCCTGAGCTCACTGAGTTACTGTGATTATTGTTTACTGTACTCTGCTGTCTCACCTCGTATTGTAATTTCGTTTGTCCCTGTACGGCGCCGCGGACACCTAGTGGCGCCCTATAAATAAAAATTATTATTAATAATAATAATAATAATAATAATAATAATAAAATGACAGAAAAATGTCACCTCGCGAATTTAGAGGGACGGTCCCGAACTGAGGGCTTGTCCCGTTGTCCTGCGGCTGACCGCTGGTACACTTAGCCATAGTATGCTTATAATGATCATTTATTCTGCCCTAAAATAGTACGGACAATCGTCCAAAAGACCAATGAAATAATAGTTTGACTCAGCATCGCCATCTATTTGCCACAAGTGGTAATGCAACAGTTGTATTATTATCACAGTGGGGTAAATGTGGAAGTGTGCACAGTGGCCCAGTGTTTAGCACTTCTGCCTCACAGCACTGTGGTCATGAGTTCAATTCACAACCATGGCCTTATCTGTGTGGAGTTTGTATGTTCTCCCTGTGATTGCGTGGGTTTCCTCTGGGTGCTCTGGTTTCCTCCCACACTCCCAAAACATACTGGTAGGTTAATTGGCTATTATCAAAATTGACCCTAGTCTCTCTCTATGTCTGTGTGTGTCTATATTAGGGAATTTAGACTGTAAGCTCCAATGGGGCAGAGACTGATGTTAGTGAGTTCTCTGTACAGCGCTGCGGAATTAGTGGCGCTATATAAATAAATAATGATGATGATGATTATCAGCAATCTGGACTTGTTAGAAAAACGCCTTTGAGCAGAGTTTCACTGAACAGCAGATTCTCAATACATCCCCTCTGGTTGGAGTTCATATTAGATCGACCCATTTTCAGATCTCTACAGAGGGCGACACTGCTGGAAACTCCTCAAAAGTACCCAAAAGAACAATATTTTAGCTAATAACGTTTCACACAACAGCCGAACGATAGATTACAGCTTCCAGTATAACCAAACGTCTGCTTATACCAGACCGAGCAGCAAAAATCCAGTTACATTTTTCTCTTTATTTGTTTGCGCTACATTGGAGCACCCTAATGCAAAATATGTTCTGTGCTTATCTGGTTCTATGAATCCTTTATACAATGTTTCTCTTTGGTTAATGATTTTCCTCTGGCTAATTTACTAGTATGCTTGTAAAAAAAACATGTAAATATACTGAAAGGGATAAGATAGGAAAGTCGCCAATAATCATAACCCATAAGAATGTGACTTGATTAAAGTGCGATCTTCTAGGCCAGCGGGTCTCTACTGATTTTGGGCAGGGCGACAGGGACGGGGTACCCACCATCAGGGGATCATTAGATGACAGTAGCGGCATGGGTGCGGGGGAAGAAGGCTGGAGATTGCATGGGGGAAATGTGGGATCTGAGATGAGGATGGGGGAAGAGAATTGAATGGGAGAGTGCAGGGATCAGACATAAGATTTGAGTGGAGGAAGAGAGGGGAGCAGCGCATGAAAATGTGTGCTGGGAATGGCAAGGGGGTAATTAGGGTAGCGTGTTTAGGTAAAAATTAATTTAGGTAACTCCTTCTTGAATGGAGTAAAATGTTTTCAGTTATGTATATAAACTAGATTTTTGGCTAAATAAATGCACAAGTAGCATCTTTTAATACTGTAGATGTGAGACATAAGTTGTCATGAGATAGTTGGGCCTTTTTATTTTTCTAAAGCATATTTGGAGGGGCCCCAGAAGGATAAAGAACGCCTTTTCTAGATCACAAACTGCCGAGCTTATGTTAAAGCGGTAGAGCTTGGAGTCCTTCACGTAAGGTCGGCGCCACACATAGTAACTCGATTATTTTTTTTACATCACTTTGTAGCGGCTGTGGGCGTTGCCCTGCTTCTGCATGGCGTCTACGTGTCTGAAGATTTAGGCACCATGCAGGGGTTGGGTCAGTCTGTTGGCAGGAGTTAATCACATAAAACAGCAGCTTTATGACACTTAAATGGGGTCTTTAATGGGCAAATTTGGCGGTGTTCTCTCGCGTGCCCATTGTTATTAGACAAAAACAGACTAGACTTCTATGAAGGCCCGAATTGGTGAACACCATTGAAGTCTGACATGCCCCTTCCTTGAATTGGACAGGGCATATACATTTTTGTTCCTCTCCGTTTTAATAGTCCTACTGTGAGGGGAGGAGTCAGGGCTGTCCCCCTCCATTCTTCCCACACTGGGCCTGGGGGTGAATGGCTGGGGGATTTGACAGCAGCACGGTATCCCATGACTGATTGATTGAACATAATTCATTAAGGAACGCAAATGCTAATACGTGCCGCCATTTGCATTAAATTGCTCTGCGCAAGCCCAGAAATTAGCTATATCCCAGACAACGCGAGTATACGCAATTCAGCTTCAAGCGCAAAGGACACTCACTTCAGGCTACGATTTCTTGGGCGGGACGTATGCCCGTAGTCAATGTACGGTAAGGGCGCGCCAAGCTGGAGCGCACGCAGCAGTGTCCGATTTAAGCTTTGGATATATCTCAGGCACGTGTTTTTCTGTCGTATAACTTGCACCAGCTGCAGGTCAGGTGTAAGTGCCGATTACTAGTGATGACGGCTGTGTATACATGCTATAACATGTGTTTGTATTTAGGAGCAGCTGTAAAAATGTATTTTATGTACGGTAGACATTAATAACATCCTAATAAATGTATTTATTGTTTTGTCCTTAATGACTATATTATTAACAGGAGACAGTAAGTGAATACTTATTCTCTCTGTGCGTTCTGCTAGGACTTACATTCCACGTATGTATCTGACGTATCCAGCAGTGTATTGACTATCAGAGCACAGCGCCCTAAGACCCGTATTCAATAAGAGACCTTGTAGCTGAATACTATGTACATACGCACGTACTTCATGGCATAGGCCATATGTTTTGCGTGTCTTAATGAATCAGGCTTACAATAAGCAGTTCTCTAGAATGCTGGGACATTGTTTGTGACATAATACAAAAACTGTGATTGTCATTATAAGTCATTTACAGCCTCTGTCATAACAGGATCCGTGTGGATTCTATGTGGTGTAGTGATCGCTCGGTAATTCAGTGCTGTCGTCATATAAAAGTACAATGTTCTATAGATTCAGTTTCCGCCTTTCGTCTTTAGAATTCATCTCTTCCGTCTGATCTCTGTGGGATCTACTGCAGAATTGACTCCGCCCCTAACAAATGCTACAGCAACGCGCAGACAGAAATGGCCTTTTCTCTGTTGCTCGAGTTGCTAGAGCGGCTGATTTGGTGGACAAAGATCAGACACTTGCAAGCGACTTTCTTTTTCACCCATTGCCAAAACCACTTTGGAAGCGAGCGCTGTGAATTACAACATGTATAATTTATTCTGGCTGCTAAGTGCTTCTGGAAAGGAGAGATCCTTAATGAAAGGGGAGCACTCTCCACACATCAGCATGAGAGGATTAGTGTCTAGGGCAGTGATAGCCATAATATGCTGGTCGTGTGTACCTCATACCGCTCCCGGAATGTCCGGGAGACTCCCAAATTCTAGGTAGGTCTCCCGAGAGAGTAGGGCATTCTACCCACATTCTGCCCACTTCCTAGTGAAGGGGGAAGTATTTGGAGCCTCCATGACATGATTGTCCAGGAATAGCATCATTTTGGCCTTCCCTCAGTGGTTAAATGACGCGTTTACGTCAATGCGTTGTGGAGGGGGGGGGCAAAATGACTTGATTTTCCGAGCCCCCCATCCCTGGATTTTCTGGAGGCCATCATTGAAAATTTGGCAAGTATGGTGTACCTGTCACGTAAACCACGCCCACTTCCTGTGTCTCCTCCCATCTGAGAAACTCGCGGTGCCACATACCCACCCGCGGTATAAACGTTTATATCGCGGGTGGGTACGAGGGGGAACGAGAGGTATGTAATGGGCAGCCTAGCCCCCTCTGGCGGCTTGGCCACGCCCCTGGTGCTCTGTGACCTCGCCCCCATTTTGCCATGGCCACGTCCCCTATCCAGCTGTCTTCTTTTCTGACAATATATATCTATTTTTGCATAATTTTGCCCCGTTCCTGAGTGATAATATGACAGTGATTAAACTGTATTTTATAGAATAATGCACCCCTACTGTAAATGATAGAATATTATAGATCACCTTGGTGTTCTGTGAGGTGTATAGAAGCACAGTCTGCAACCTCATTGCTTTATATGGTCATGGAAGTCGTTAGTGACTTCTGATATCCTTATAGTTAACAGTAGCAGGTACATAAGCCTATATATAATACATGAGTTGTGATAATATACCACGTATTACTTGGTGATATTTCTTAAAGTGATATTGGATGGTGCAGTTTTGGCCACGCCCCCTCCTGACCTCACTCTGCAAAAAAATTGTTCAATAGCTAAAATTAAATTTAGGTATTCAACTTGTCCGGGGTGAAGCCATTGTGGTAGCAAATAAAATGACACTATTCCCATCCTTTAAACACATCATCATCATCAACATTTCTATATGAATTGTGTGTACTTTAATAGACAACTTTTTCTTTGTTTAAGCATAATAAGATTTGCTGTAAAGGTAAATGCTATTAAATAAATAAGTCTAATTTAGACTTTTGCAACAGAAATATTTGGATATCTCTGCTTCATTTCTACACTAAATTACAGTCACAGTTACATTGGTAACACTTGGAAGGAATGAAATAGATATTTTCTGTTTGTGTCTAAACTCTTGCAAATATTTTTTTATAAACAATTTTTTATTTGTGTAACAACACCTGAAACAAAAGTTGTATTATGTGTTGGAGAGGAGGGTAAACGTTACTGTCTTTCTTGAGTGTCATGAAAGACACTCATGAAAGACATTGATGCTGCCATATTTATTTGAAAGCCTGTCCCACAGTCACCCACTTGGATCAAAAAACAAAGTACTTTGTTGGCAGCAATGTATGCTACACCAGAGCCTTAAACCTGTTTTACCTGTTTCATTGTCATACTTACAACTAGTTGGATGTATTCATGTTAATTCAAATTGAGGTACGCTTGATATCACAAACTTCCTCAACCAGCCTGTGGCTTCCTGCTGCCTCCATTCCCCTGCTCACATCATGTCACTGCCCCTGTCACATGCAACCCTGTCCTCACTAACACATCACTCATCTCCTGATATACTCTGTGCTGCTGGGGGACCCTGCTCCTTCCACTATATAACTCTCAGTATGTGGCTTCATGCTGCCTCCATTCTCCTCCTCACATCATGTCACTGCCCCTGTCACATGCAGCCTTGTCCTCACTGACACATCACTCATCTCCTGATATACTCTGTGCTGCTGGGGGACCCTGCTCCTTCCACTATATAACTCTCAGTCTGTGACTTCCTGACACCTCCATTCCCCTCCTCACATCATGTCACTGCCCCTATCACATGCAGCCCTGTCCTCACTAACACATCACTCATCTCCTGATATACTCTGTGCTGCTGGAGGCCCAGCTCCTTCCACTATATAACTCTCAGTCTGTGGCTTCCTGCTGCCTCCATTCCCCTCCTCACATCATGTCACTGCCCCTGTCACATGCAGCCCTGTCCTCACTAACACATCACTCATCTCCTGATATACGCTGTGCTGCTGGGGACCCTGCTCTTTCCACTATATAACTCTCAGTCTGTGGCTTCCTGCTGCATCCATTCCCCTCCTAACATCATGTCACTGCCCCTGTCACATGCAGCCCTGTCCTCACTAACACATCACTAATCTCCTGATATACTCTGTGCTGCTGGGGACCCTGCTCCTTCCACTATATAACTCTCAGTCTGTGGCTTCCTGCTGCCTCCATTCCCCTCCTCACATCATGTCACTGCCCTTCTCACATGCAGCCCTGTACTCACTAACACATCACTCATCTCCTGATATACTCTGTGCTGCTGGGGACCCTGCTCCTTCCACTATATAACTCTTAGTCTGTGGCTTCCTGCTGCCTCCATTCCCCTCCTCACATCATGTCACTGCCCTTGTCACATGCAGCCCTGTCCTCACTAACACATCACTCATCTCCTGATATACTCTGTGCTGCTGGGGACCCTGCTCCTTCCACTATATAACTCTTAGTCTGTGGCTTCCTGCTGCCTCCATTCCCCTCCTCACATCATGTCACTGCCCTTGTCACATGCAGCCCTGTCCTCACTAACACATCACTCATCTCCTGATATACTCTGTGCTGCTGGGGGACCCTGCTCCTTCCACTATATAACTCTCAGTCTGTGGCTTCCTGCTGCCTCCATTCCCCTCTGCACATAATGTCACTGCCCCTGTCACATGCAGTCCTGTCCTCACTAACACATCACTCATCTCCTGATATACTCTGTGCTGCTGGGGGACCCTGCTCCTTCCGCTATATAACTCTCAGTCTGTGGCTTCCTGCTGCATCCATTCCCCTCCTCACATCATGTCACTGCCCCTGTCACATGCAGCCCTGTCCTCACTAACACATCACTAATCTCCTGATATACTCTGTGCTGCTGGGGACCCTGCTCCTTCCACTATATAACTCTCAGTCTGTGGCTTCCTGCTGCCTCCATTCCCCTCCTCACATCATGTCACTGCCCTTCTCACATGCAGCCCTGTCCTCACTAACACATCACTCATCTCCTGATATACTCTGTGCTGCTGGGGGACCCTGCTCCTTCCACTATATAACTCTCAGTCTGTGGCTTCCTGCTGCCTCCATTCCCCTCTGCACATAATGTCACTGCCCCTGTCACATGCAGCCCTGTCCTCACTAACACATCACTCATCTCCTGATATACTCTGTGCTGCTGGGGACCCTGCTCCTTCCACTATATAACTCTTAGTCTGTGGCTTCCTGCTGCCTCCATTCCCCTCCTCACATCATGTCACTGCCCTTGTCACATGCAGCCCTGTCCTCACTAACACATCACTCATCTCCTGATATACTCTGTGCTGCTGGGGGACCCTGCTCCTTCCACTATATAACTCTCAGTCTGTGGCTTCCTGCTGCCTCCATTCCCCTCTGCACATAATGTCACTGCCCCTGTCACATGCAGTCCTGTCCTCACTAACACATCACTCATCTCCTGATATACTCTGTGCTGCTGGGGGACCCTGCTCCTTCCGCTATATAACTCTCAGTCTGTGGCTTCCTGCTGCATCCATTCCCCTCCTCACATCATGTCACTGCCCCTGTCACATGCAGCCCTGTCCTCACTAACACATCACTAATCTCCTGATATACTCTGTGCTGCTGGGGACCCTGCTCCTTCCACTATATAACTCTCAGTCTGTGGCTTCCTGCTGCCTCCATTCCCCTCCTCACATCATGTCACTGCCCTTCTCACATGCAGCCCTGTCCTCACTAACACATCACTCATCTCCTGATATACTCTGTGCTGCTGGGGGACCCTGCTCCTTCCACTATATAACTCTCAGTCTGTGGCTTCCTGCTGCCTCCATTCCCCTCTGCACATAATGTCACTGCCCCTGTCACATGCAGTCCTGTCCTCACTAACACATCACTAATCTCCTGATATACTCTGTGCTGCTGGGGACCCTGCTCCTTCCACTATATAACTCTCAGTCTGTGGCTTCCTGCTGCCTCCATTCCCCTCCTCACATCATGTCACTGCCCTTCTCACATGCAGCCCTGTACTCACTAACACATCACTCATCTCCTGATATACTCTGTGCTGCTGGGGACCCTGCTCCTTCCACTATATAACTCTTAGTCTGTGGCTTCCTGCTGCCTCCATTCCCCTCCTCACATCATGTCACTGCCCTTGTCACATGCAGCCCTGTCCTCACTAACACATCACTCATCTCCTGATATACTCTGTGCTGCTGGGGGACCCTGCTCCTTCCACTATATAACTCTCAGTCTGTGGCTTCCTGCTGCCTCCATTCCCCTCTGCACATAATGTCACTGCCCCTGTCACATGCAGTCCTGTCCTCACTAACACATCACTCATCTCCTGATATACTCTGTGCTGCTGGAGGACCCTGCTCCTTCCGCTATATAACTCTCAGTCTGTGGCTTCCTGCTGCCTCCATTCCCCTCTCACATCATGTCACTGCCCCTGTCACATGCAGCCCTGTCCTCACTAACCTAATCACATGAACAGGGCACTTCCTCCCACATGATCAGCACACTATCTGAAACACTCTGTGCTGCACTGGACATTCTGATGATCCGAGTGGGTATTCTCAAGTTCTGCACCACGCAGGTGGAGAGACCTCATCTAGGCAACTCCTAGTCACCAAATGCTGTGACTTTAGATCTGAGGAACTTGGGATCACAAACTTACAGTCCCAAAACCACTGCCCGTCCTGTACAATATGTTTTCACTGGTAAATAACCAATCACATTCCATGTTAATTTGATTTTTAAACTTGACAATCTAGTGCCTGATCAAGTTATTCTAATGTCACACGGATGTCACACTCGTCCTGACTTCTTTGTTTTCCTACTGACAAAATAATGAGTCATTATTATTGCTGGTGGTCAGAAAATTTACTGATGGGTTGTTCTGGTTCTCCTGGTATCAACCATAAATCAAAAAATGACAATACATAAAATAGATTCCACTTCCACTGGGAAAACGTTTAATACAAGTTACCCCGTATATGATACTCATGCATTCTAGTCAAATCAAGCTACTTAAGGTGTTAAAAAGGTTCTTGTCATGCATTTGGGGCTAGCCCAGGCCTCCTCAGGGGAAGAGCGTTACTTCCCGACGTAAGCGCCCTTTTTTAACGTGGTTTTGTCCACATGTCACCACCTCATCATTTTTCTCCATCACCTCATCCTTCATCTTTATCGCCACATCTATCCAGATGTCTATCCAGACACAGGGATCTCTCTCAGCGGTCCAGAGTATCACACTCCTCTCGCTCTGTCACCCCCGGCAACCACCAACCACTCCCCACTGTCACCCCCGGCAACCACCAACCACTCCCCACTGTCACCCCCGGCAACCACCAACCACTCCCAACTGTCACTTCTCCTTCAAGAAATATATATATATATATTTTTAAAATCTTTATAAACACTTTTAACAATTAACAAATTAAATTAACAAATTAAAAACATCTTAGTATACCAAATTTCAGCCCTTTCTGAGGTTTTTTTTCCACACACACTAAGAATTTAGTAGGTCAGTGTATAACTTCGCCCAGCAGGTGGCGCTGCAGCTTGGTTATTTTTTTTTTTTTTCCACACACAGACACACGCCACTAGGCTTTTATATAGTAGATCAGAGACTGGGGGCTAGATTTACTAAACTGGGGGTTTGAAAAAGTGGAGATGTTGCCTATAGCAACCAATCAGATTCTAGTTATCATTTATTTAGTACATTCTGCAAAATGATAACTAGAATCTGATTGGTTGCTATAGGCAACATCTCCACTCTTTCAAACCCGCAGTTTAGTAAATATACCCCAGAATCAGCTCTCATATAGAGTGTTGTGTCTCACATTCAACGCCAACATTCTATTGTGATAACAAAGAGACTTCTAATGAAAATATTATGGGTATACTTAAAAAATTTCCACAGGGGGGTGGGTGTGGGGTTTTTTTGTAAACCACTGAGGAACTTAAATCGCCAGAAATATAGAGTTGGTTCCTATAGACGAGATTGTTCAAACTGCACGCTGCCCGAGCTATAACAGCATGAATTATGGGGCAAGCAGTATTTATTAAGGGGGCAAAATGAATTTATTCTCTAATTATGGGGGCAATATTATTTTTATAATTAACTTAGGGGGAAAAATTAATTCAGAAAGTAATTATGGGGTCAATATTTTTTTTGTAATGAAAATAAGGGGACCATATTAATTTTGACTGCGTGCAGAGGCAACAATTAATTAGGAAAGGGTTAACCCATCTTATTTCATGAAGGGGGGGGGGGGGGGTGCACCATTTATACTGCACACTTGTGGTGCTACAATTGCCAGCATTCACTTGCTCCCATGCGCATGCTGGCACTTGTAGTGCCATAAGCCTAAAAAAACCCTTGTGTTTTTTTGTCTGGCGATTTGGGCTACACCACCGGGTGGTTTAGGTGTTTTGAAATATCATGAACGGATTTTGCTTATGAACCGTTCTATATAATATTTTCATTATATCCGGCCCCATTTTTTGCACCTTATATAAAAGCATCGCACGCAAATGAATATGACTGTTGTTTCTACGTACTGACGCTGCCGATCACTCTCGTTATTTGTGTCCTAGTGACAATACCCATTCCTGCAAATAGTTTTTATTTGTTATGGACCCTACGCAAGGAAATCCTGTTTAAATTTTCATGCAATCCTGTCAGTCACGGGCTATTAACTAAGAAACGCTCCTCAGACCAGGCAGAGAAGCGCTCTCCAGCTGCACTCCATTGTCTCCCCGAAAACCCTCAGGCAATCTTTTTCCCGAGGAAGATGAAATGGAATTTCTGTGATGTACGCCTAATATCCAGCGTGGTGAATGGAACACAGGTTGCTAGGCGACAGTGCCGTGAACCTGAGATCCATCCTTCTCCGCTGAAATATTTATGTGGCGATGAAACACACCGTGGAACGTGCCTGTGATGTCCTCGTCAAATGCCAGTCAATTAATGCTACAAAAGACAGCAGAGCCCGGCTAATTAGTGACCTTTCCAAGGGGGGCTGCCGTGTTCTCCGCAGCAAAGGACTCTGGGAAAATAACATTAGTCCAGAGTTGTCAATAAGGTTGCGACGTGTATCTGACGGAGTAAAGGGTCGCTGAAAAAAAACGTAACATAAATGTTGATTATTATTACTCACTGTGTAGGTGAACATCACACATCTGTAGCGCCTGAGTGAATTTCGTCATTGTCATCTGTCATTAAGTTTTTAAGAGCTACAACGCCTCAATTAATATTTCTGAGGTTAGTAAAATGAGAGCCTTATACCCTAAGGTTAGGTACACACTGAAGAATTTTCCGAGCAACCTGTTATCTCAAACGATTGTACTTACGACGACTGAAGGTCCGATCAGTCTGGCGATTCATCCATACACACTGACATGATTTACCTTCAGATCTGTGCTCTTCATCTGGTCCTTTATCTGGTCCCCTAGTCTTCAGAGAATGACAGCACAATATTCATTCATTCATTACTGTCACATTGTCACACTGATTAAACCTCCTTGTTATAACTATCCACATGTCCTAACGAATCTCGTTAGCTTCTACGACTCTGAAACAAAACATTCCGTCTCAGAACCAACAAATGAATTATCCCTTCTACAGCACTCTCTATATTTATTCACCGGGACATTCATCACTAGCATCGGCTGAAAAGAGCCCGACTCTGTAATCTCTATGGAGATCGTCAGTATGAGTGTATACACCCTACATGACCGGTCAGTGATTGGTCGGAAAATATTAAACAGTACAACCAACCAAAAGAGGCAACAATCGACACTTTGGGACGACTTTCGACCTTCGTGTCACTATACACACTAACCAGACTACCAACCGAACGGTCGTATGTCGGCTCATTTGCCCGATTATTTGAAAAACGCTCCAGTGTGTACCTAGTCTTAATGATTTTTTCATTTTCACAAGAACTGTTTTCTTTAATCAAAATTTGTAAGTGTCTACTATGTCACCTTTTTTTTTGCAAATTTTTGGAAATTCTGCTGTGTCACTGTGTCAATAAAGCTTTATTAGAAACACTCCACAATCTCCTATATATGTAGATCTATATCTATATGTCTTGTATCCCATTGCTAGGTGAAGCTATGAGTGTTTTACTCATAAGTATTTGTGCAATGCGTGATATTTTATCAAACACAACTTTTGGGGGTAAAAAACCTAGCATGAATAAAAAAAACAAAAACAAACAAACACAATAAAGTGAGAAAAAAACACTAAATTAAACAAAGGCTAAACACTGGTGTCCAGACCCTTACACAGGTCATAGACCTATTTTATCCCAGTCCCTGTTTTCACAGCTGATGGCATTATGATGCTGATTCTATGGCTTACGTGATGCTGCCACCTACTGTCCGTTTAATGTAAGTGTTCATATTTTTATTTTAGATTTGCCAAACCCACATAACTCGGGGTCTTCACTGACCCACATGTTTTGATTTTGGTTTTGGATCTGTATTAACTTCGTGTTTTGGTTTTGGCAAAACCTCTCTCATGTGTTTTGGTTTTGGATCTGTATATATTTTTTAAAAATGCTAAAATCACATAATTTGGCTCCTTTTTTCTTCCTACATTACTATTAACCTCAATAACTTTAATTTCCAGTCAAATAAAGTCAATAAACGACAAGCCAAAAATGTCGTCCCCTTGGCAAATAATAAATAAAATATTTCTTTTTTTGACCTGTCATTGGCCGAACGGAAGCTCCCATAGCCCCGAGAAAATGAGCCACTTGCTGACCGATGTTAGATTGTCCGGAGTTTCCCTGGGCTCTCAACCAATCACAAGCTGTGGGAAAACGTTTGTGATTGGCTGTATTTAAAAACAGCCACGGGAACCCAACCTGGCGTTGATTACTTAAGACTGAGAATTCTGAGCGGAACGGAAATTATAGGAAGAGCATTTAAGGCCGAATTCTGACAGTGAAACATGTAAAATTTTGCAGCCAAATTCAAAATGAGGTTAAGATTTCACAGAACGGTTTTGAAAGTTTCTCTTCTCTCTAATGTACACTTGGAGCTCTGCACAGCAGCTCTAATATACGTAGCTATAAAACGGGAACATAAATTAATTGAAGCCTCTTGTAAACCATTGTGACTCCCACCAACACAACATCAACAATCAGACTCAAATAGCATTAAACAATCAATGACTCAGAAACTCCGTACACCAACAGACGTCACATTCTGTTTTCCTACAATATGTCAGGTGTATAATGCTACTGAAGCCTTCTCTGCAGCCCACACAACAGCTAAATAAAGACGGTCTCAGCTTTTCCGCTGATTGTGTGCGGGGGACGTAATGAGGAGTAAGTCAAGATAACATATGACATGCACACTGTGGCCTATTTAAAGTGCACCTGTTGGTTACGCACAGCGGAGGCGGCCATATTGTACTCTGAACCAATCTGCTTGAGAATGCAGCCCGTTAATCACCGGAGCCAGTACCGTCACGGAGGCACGGAGGAAGGAGGAGCAAAGGGAATGCAAGGTATGAATTCACAGAGGCATGAGGCACTGTAGACTGGATTCTCCTTAATCGTCGCTCAGAACCACAGCTCACAAAATATACTAGGAAAAAAGACAACAGTGCGCGGATGGGAGAGAGGTGATGGATGAGTCCGATGTGAGATGGTGAAGGACAGGTCTGGACAATCAGTGGCTCTCCGGGTGTTGTGAAACTACAAGCCCCACCATGCTTTGCCAGCAGAGAGCCAGCCGATTGCTGTCAGGGCATGCTGGGAGTCGTAGTTTCACAACACTTGGAGAGACACTGGTTGTCCAGGTCTAGAGTAAGTTAGTGTATGCAACCAATCAATCCTTCACTCCCTTATATCATTATCCATCCGTCGTTCAGCATTAACCCCTCAACCTCTGTCAATCATTAACCCATTATCCTCATACTTGCCAACTTTTCATTATTTGCTTCAGGGAGATCCTCGAGGAGGTGGGTGTGTGGGGGCGGGGCTTGACAAATTGCATAATTTTGTCGAACCCGCCACTTATCTTTTGCGGGGGCGAGATCCGGAAGGTTGCCCTGCTCTCCCGGGAGGTCTCCCAGAAATGCGGGAGTCTCTCGGACATTCCTGGAGAGTAGGCAACTGTGCGTTAAAGAAAAGCAGCTAATGAATCTCTAGAGACTGAAGTGTCTTTTCATTTCTGTCTCTATTACTGAAGTCATGCCTGTCAGTCTTTGATTAAATCTTGGTCTCCATGAAAATGGCCACCTCCATAGGCATCAATACATGGACATAGGACACAATTTCTGAACTGTGTCATCATGCCACAGATGGCGAAGCCAACCACGTCTTGTACTGGCTCAGCATCAGGGAGAATGCCAGACTCTTCAGGGAGTGAGGGAGATCACCCCTAGTTCAGGGAGTCTCCCTGGCATTCAGGGAGAGTTAGCAAGTATGATTATCCTACATCATTAATTCACTTTTATGATCATTATTCTCCATTAACCCCTCATAATATTATCCACCAGACCACACTCCCCCTCACTCATTTGGCCTCTGCTCCAGAGGGGAACTGATCACGCATCAGTTCTCCTCCGTACCAGCCGTGCTCCTGCTGATGTCTGATAAGAGAGGATGCGATCAGTTCCCCTCAGACAAAGTTTAACTTTGTCTCTCTGCAGTGAAGGGCCCTGTGCACAGCATTCTGGGATGTCAATTAGACACCGATGTTGGATGTCATGGCAAGGAGCTCATTACAGTCCCATCTCGAGCACCGGCTCCTCTTTGCAGGGTAATGTTAAACATTATTGTGGAAGAGAACAGTGCAGGCTTAGCATTCGTTTGTCTCTCTTCACTGACACATTCACATCCTCTTTTAAACAATCGTTCATCTCAGCAATCCTAAAGAAACCGTCTCTTGACCCAGCCTCTCTCTCCAAAACAACCTCACTTCTCACATTCAGTCTCTCACTCTCCGCCCGGTCACCTTTACCTTTAAATATTTGCTATAATAGAATCCAAGATGCAAATAAAACCCTTATCCATTCTCTCATCATCTCCTGCCTCGACTACTGCAACCTCCTGCTATCTGGTATTCCCCTAACCCTTCTATCCCTGCTTCAATCTGTCCAAGACTGATCTTCCTTATCACTGCTCCACACAGACTACACTCTACAAATCCCTGCACTGACTCCCCACCCCATCCAGAATCCAATTCAAATTGCTCACCCTCACCTACAGAGCCCTCAACATCACCACCCCTTCATACATGTCAAACCTCACCTCGAAAGACTCTCTCTCATTTCCTCCTAAAGCTACTCTGTGCCTCGTCTCTGATGACCACCTCTCACTCCCACCTACAAGACTTCTCCTGTGCTGCTCCCCACTTATGGAATTCTCTACAATGCTCGATCAGACACTCCCCCAGCCCTCAAATCTTTACGTGCTGTCTGTAAACCCACCTTTTTATTAGAGGATACCCTACCCCAACCCTCATGAGACAGTACCTGCCATTGTACTGAAACGCGTTAAGGTCGATAACTATTACTGGCTGTTAGTATCTGGATAAACACTGTTTTTTACTCTGATTGATTGAGCAAATACATACATACATGCAGATGGAGCAGATTGCCAGTGGCTAGTGGGTACGTCCCGAAAGTTCTTCTTATACATTCAAAATCTGTTCTCTAGTGACCTGATTTGATCCATCAGGTTGTAAAAATCTGCCTGAAAATGACATGCTGGTCTTTGTTGTCGTTCTCTTTGATCCCGACAATATGAGAGCATGGCTGTATTCACAGGACCTGGGTGAACACTAAAAGGAAGATGTAATGTATTTGTTGCTTTTATAATTTCCTGCTTTATTGTAACATCTTTAATGTGTAATAATGGCTTGCTGTAAAATCCTGCTATATTTTGCAATTAAAAATGTTTGTGCGTTGGAACCACAACAATCGCATTGGACAATGTTTTATTGGTAAGCAATAAAATGACTTTAATATTGCATAGCTCTGTGTTTACCACACTCGAGACGCCTTTCCTTTGCTTCTTCTACCAAACAACCAGATTTTGATCAACTATGGCCAAAATTGTTTGAAATCTGTGACAGAATGGACCTCCTATGCCACCCTGGCATTTTCCTGGGGACTGGCTGAGCCTGCCTATCCACCTTCCCATTTCTTTATCCCAAACGTGCCCCATCTAAATGCTTTAGGGTGCGCTCTACTGCCACCACCAGGCTCCTTCAACGGTACCTGGAACCACTTCCTTCTGGGTAACTCTGGCTGCTAGATCAGGGTTGCTGTGGATGGTTCCCCCTGGCCTATCACACTGGCCAGAACTGTGGGAACTGCGGCAGACAGTTGATATTAGACCCTGGTTGCCAAACCTTAGAAAGGCCGGAAAGCGGATTAGATTGGTCTAATCTGTATGTCACAGGAATTGCAGAACAGGTAAGTAGGCGTCAAAGCAGGATCTTGAAGCAGTGATGTCTATTGCCACAATCTGCATTTATTTTGTGAATATATTAAAGGTGCCACCTGATGAGAAGTTTTCAATGTTGTTTTAAAATATATTTAACCAAGACAGAGTTTTGCAAGAGCAATGAATTACAACTGCAAATGTGCTGAGGTTGTTTATGTACAGATATACAATGAAAGAGTAGAGAAGGGAACTCTGGATATTTAGGGGAAAAAATAGAACTCGTGAATTCTCACTTCCCTTTTCACGCTACGGACCTTTCTCAGAAATTATTAGATTTTCCACTTGTGGTCCAGAATGGGTACAACCGTAGCTTTCGTTTGTGTCCATTGCAATTGTAATATAGTGGTAAATATTAATACCCAGTTAAGGAGACCTGGGAGAATCCATTAGTGTTTCTGGTGGCATATTGGCAACACTTTGAAATTAGACCTGTTTAGTAAAAATTTCAGGTTCCAAAATAAATCACAAAATAAATCCGCACATAGCACGCTAGTTGGGGTTTTCCTTAGTTTTTCACTTTTATTTGCGTTACACGTGAGTGATTGAATGCCAGACCCCTTCCAACATCTGAAGAGTGCACCGATTTGAAGGGTGAGAGCTTGCATGACCCTTAACAGGGGCCATAAGATTTGGTTTATATATTATTGGTTTTATCTGGGTTTATATGCTAGCAAACAGATTTGGAACTGTTTTGCATACTAGCCACCAGATTGAGGTCTGTTATTTATATGCCATAAAATTAGGGTCAATCTGGTACCTGTTTGTACGTTTTTTCCATTTACCATTGTATTGTGATCTGTTTGTTTACTGGTCATAAGATTGGGGGTCTGCTGTCCATAATTATTCCTGTTCTGTTTTGTCGACTGATCCCAAGGACAGTGTTATGATTGTAGCCCAATCAGAATCATTAGGAAAATAATATATTAATGTGGTCATGGTCAATCCTAAAAAAATAAGTTGCTTGAGATAACATGGTTACCAGCAAACCACTGTTTGTAAGCAAACAAGAGGTTTAACGTATTTTTATGTATGCTTCAGAGGCCTACTTTATGTCAACAGGCTTTAATTGTAATTCTAAAAAATGCTAGTGTCCCAAATGAGCAGTCAGCCGTTTGTTTATTACCCAATACACCGACCCTAAAAGATTGAAATAGAAAGGATCGTATTTAGGGTTATTCCACATTCAGTGTATAAAAAACTTAATGTATCAAAGCAATACATCCTATAGTCCATGTTTGAGAAGACCTCTGTATAAATTTGACCCACTGGAACTAGCCAATTGTCAACAATATATACCAGCCTCATAAGGAACCTCTAGCGATAAAATATCTTCCCAATAAACCAATATAACATAATCATGTTTCCTATACATATGTGTGGAAAATCCTATAGGGCCTGATTCATTAAGGAACGTAAATGCAGTGTACAGTATTTTGTGTAAAATTGCTCTGAGCATGATCAGTAAGGACTGTATACCAGTGAACACAAGTGCATCCAATTAATCTTTGTACGCAAATGACACTTCTGACAGCCTACAATTTCAAGAGCGGAAGGAGAGGAGGGAAGGATCGTATGCATATAGTCGATATACATTAAGGGCGTGCCAAGGTTGAGCGCATGCACATCTGTCAGATTCAAGGTCAGGGCATCTCTGAGGCACGTGATTCTCAACCGTATCAGTTGAACCAGCTACAGGGCAGGTGTATGTGCTGAGTGTTAGTGACGACATCCGTGTTTGCACGCTAGAACATGTGATTGCAATGAAGAGCAAGTGTACAAATTAATTTTATGTACAGTAGGCGTAATAACATCCTGATAAATGTATTTCATGTAATAGAAAAATGAAAAAAAACAAGAACTGTTTTTCATTAATGATTATATTATTAACATGTGTTAATTTATTTAATAATTTTCTTTTTCTCTGTGCGTTCTGATGGGACTTTATATATACATATGCATTGTGCACATCCTGCAGTGTATTGTTTCTGTCTGCAATCACACATTTCTTGAGATTCTCTTCTTGTTGAATACGGGCGTACCTCATACTTGCCAACTCTCCCTGAATGTCAGGGAGACTCCCTGAACTAGGGGTGATCTCCCTCACTCCCTGAAGAGTCTGGCATTCTCCCTGATGCTGAGCCAGTACAAGACGTGGTTGGCATCGCCATCTGTGGCATGATGACACAGTTTAGAAATTGTGTCCATGTATTGATGCCTATGGAGGTGGCCATTTTCATGGAGACCAAGACTTACTCAAAGACTGACAGGTAAGACAACATGACTTCGGTAATGGAGACAGAAATGTAAACTTCAGTCTCTAGAGATTCATTAGCTGCTTTTCTTTAACGCATAGTTGCCTGCTCTCCCGGAATGTCCTGGGAGACTCCCGCATTTCTGGGAGACCTTCCGGGAGAGCTCGGCAACCTCCTAGTTCTGGCCCCCACACTAGATAAGTGGCGGGGGGGTGGGGC
Source organism: Mixophyes fleayi (assembly GCF_038048845.1). NCBI lineage: Eukaryota > Metazoa > Chordata > Amphibia > Anura > Limnodynastidae > Mixophyes > Mixophyes fleayi. Next base: position 107,874 of record NW_027445893.1, on the reverse strand, counting down.
TCAATGACGCAAATATTGTGTAATCTTAGCCAGGGCCAAAATGATGCGATTTGTCAAGCCCCACCCCCGCACGACCCACCTCCCCCGGGATCTCCCTGAAGCCAACAAGGAAAAGTTGGCAAGTATGGTGTACCTGCTTGCATTTTCTGTTTGCTTTATACAGTTATGTGGGGGTACTAGGTCATTTTTGGGCTGTTTTTCAGTAATGTGTGATCATTTTGAAAGTTCAACCGCCCTGTTCAACCCGACATGTGGCAGTTTGCCTATCACTGATATAGCTTATTGGTACATTCAAAAGCATAGGTTTATTTGAGAATAACAGACCTCTATAATACACTAATTAATGGGCATCTCTACAATCTTCCTCTTGTAATGCTCAATCACATTTTTTTTTTCTATTTCCTATTTGTTGGGGTCAGCAAAATGTTAAAAGTTTTTAAAATGTTGAAACACCAAACTTTCACCGCACTGAACTGTGACAACATCAAGATCATTTATCAAACACTGTGACGTGGAATGTAATAATCGCTGTGTGTAATTTTCTTATTGTACATTTTACATATGATGCAACATGGATGGTGGTCAGAAAAAAAAAAGATTGTTATACCAGTTTTTCACAGAAGATGTCTGGATTGAAACAAGTTGAAATAGTATATAACTATTGTTCATGCTCTTTTGCTCTGTTAACATAGGAAAACTTTAAAAAATTGCTTGGTGACCACTGCCATATTTTGGACAAACTTCATCCCTTATCCAAAACTAATCAGGGTCAATTAACAACAAAAAAATGCTTCTACTCTTGCTGATTTTATAGGAAAGCACATGAACGTGTGAAACAATTGATGACATCTACAGTAGGGCCTGCAAACGCCACCTGATGGGAGGAGCTTGGTGGATTGGGGGCGTTCCTTGCTTAGTGTGCATTAATGCACCTACTTTTCATAGGTTTTAAACATGCAAAAATGAGATTTCTGTTTTTTGAGGTGAGAGGGGACCAGAGAGAGGCACTTGTATAGGAATGTTACCTGCTTTGCGGAATCTGCAGCTCATAAAAGGACTCGATTTGTCCAGCGCTTCCACAAAAGTAACACGTGTAATAAAGACACCCCAATGTCCCCTCACTCTCATGATTTAAGACATAAATTAACCTAAACCGAGCAGTATTTTAGGAGACAGATGGAAGCTTTTTTATGAAAGAGGTTAATCTGCAAAACTAAGAGAAGATTGATTTTCTGGGTTAAAGATTCCGACACCGTCAAGGGGGCGTGAACCTTTGTATGCACCAATCAAACGAGTAGCAGCACTAGCGCACATAGAGAAGCATGGTGGATCCACATGATTTGCATTTCTTAATTGACCCTATGGCTACATACCTACTGTCATTAAAATTCTGCATTTAAGATATGTTTGTAACTCATGTTAAACATATGTACTGTACATTTATGTGAAAAGAAATATCATTGCACCAAATGAGAATGTGCATTTTGGTGTGTTTACCTGCGTTGCAAATTCAATGAGATGAATTTACTTTTGGAAATTTGCCCAATCAGCACTGAATTCCACCCAAACCAAGCCCAGATACATCAAAATCATGTCTATTTTGGGCACGACCACCTCTTAATGGCATGCTACGTCCCTTTTTCCCCCCAAAAGCCAGGACTATGTAGAGGTGTGTTTCTACCTGCTGTGGTCTACTTTAATAGACAAAATAGCAGCCTCTAGTCAGCAATAGCTGATACTATACAGCTGGTGTAATTCAGTGTATAGTCCCTACTACCTTACACATGTATGAAACACGGCTCTTGCAAAGAGATTTTACATACTTGCTTCCACTTTGGACATATACTTCTATATTAATGTGCTTTAAAGGCCAATGAACCCTAAGGGGTATATTTACTAAACTGTGGGTTTGAAAAAGTGGAGATGTTGCCTGTAGCAACCAATCAGATTCTAGCTGTCATTTTGTAGAATGTACTAAATAAATGATAAATAGAATCTGATTGGTTGCTATAGGCAACATCTCCACTCTTTCAAACCCGCAGTTTAGTAAATCTAGCCCTAAGACTAAGCTTATTTTACATGCTAAAAAGTTATAAGTTATAAGATTCTGAAATTAAATCACAGGAAGCAGCCGTTTCGGCTGATGACACACCTCAGTTGAAAAATTTTGTCACTGAAGAAATAATATTAACTATCTAAAAATAATACTGAACCAGTAAGAAAAATGTAAACAAAAAAACACATTACCAGTATCCATGTTATTTAGTGAAATGTAACAGTGACATTTTTTACTTCTGATCCAATGCAAAATTATTTGTATCCACAAACTTCATTTTTAAAGATACCGAGGGCCTGATCATTAAAGAGCGTAAATTCCGATACTTATATATGTCAAAGAACTCAGCAACATCCAATTCATCTTTGAGCGCAAAGGACCCTTAGTACAGCCTACGATTTCAGGGGCGGAACGTGGAATGGAATGGGCGTATGTGCGTAGCCAATGCACAGTAAGGGCGTGCCAAGATCCAGCGCACAGAGACGCGTCCGTTTAAGCTTTGGGCATCTCCAAGGTATGTGATTTTCTGTCGTAACACACCAGCTACAGGTCTGTCAATTTGGTTAAAATTGAAGGCTAGGGGGGCAGCAGATTTTCTTCTCTTCCCAAGTGCTAAAATTTGAAGTTAGGGCTCTGGGTGTAAGTGCTGATTACTAGTGATGACGGCTGTGTATACATGCTACAACATGTGTTTGTAATCAGGACCAACTGTAAAAAATGTATTTAGTGTATATTTTTTCTTTCAGTGCCTATCTTTTGTGACTTTACATTCCACATATGTATCGGACGTATCCTACAGTCTATTGTCTGTTAGAGCAGAGCAGACTGAGACACTTTAGATCCGATTCTTGTTGAATACGGACGTGCGTATAACCGATGTACGTGCGTTTTAAAAGAAAAAATGCACATTTGTTTTGCTTATCTTGTTGAATGAGGCCCTGAACGTGGCCATTAATGCAGTAAAATGCGTTGGCACAATCCAGTATGTGCACTGGTGCATGCCATAATTCCATTTTTTTTATTTTGGCCAAAATAGGTGATTTGTGCAATGTTTTGTAGGTTATGCAGTGGTTATGGTGTAGAGCTCTGAAAAGTATATATAGGGGCAGGGGGGGGATCCTCCCCCAAAATAGAGTCCAATAGTGCAGTAATTGAGGATAATGGTATAGCACATGGAATGCTTAGTAAAGCTACATACTTAGAATTTAAAAGACCATTACCAAATTAATTCTAACAATGGTTAACAGCTTTTACCATACCGATAATTGTATCAGGCGTTTCTGTGACCCCAAACCATTGGGGATTGGTGAGGTGAGGCTGCAGATGTAATCCGTTTTCTCCTTGCTTCAACCTGAAGTGACAGAGTTTTGGCGATAATTGAAGGCTAAAAATCAGCCTTAATGCCGAATAAATGACCCTTATATGCGATTCAGTTATTTTTCCCATTGCAGAAACAGTGACCGTATCACAAAATTGGATTAAATGCTGTCAGGCGCCGTCTCCGCACTGACACTTGGTGCAGGAGACGGACGCCTGCACCTTCTCAGCAACCACGTCCTGTTGCCTAGCAGCGGGACGCTATCTCTGCTCACCGGTCTGCAGCCAGAATGTCTTACCGCCAAAATCTCCCTAACCCAATCAGGAGGCACCTTAGGGTATATAAAGCAGACTCTGACACATGTCTAGTGCCAGAGTATTTGGTCTTCAGCCTTGCTCCAGCGTTTGTTCCTGTGTTGCTGTTATTTGGATTCTGACCCCGGCTTGTTCCTGACTTCTCCTTCTCCTGATTCTGGCTTAGAGTGATATTTGGTACTGACCCGGCTTCCTGACCATTCTCCTGCTTCTGATTTGGCTATATCCGTTCCTCTGGTTTTGACCCGGCTTGCTGACTACTCTTCCATCCTGCATCCTGGTGGGCTGTCACCGCTGCCTCAATTGTTACCTCGCCAGCTGACTGATACTGAGGGCTGCGACCTGCGCGTCCCTTGCAGCAAAGTCCATACCTCCTTGCGGGGGTTCCTGGTGAAAACCAGGGGCGTGTTAGACTCCGCGCCTCAGTACTCAGTAGCGCCAACTGATGGCAGGTATCATCAATTCCACCTAGTGATTCTGACAAATGCTTTCTCAGGGGCGCACGCAAGGGGGGGGTTTCTCCCCTCCCCTCCGCGAACAAATGGGCACTAAAGATTGCCCCTACACAGCAGCACTGTACTGTACACTAGCCGCGGCGATGACACAGAAGCGCTTCTTAGAACTGCTTTAAAAAAACCAAAACAAAAACAAACCCATTATTTATAAAATATAAAGTTATATAAAAGTTATATTATACCTACATGAAAAAAAATATTTATTGCAGTAACAAATAAAAAAAAATTCTCTACCTGTCAAAGCCATTTTGAAATATTACATATTATGATATAACATAATTGATTCCGCTGCATTCTCACATTCTCTGCCTAAGATTATAGGCGGGATATTTTCTCGTTAAATTGATCCTGTGCAAAATCGTTTCACCACCCTCTGTGGTGCGCACTACTTTTAGGGAATTTATCACCAATACACTCATTTGACACCTTTTAGCAAATTAATTTGACTGTTTTGCGCCCGCCTATACTCTTGCATAGGAGATAAACTTTGCTCTGGGTATAACGTGTTTCGCTCGCAAATGCACGCAAAAGAGTGAAGAACGTGAGCTGAATCGTGCAAGTTAAAAATAATTGTGCTTTACAGGTTAAACACATTTAAAACTAATAGTCAGTGCCGATTATGATAGAAAAGTTTGCACATAATTAAACTAAATAATGTTTGAATTATTTTGCACCACGATTGAAAAGGGCAACATTTATCACATAAGCAAACTAGGCACAGGTGGGGGATAGAGATTGGTTTTATATTAATTTTATTTACATTTTTTTTCTTTAGTTTTTAAACCGCCTATTGGTCCCAGTATAAATACTGGAAAAATTAGTGTTTGGTAGGGTGGCATCAGTATGTGGGGTACACAGTTACTAGATTAGGGTGTTTTCATCCTCCTAGGTACACGGGCAACACTAAATACGGCCCTGCATACAGATAACGTCACCTCACATAATTTGTGAGCTACTCCGTGCTCTATGTCTTACAATATTCAATGTATATAGGATGCAGTTTTCACTTCCCTTACAGAGTATAAATATTGTGATGTTTAATAGCTGCGTTGCAGTTGGCAGTTCTCTTTGGCAATGCTGATTACAAAAGAGAGGAAGACAGAGATTGTAACACAGAACATTACTGGAAGTTCTCCGCCTGGTATTTCAGATAACTTCCTAGAGAAGCCGTCCTCGGTCACTATTCAGAATCCTGTATCTGCGAGGGGAACAGGTGAGTGAGCTGCTCTCTAATTATTACTAATTACACTAAATATACGCTGAGTCACACTTTCTCCTTCATCCGCATGGAATGTTGGACTCAGATACCCTTTATAAGGGCTGGCATCAAAGAGAATAATCTATTTAAGGGAAAAGAAAACATTTCTCCATTTGTATCAAAGCTAACAAGTGTAGTAGCAAAGTTTCCTGGCTCCAGGCATTCCTCAAGAAACCCCAACATGCCATGTTTTCAGGATGTCCTAATGCAAGAACAGGTGGGATGCATTTTGGCATTGTCAACTAAATGTCTTCACCTGTACATGAGCAAGGCAGGAACTCTTTAAAACAGTTGAAGGTGATTGTGGACAGGAGTTGAGAAACATTGAGGAAGAATTTTAATGTTTATCTTGATACATTCTGAGCAACAGTTCTGTTGTCTGGATGTTAATTAGTCCTATTACATAGAACCAAAAGTAACTAATTAACAATAGAGCCGCTACACAATTGCTGCCTTTCTTGCATGATAAATGACAAGCTTGTGATTTGTTTTATTTTCAATTATTTTCCCTACATTTTTTAAATGCAATAAATATTAAAGATCAGCTATATACAAACTAGTTATTTTCTTTTACGCTTACCCTGTGTTATGTAATTAGCATGCGTCACACTGTGGGACAATCCAATTCTCTGTCTTCACGTTTGATACGGAGGTATGTATATTAGTGTTAGTATAGGTACTTGTTAATTATTAAACTGAAAGCTTTCCACTTGTGCGGCTGTTTCATACCTACCGCTTAATATTTGAATCGCTGTTTCAATGTAATGTAATAAGTGACGTCATCAACGCTGCAAATGTTTAACTTAGCTGTAGAGAATCCTTTTTGATTCCCCTTAGTCCTGCTGGATTCTTTTCCGCATTGTATGAAGTCAAGTGATAGAATTAAAAGTTGACCTGGAGAGAAAAACAACAATCACAGCAGTAGGAGAAGTGGCGGTATGACATACCACCGCGTAAGCAGTAGTAGAAGTGGCGGTATGACATACCACCGTGTAAGCAGTAGTAGAAGTGGCGGTATGACATACCACTGTGTAAGCAGTAGGAGAAGTGGCGGTATGACATACCACCGTGTAAGCAGTAGTAGAAGTGGCGGTATGACATACCACCGTGTAAGCAGTAGTAGAAGTGGCGGTATGGCATACCACCGTGTAAGCAGTAGGAGAAGTGGCGGTATGACATACCACCGTGTAAGCAGTAGTAGAAGTGGCGGTATGACATACCACCGTGTAAGCAGTAGTAGAAGTGGCGGTATGGCATACCACCGTGTAAGCAGTAGTAGAAGTGGCGGTATGGCATACCACCGTGTAAGCAGTATTAGAAGTGGCGGTATGACATACCACCGTGTAAGCAGTAGGAGAAGTGGCGGTATGACATACCACCGTGTAAGCAGTAGGAGAAGTGGCGGTATGACATACCACCGTGTAAGCAGTAGTAGAAGTGGCGGTATGGCATACCACCGTGTAAGCAGTAGTAGAAGTGGCGGTATGACATACCACCGTGTAAGCAGTAGGAGAAGTGGCGGTATTGCATACCACCGTGTAAGCAGTAGTAGAAGTGGCGGTATGACATACCACCGTGTAAGCAGTAGGAGAAGTGGCGGTATGGCATACCACCGTGTAAGCAGTAGGAGAAGTGGCGGTATGGCATACCACCGTGTAAGCAGTAGGAGAAGTGGCGGTATGACATACCACCGTGTAAGCAGTAGGAGAAGTGGCGGTATGGCATACCACCGTGTAAGCAGTAGGAGAAGTGGCGGTATGACATACCACCGTGTAAGCAGTAGGAGAAGTGGCGGTATGACATACCACCGTGTAAGCAGTAGGAGAAGTGGCGGTATGGCATACCACCGTGTAAGCAGTAGTAGAAGTGGCGGTATGGCATGCCACCGTGTAAGCAGTAGGAGAAGTGGCGGTATGACATACCACCGTGTAAGCAGTAGTAGAAGTGGTGGTATGACATACCACCGTGTAAGCAGTAGGAGAAGTGGCGGTATGGCATACCACCGTGTAAGCAGTAGTAGAAGTGGCGGTATGACATACCACCATGTAAGCAGTAGTAGAAGTGGCGGTATGGCATACCACCGTGTAAGCAGTAGTAGAAGTGGCGGTATGACATACCACCGTGTAAGCAGTAGTAGAAGTGGCGGTATGACATACCACCGTGTAAGCAGTAGTAGAAGTGGCGGTATGGCATACCACCGTGTAAGCAGTAGGAGAAGTGGCGGTATGACATACCACCGTGTAAGCAGTAGGAGAAGTGGCGGTATGACATACCACCGTGTAAGCAGTAGTAGAAGTGGCGGTATGACATACCACCGTGTAAGCAGTAGTAGAAGTGGCGGTATGACATACCACCGTGTAAGCAGTAGGAGAAGTGGCGGTATGACATACCACCGTGTAAGCAGTAGGAGAAGTGGCGGTATGACATACCACCGTGTAAGCAGTAGGAGAAGTGGCGGTATGGCTTACCACCGTGTAAGCAGTAGGAGAAGTGGCGGTATGGCATACCACCGTGTAAGCAGTAGGAGAAGTGGCGGTATGACATACCACCGTGTAAGCAGTAGTAGAAGTGGTGGTATGACATACCAACGTGTAAGCAGTAGGAGAAGTGGCGGTATGACATACCACCGTGTAAGCAGTAGTAGAAGTGGCGGTAGGACATACCACCGTGTAAGCAGTAGTAGAAGTGGCGGTATGGCATACCACCGTGTAAGCAGTAGGAGAAGTGGCGGTATGACATACCACCGTGTAAGCAGTAGTAGAAGTGGCGGTATGACATACCACCGTGTAAGCAGTAGTAGAAGTGGCGGTATGGCATACCACCGTGTAAGCAGTAGGAGAAGTGGCGGTATGACATACCACCGTGTAAGCAGTAGTAGAAGTGGCGGTATGACATACCACTGTGTAAGCAGTAGTAGAAGTGGCGGCATGGCATACCACCGTGTAAGCAGTAGGAGAAGTGGCGGTATGACATACCACCGTGTAAGCAGTAGGAGAAGTGGCGGTATGACATACCACCGTGTAAGCAGTAGGAGAAGTGGCGGTATGGCATACCACCGTGTAAGCAGTAGTAGAAGTGGCGGTATGACATACCACCGTGTAAGCAGTAGGAGAAGTGGCGGTATGGCATACCACCGTGTAAGCAGTAGGAGAAGTGGCGGTATGACATACCACCGTGTAAGCAGTAAGGGAAGTGGCGGTATGGCATACCACCGTGTAAGCAGTAGTAGAAGTGGCGGTATGACATACCACCGTGTAAGCAGTAGGAGAAGTGGCGGTATGACATACCACCGTGTAAGCAGTAGGAGAAGTGGCGGTATGACATACCACCATGTAAGCAGTAGGAGAAGTGGCGGTATGACATACCACCATGTAAGCAGTAGGAGAAGTGGCGGTATGGCATACCACCGTGTAAGCAGTAGGAGAAGTGGCGGTATGACATACCACCGTGTAAGCAGTAGGAGAAGTGGCGGTATGACATACCACCGTGTAAGCAGTAGTAGAAGTGGCGGTATGGCATACCACCGTGTAAGCAGTAGTAGAAGTGGCGGTATGACATACCACCGTGTAAGCAGTAGGAGAAGTGGCGGTATGACATACCACCGTGTAAGCAGTAGGAGAAGTGGCGGTATGGCATACCACCGTGTAAGCAGTAGGAGAAGTGGCGGTATGACATACCACCATGTAAGCAGTAGGAGAAGTGGCGGTATGACATACCACCATGTAAGCAGTAGGAGAAGTGGCGGTATGGCATGCCACCGTGTAAGCAGTAGGAGAAGTGGCGGTATGACATACCACCGTGTAAGCAGTAGGAGAAGTGGCGGTATGACATACCACCGTGTAAGCAGTAGTAGAAGTGGCGGTATGGCATACCACCGTGTAAGCAGTAGTAGAAGTGGCGGTATGACATACCACCGTGTAAGCAGTAGGAGAAGTGGCGGTATGACATACCACCGTGTAAGCAGTAGGAGAAGTGGCGGTATGACATACCACCGTGTAAGCAGTAGGAGAAGTGGCGGTATGGCATACCACCGTGTAAGCAGTAGTAGAAGTGGCGGTATGACATACCACCGTGTAAGCAGTAGGAGAAGTGGCGGTATGGCATACCACCGTGTAAGCAGTAGGAGAAGTGGCGGTATGACATACCACCGTGTAAGCAGTAGGAGAAGTGGCGGTATGGCATACCACCGTGTAAGCAGTAGGAGAAGTGTCGGTATGACATACCACCGTGTAAGCAGTAGGAGAAGTGGCGGTATGACATACCACCGTATATCGGTCTACTTCAACCAAAGTTGTCTCCATATTGCTCCCCTTCTAACCATGAAATGCACTTACAAACGACAGGCTTTCTTTAAATCCCAGTATACAAGCACATTAACAGAAGCAGAAGTAAAAGTGTAAGGCGGGATGTGGCAAGGACTATATATTTTAAACGCACCATAACAATAGCAATGAATGCACTAGATATGAATGTTCTTTTTTTTTTTTTTTGATAGTGAAAGTTCACCCATCAAACATTTTGCAATATGGGAAAGAGGAAATGTTATTCATCGGATGTTAAGGAGGAACTAGAGTTATTTTCAATACATATATAAATATACTGTATGTATGTATGTATGTATGTGTATGTGTGTGCATATAAATACTTTTAAATATTTTGTTTTTTATTTTATTTTACTCATCCCACAACTATATTACTGAATAGAGGGAAATTTTAGCCTGGGAAGCTCAGCTCAGCTCAGCAGCCTATTTGGGACATTTTGGGCTACCTGCAAAAATGCATTACCTGATAGTAGTTGACATCAACAGCAATTGAACCAAACGAGAATCTTTACAGTTCTCTAGTTAGACATGTATGAAGTATTCAATATGCGGTCAGCTGTATCAAAAGGATAAAGAGGGAACCAGGGAATCATGTCTAAAATATAGTGATAATTAATGCAAATTATTATTATTATTGTTATTACTTTTATTTGCATTAAATTTTTATTAATTACACTAATTACATGGCATTGCTATAACCTACAATATTTTATTAGACCCACCAATCATGCATTAGTTACATTAATAGACACCAAAATTAATAAAGAGCCATTGCATAACTCTAATACCGCCCATGTTTAAAAAAAGATCCACCACATAACATTAATACCTCCAACCAGCACATATATAACATAAATAGCCCATATAATACTAATAGCTCTTACACACACCAGCCCCTAAATAATAAATAGCTCACCACACTATCCTCTACATAACATTAATACCCTCACACACACTAGCCCCACACATAACATTAATATCCATCTCAGATAACATCAATACCGCCATCCCACATAACATAATCCCCCCCCCACAAAGACACTTACCTACAATATCTTCTAAAGCTGATGGAGGCAGCCATATGTACAGATCGAAGGGGTGGAGAGGACAGGAGTGAGGAAGGATATAGAGTAGAGGAAGGGCAGTCTTGGAGTAACATTGGTGGATGGTCTCTGATAGGGGGCACTGTGAAGCACACCAATGGCGAGGTCGACCCTCTTTAGGCCATGGCCAACCACAATTATCCCAGATCGCCTAGACTAGGGTCATGGGTCTAGCACAGGCACGTTACACCTCCAAATCTGGGGGCTCATTAAGACCACCGGGCCTTCATCAGAAGTCTAGATCACCTAATGGGTGATCCAGGCCCTGAACTGAACCTATATATAAGCATAATCTTCTAATTTTAATCATTTTTACTCAGAGTCTGATTAGTAAACTGTTGATACATTATGGATCCTATTTATCAAGCTGAAGATCACATTAGTGTACACGCTAATGGGGTTTTGGACTACTGCCGGTCAGGTATTCCTCATTGAAACAGGCATTAATCTCTGAAATGGATCTCTATTGCATTCAACGGACATCAATTTCCTCAAGCTTCCTGGCCGTTTTGTTGATGTTAGTTTGGCCTTGTATTATCAAAATTATGTTACTGTAAAAACACAATCAATTTTTTTTTTTTTTATTGATTTGGTCTTTATTTATTCTGAATGGGTGCATTTAGGCTATGAATAGGCCTCTCTTTCCGCCCTGAAGGTTACTAAGCTTTTTTTTGTGAATAAAGGAGAGTTAACGCTTGCCAAAGGTTAGCATCCTTCACAGCACAAGGTAATCAGGGTCAGTGTTTGATAAATATGTGTTAATGCACGTTTTTGCTGTTGTCTGTTTCCGATGGAATATGCGTTTGCTATGCAGAGACTAGTTTGTTTGCAGAGTCATATTGAAGTATTTTGTTGGAGGGAATAACTTATATGTAGAACAAGCGATATGGCTGTGATTTAGAGTTTATTGCAAGTCCGATGAAAGTCGCAGGGCTTAATAGTGCGCCGCTACACACTGCTTAGTGCTATTTTCTTATGGAGTATTTAGATTTAGCAGAGTTTGCATGTCGTGCCCACCACTGGGCAGCATGGTGGCTCAGTGGTTAGCACTTAAGCCTCACAGCTCTGGAGTCATGAGTTCAATTACCAACTATAGCCTATTCAGGGGCGGACCTAGGGGTAAATGTATCAAAGTGCGATTTTGCAACTCCAGCGATTTTCTTGGGAGAGTTGAAACTCGCCGATGTATGAAGCTGAGTTTTCATACAAAATCGCCAGAGTTCTGCTTCTGTCAAAATCGCTATGTGCAAAATCGCCAGAGATCAAACTCACCACTGTTTGCCACTGCAGCTATACAAGTCTCCAATGTATGAAGCTGCGAGTTAGCAAACTCAGGAGAGTTTGCTTCAAAACACGCCAGATACAACACGCTGCTTGATAGCAGCGTGTTGTAGAAACACATCACTGTTACACTGCCCTGGCAGTGTTAAAACTGTAAAGAATAGATAAAAGTAAAAAAAAAAAAGGGGGAGGTTCCCCCGCTATTCCAGCTTAACCCTAGTGCTGCCTGACTAGTGCTGGTCCCGTGAAAATCGGGGGAAAATTTTGCGTGGGGTCCCCCCGATTTTCACTTTACCAGCACTAGGCAAACCAGCCAGGTTGGCGGCACTATAGCAGGGGGACACGCAGCAGGGGTCCCCCTGCCATAATGACTAACCAACCCTAGACTGTTCAGCGCTGGGATGGATTCCCTAGGGAGTGTGGTCCGCCGAAAAAAACGAGCGGACCCCCCCCTAGAAAGAACCAGCCCAGTGCTGATAGCACTAGGGCTCTTCCTACTACCCTTGGGCTGTGGGTAGTAAGGTAAAACGGTGATAAAGAATGAAAAAAATAAACAGACGCCATTTTGTTTTGTGGAACTATAAGTCCCAGCCAGCCAGGTTGCCAAAAACAGTGTGGCCATGCTGCTGCTTGTATAACTACAAGCACCAGCATACCCACGGCAGCCAGGGCATGTTGGCACTTGAAGAACCACAAGTGCCAACATGCCCTGACATCCCTGGCTTGCTGGGACCTGTAGTTCCACAAAAAAAAAGTTAAATAAACAACAGCACCACACCACATCTATTTATTAAAAATAAAAAACCCTCAATAAATAAATACACTAACCACCCTCATTTAAACCACATCTATTTATTAAAAATAAAAACACCCCAAATACTCACCAAAGATGTCTTCTTTCTTCTCCAAAAGCTCCGTGCTTGCCCCAGTCCCTTAATAATTATACTTACATAAGTTTTGGCTTGCCCCAGTCCCAGCAAAATTATACTTCCAAAATGGCTTGATTAATATCTTCTTTACTTCGCCCAGAAGGGGCCCCTTGTTGATTGAAGTCTTCTTTGCTTCGGCCAGGGGGGCCCCATATTTGTAAGATCCCGACACTTTCATGTTGATTGAAGAAAAATAAAAAACTGTGGAGTCGCCGCTAACACCTCCTACTAGGTAAGAGGTCCGGTACGCAATAAACTTACGTTCATTGCGCAAGCTCTAACTACTGTATTATGTGATTTTCCCACACTAGTGGGGAAATCACCTAATACAGTAAATATAGCTTGCGCAAGTAGCGTTGCGCATGCGCAATGAGCTACGTTACTTGCGTAAGCTGTACTTACTGTATTAGGTGACCTACATATGTGTGAAAAATGTCTCTGATTTGGACAGTTATAAGTAACTAAACCACAACTACACGAATCTTAAATGTTTATTTTAACAAAACATACAAAACTCTTGTTTGCATTATTAATTATTAACATTATTAAATAAATTATTGGCCCATCGCAATCCAATTGGAAATTCTCCTATCTTTGTAATCCAAAGTGAGAAAGAAAAGAACCTTAAAATCCAACACAACTGGCACCAGCGCTTGCTGCTAAATGACTGTGATCTGGACTAAGAGTCACCTTAGTCGCACAGCCAATCACACATGTTTTACCACACTGGTTGCACGTGATTGGCCAGGGGCTAAGGGAGGTCAATTCAAGACACAGTCATTTGGCGATGACCACTTGTAACAAGCAATTGCATCAGTTTTTATGGGAGTGGTGTTGGAGTGGCTTCTCCCTGGAGAAACATATGTATTTCCTATTGAATGACGATGAAGAGAGACTATTTTATATTAAAGTGGTGAACCAGGGCATTAAGGCAGGGGAATATTTAATTAAACTTTATTATAAAATATGTCTATGTGGTTATTTTTGGTGTTTTCTGCTATTGTGAAACCTACATTTCCCAGCATGCACTGGTAACCATTGAGTGAAAGGGCATGCTGGTACTTGTGATTCACCAAGTGCCAGCATGCCCTGCCAACCAAAGGTTGCCAGTGCATGTTGGAGCATGTCATTTCCACGGGAGCTGGCAGTAGTTCTCCAAAAGACTAGGCAAAAACAGCTGGGAAACCAATGGTAATCAAAGATGCACTCAAAGCCTTTGCTTGTATGTCTAACTTTCCTGTTAGTCACAGGTCCAGTGAGCAGACGCTTCCATTAAGTTAGGTTAATCTCTGGGCAAGAAAAGGTGTTCTATTTTTGCATGAGCTAAAAGTTAAATTTATCACTTTACTCAGAAATCCTGTTTAGAAGTTATTATTATTGAAACCATGAATATTTTATACGTCACAACATGCTAACCTTTGTGATTGACATAGCCCTGGCACTTTTCATCATAATTACACGACTGGTTTAAAGTGACTTTATACAACCTGAAAATAAGGAAACTAGAGAACGGTAATGGTTCTGTTTCTATAATTGATTCGTAAGATTGCGGATAATAATGGGTAATTTGAGATTCCTTTATTGAAATGACAGTATCAATAGCTCAGTGCAGGCCAATATCATTGGTGGTTTAATAGAGGATACAAAACAATTATTTTGAAAATATTTGAAGATAATGGGCCTGAGTCATTAAGGAGAGCAAAGCATAAAAAATGGAGTAACTTTGCACCAGGGCAAAACCATGTTGCATTGGAGGGGGAAGTAAATTTAAAATGTGCGGACATATTTATAATTTGAGTAGGGCATGTCCTAAATCAACTTTAAATTTCAGTGTATTAATAAAGCTATCAAGTATTTGTGTGCTAGATGAAAAAACAGCCAGTATTTAACTTATGTGCAAATCAATAATCTAATTTGCACCCCTTGCATTGTGACATGGTTTGTCCCGGAGAACATTTACTCATTTTTTTTGCCTTACTTTCCTTAATGACTCTGGCCCACTGCTTATAATTGAGGTACTTATGTCATTGTGCATCTGATAAAGTAAGAATTCTTGTAAAATCCTGTTATTTGATTTTCAGCTCAGCAACCTTTCAGGATGCAGAACACATCGGGGAATTACACCGGCTGTGAGCCTCAAACAATTAACCCTTTCATCCCCATCTTCCTGAGCTTCATCTTCTTCGTTGGTTTCATTTTCAACTGTATCAGTTTATGGATATTCTGGTTTCGGGTAAAACACTGGAATTCAACTGTAGTCATCCAGTTCAACTTGGCCATCTCCGATGCCATCATCACCCCGGCAGCTCCTCTGATCATTATCTACTCATTGACCGACCACTGGACTTTCGGGACATTCTTTTGCCAGTTTAAAGTCTTCCTGCTCAGCACTCACATGTATGGGAGTATCTACTTCCTCACTTTAATCAGTATTCACAGATATTTTACTGTTGCTCACACTGTTAAAAGAACTGCCTTGACCAAGAAACCGTTCATCACCAAACTTTGCCTTGCTGTCTGGGGCTGTCTCTGTTTGCAAGGGATTCCATTTTTCTTTGTTTTAAAAACCTCTGAAGTTCACGGAGTGACAAAATGTCTCAGTTTTCACCAAACTGAACAGGCGGTTTTATTTTTTCTCTGGAACTGGGTGATCCTCTTCTCTGGCCTCCTCATTCCTTTCTCCATTACATTGGTCTGCTACAGTCTCCTGAGTCGATATATTCTCAAGGTGAATCCTATGAACACGCTCAGCAAAGTCATGGTGTCCAAATCCGTACAGACCATATTTGTCTCCTTAATCATATTCATAATCTGCTATATTCCCGTACATATCACCAGAACAATGGGAGTCACAATCACTTTGTTCTTTCCAGCGTTGTGCTCTCTACTGGAAAGAGTTGAGGTTGCCTATTATATTACATGGATGATGTCAGGAACAAATTGTTGTCTGGATCCCATATTGTACTGTTTTGCTTCGGACAGATTCAAGTACACCTTTACAAGCTGGTGTAGTTTTCTGCATAGCCGTAGCAAAGACCATAGAAACACGACAGACAACGCTCAAGGAAATCAAGTAGAGTCAGGTTCAGAAGATCGTCACCTTGGTCCTCTCCCAACTGCGAGCACGACAGATACAGGTTTATCAGTGTCTACTGGGTGTGAAAAGTAATTTCCATCATAAATAAGTTGGAATAATAAAAGGGAACAACATTTGGGTATGGACTACTACTCAATCAAGGTGAAAATATATAAAAGTCCACTCTGAATTGGTCAGGTATTTTCTTACACAAATTACAGCTAATTATAGATATGTAATTAGCAAATACTTTATTTTCTATGCAAGGAAATTATATGACTGACTATGTTGCATATTAAAGATCTGGAGCAACTAGCTCTAGCCTTGAATGAACTAAAAATATTTACTGCAGGATGAGAATCTGAATATTATGAGGATTATGAGTAATTACTCTGTAGACAGGACGAGTATGAAGAGCCGTATTTCTTCACTAAGACATCTTTAGTGAACATTTCTGAGAAGATACCAGATCATTTTTAGACGTGATATTTTTCTTCTACCGTTGACAATGTCATACTTTTGTCAGTATACTTTTATTGATCTTATTTGTAAAATATTGTGTATGATATACTGTATATGTGTGCTAATTTTTTTTTTAATGGCTATGGTTTATGTTATTGTATTACAATAATGTCACAGTCTACTGTATAGCCATAGCCATGTTACTTTTCAGAGGGCCACCATCAAAAGTTTTGAAGCCTTAAGCAACCTGACGAGGAAGACTGACTCTCACCTCATTTTGGTGACTACAACACAGAACCCATTGTAGACAATAGTATACAGAGCATAGCTCATTCTCTTTTCATATGTATAAAACTGAGCCAATTCCATTGGCTGATATACACAGCAGACCTCTAAACTTATAATTAATGTATAGCAGATCTCTAATCTTATGGCTAGTGTTTAGCAAGCCTTCTATCTGGTAGGTAATGTAGAATATATGTTTAATCTGGTGACAAGTGTATAAAGCAGAATCACAAACTGGTGGCTTTTTCACTTGAAAGATAAGCATAGATAGGAAACTAGAGGAAACTCTGCTGTTGCTGTACCTCAGAAACAATAAAACTTCATATCCTGTCATAAAACTTTCTGAATCTTCTGAAGTGGAAGAATATTCTGTAGATCTAGATTTTCTTAAACATAAAAAGTAATAGAAAATGTTAAAATAGAGCACAGCTTCTCAAGTAAAAATACTTTAAAGGGAGAAAAATCACGTCGGCAAGAGTGATCTGCAGCATAGCCGTGCCCATTGCAGTACATATCTGAGAACACGCAGATACATTCTTCACTATAAGGGTGTGAGTATTATAATTTATTTTTCAGAGTATGAAGTGGATAAAAAAAACAGGCTGCTTGAAACAAGCATGCAATTTCTGTGTATGTTACGGCTTAACTTTGATAAATTGCTCCAAATTATATTTACAGCAGTGTAGGAGAACTGGAAAATATGTACAGATACAACTAGAATAGCAGCTGTTTGTAAAGTAATAATTACTTTTTATACTAAAAAAGAGCACAGAAATCTAGAGAATTATTGGAAAGTGAAAAATCTAAAGAGAGAAAGGAAACAAAGAAAATGTTTCTGCTGTATGTTTAAGCAAGTTCCAGGGCGGGGTTAACAATGGGCCTGATGGGGCTGCAGCCCCAGGCCTCTTCACAGAAATAGGCCCGGATCAGCCAGGAGGTACAAAAATATATTTTCTAATTTTTTTAATTTTCTTTTTGCAAGGGCACCTGGAGCAGGGAGGAGGAGGGGAGTTTGGGTTGATGTGTGGGGTGGTGATGCAGACCGCCCGCTGGCAGCTTTTCTAGTTACCAGGGGACAGTCCTGTCATAGCAACAGAAAGCCAATTTGCGAGGCTGCCTGCTGTACCAACTTCCACCCAGTCCCAGATGGAGGTCAGTGGTGCTAAACACTACAGGTACGAACAATTTATTTTTAACAGGGGATATGCAAAAACAGGCCCAACAAGGGATATGTGAAAATATAATATGCGTGTGTATGGCCCGTGTGTATTACCATAGGGATCCGTTCCTTTTCGTGCAACAAAATTGCCAAATTTTTTAATGGAGATTATACCCTGGTGCCACTGACAGGTAACTGTTTTTGACTATTTGTATTTTGAAGTCTGCTCAAATATAAGAACAATTGAAGAAAGAATAGTTATATGTAACAAATCTTATACATTGCCATTTGGCCATTTGAGGTGTTAGAAGGTATGAAAAGGACTAAGAGGTGATTATAACGTCCTCACACATTAACTGCACAGTTTGTTTGTATCAATAAAAATCATATTTTTCTTTTCGTATTGGGTGGAGGTCTCATGGCTGTCTTCTGTGTTGTGTGGTAGTCTCAAGGTTGTCCTCTTAATTGTGGGGCGGTGACAAGGGTCCTGTGTGGTCTTTTCCTACTGTAGCACACCTACTTCAAGGTAGGATTCATTCAGAGAAGCTCTTCTGCATACCACCCATGGTTAATTGAGTTACTGTTGCCTTCCTGTCAGCTTGAACCAGGCTAACCTTTCTCTTCTGACGTCTCTCATTAACAAGGTGTTTCCACCCACAGAACTGCCTCTCACTGGGTTTGAGCACCGTTCTCTGTAAACTCCAAAGTCTGTTGTGTGTAAAAATCCCAAATGATCAGCAGTTTCTGAGGTACTGAAACAACCCATCCGGCACCAACAATCATTCCACAGTAAAATTCACTTAGGTCACACTTCTTCTTCATTCTGGTGTTTGATCTGAACAACAATTGCAATTTTTGACCATGTCTGGCAAATTTTAGCCCTTGGGACAAGACTCGACTCAGCAGCCTATTAAGAACATTTTAAAGGAAAAAATGCAGGTGGCCCAGTGACACAGCCCAAGGTAGCCCACTATGGGTACGGCCCAGGGAGCCTAGCCCCCCAGCCCATGTCTGCATGCTTTTATGCATTGAGTTTCTGCCACATTATTGGCTGATTAGATATTTGCATTAACTAGCAGGTGTTCAGGTATAACTAATAAACTGCCCCCAGATGTGATTTGTCTGTTGGAGAGGTGGCCACACCAAAATCATCATCATCACTCCACATATCACCTGTCACCTTCCCCTTCCTATAGTCCTTGACACGTACAAACCCCACCACAGAGCAGAATGATTTGACACCATTGTTTCAAAGCTTTAAAGGTACCTATGTAGAAATATAAGACAATCAGATGCCAAAGGCTTTTGCAGTCAGAGAAATAGAGAACTCCAGTTGTGACTCTCTCCCCTCATGGTCAAACAGAGGTTTATAGAGTTTGCAGAAACATGGCCCATTCCTGATACAAAGTTACTGATTGAAGACAGTGATAAAAGTCTCATACATAGCTTAAAGGAGTAATGGCTCAGCAGGCTAGTGACCAGGTTTGTTACTTTCAGGGGTTGAGGAAGCTCTGGTTTGAATCCCCTGCATGGTTTGATTTTAGAAAATTGAATTTTGCAGTAGATGGTTGAAGACAGTGAGAAAAGTCTGTTAGCTTTCCTAAAGTAGGAATGGCTCAGTTGGCAAGTAGCCAGTTACATTAATTGCAGTGAAAGCGGAGTGTCTGGTTTGAATTCCCTGTCTGGTTGCATTTTAGTACATTGAATGTTGCAGCAGGCTGACTGAAGACAATGAGAACAGAATAAATTAGCTCAGCTGACTAGTAGTGAGGTGCCCATGGACAGTCATAGTAGAGGCCCTGCTTTGAATTCTGAGCGGCTTTCTTTTATCACATTCCATCTTGCAGCAGGATTGATTAAGTCCATGAGAAAAGTCTCTCCATATCTTCAACAAGTGCTCTTGCTTGGTGGCCTAGTACATAGGTGATTTGTTTACGGTTTATATAGATTCCCTTGTTCGAATCCCCAACCAGAAAACAGTTACATCTCTTTTGATGTTGCTCCAGGCCCCTTGATGACATTGATATAAGTCTCACTGCTGCTGACATCATGTACTGGCTCAGTGGACTTGTGGCCAGGGTTGCTGACTGTGATGCTGGAGGTCCCGGTTTCAATCCCCAGACAGGCTGGATGGTCTTTCCTAAGTCATTAGCCTGATCTGGGGCTGGTTATTGGGTTCTCTCCTTGATGATGTATTAAATTGTTTGTGCAGCATTCTTTAATATACTTGGCTGTTGTAGTGTCTAAAAGAACAACAGCCAATGTATGAAAACATTTACTCTACTTTCTTACCTTCATTCTAGACTACTCTTTCATCTCACCACTAGATTACTCTGTCTGTCGAGCACTTTACTACTTGCCCACTAACTTATGCCTTCAATGTGACTAAAGACAGATCATCCGTCAGGTAAGTAGGGAGACTCATCTCAATGTCATGAACCAGCCAGATGCACCAACCAATGTACAAAGGGGGATTTGAACCAGAATCATAGCCACATAATGACAGGAGAGCATCTGGCTACTAGTCATCTGAGCCAACATACAGTATAAGAAATTTCTGAAACTTTTCTCAATGTCTTCAACAAGCTAGGTGTAAAATCCAATGTTCAAAAGTTTCAGCTGTTTGTGGATTTGAACTAAGACCTCAATTATATCTGCAAGGAGAGAACCAGGGTACTAGTCCTCTGAGCCACTTGAAGATTATGTAAATGATGTTTACTCAGTGTCATAATTCATCCTGATGCATCAGGCAAGATAGTTAAAAGAAGTCTATCCTGCGGCTCAAACCAGAGACTTCACCATTAGCTGTGAATAGAGAATCAGGATAATAGTCTACAGAGCCAGCTGGTTTACTAGGTACAGGGAGAGATTATGCTCAATGTCATGAACCAGCCTGGAACACATCCACAGTACTATCAGCATATCCTTCATATAAGTAGGGAGACTCTTCTCAATGTCACAAACTGGACAGGTGCACCAACCAGTGTACAAAGAAGGATTTGAACCAGGACTTCAGTCATCTAATGTCTGGAGAGTACCTAACTACTAGTCAGATGAGCCACCACATGGTGTAATGATGTGTGTGTGGGGGGTGTAAAATCTAAGGCACAAAAACTACATTTGTTTGTGGATTTGAACTAAGACCTCAATTATTTCTACAAGCAGAGAACCAGGGTACTAGTCCTTGGAGCCACTTGAAGATTACTTAAATTGCTTTTCCTCAGTGTCATAAATTATTCTGGGGCACCAGGCAAGGTAACTAAAAGAAGCCTCTTCTGGGGTTCAAACCAGAGACTCCACCATTAGTTGTGAACAGAGAATCTGGACATGGGTAAGGGGAGATTATGCTCAATGTCATCAACCAACCTGGAGCAACATACAAGGTACTAACAGAATGCTGTCTGGGGGAACATATACCAGGACTTCAACATCTCTGCTAGTAGAGCACATGGGGACTAGTCCAGTGACCCAGCAGAGTATCTTTAGGAGGTAAGACTTTTCTACATGTCATCAAGTATGTGCAATATCCTGAGTACTAAAATGATACATTTCTGTAGATTCCAACCTGGGACTCTACCATCACTGGTGGTGGCTTGCTGGGACAGCTCATGTACTTTCTTAATGTCACAAACCAGCCTGGTGCAACATTCAAATGCCTAAAATGAAACCTGCCTTAGGACTCAAACCAAGAATTCTTCCATTGTTGTCAGTAGTACACCAAGCTACTAGTCCACCAAACCAGCTAATTTGTTGTGTAACTATAGAGACTTTTATCATTGATATCAATGAGCCTAGTTTCTCAATGTCATCTGAGGAGACTAGTGCAACATCCAAGATAATAAAAGGAAGTTTACCAGCAAAATCAAACCAGAGCCTCTACTACTGCCTGTGTATTCAAACCTGGACAGAGTTATCTTACTCCTTTCTGCTACTCAGCTGGTAGCTCTCTAATCCCCAGCAGAGATATGGCTATCTCAGGCACAGTTCACTGAGTTGAATATGGAGAACAAGGGTGCCCCAACTATACGGGACCAGCTGGCACAACGAGAGACAAATTGAACACTTTGAACTCTTTGTCATGCTCCTCAAACAATTAATAAACAATTTTTGCAGTGTGGCAGGGTGCACTATCCTGCTGAAAGAGCATACTTGCCAACTCTCCCTGAATGTCAGGGAGACTCCCTGAAATAGGGGTGATCTCCCTCACTCCCTGAAGAGTCTGGCATTCTCCCTGATGCTGAGTCAGTACAAGACGTGGTTGGCATGATGACACAGTTCAGAAATTGTGTCCTATGTCCATGTATTGATGCTTATGGAGGTGGCCATATTCATGGAGTCCAGGATTTAATCAAAGGCTGACAGGTAAGACAACATGACTTCAGTAATGGAGACAGAAATGTAAAAGACACTTCAGTCTCTAGAGATTTATTAGCTGCTTTTCTTTAAGCATAGTTGCCTACTCTCCCAGAATGTCCGGCATTTCTTGGAGACCTCTCGGGAGAGCAGGGCAACCTCCCGATTCTCGCCCACGCAATAGATAAGTGGCTGGGCTTAATGACGCAAATATTGCGTCATCTTAGCCCCGCCCCCTGATGTAATTGGCCAAATTATGACAATCGTTTAGGGGGCGTAGTCAAAATGATGCACTTCGTCAGGCCCCGCCCCTGCACGCCCACCTCCCCTGGGATCTCCCTGAAGCCAATGAGGAAAAGTTGGCAAGTATGTGAAAGAGGCCACCATCATCAGGGAATACAGGTGCCATGAAGGGGTGTACTTGGTCTGCAACAATGTTTAGGTGGTACATGTCAAAGTAACATCCAAATGAATACCACACTACCTCCGCTGACTTGCCTTCTTCCCATAGTGCATCCTGGTGCCATCTCTTCCCCAAGTAAACGACACACGCACCCGGTCATCAACATGATGTAAAAGAAAACGTGATTCATCAGACCAGGCCACCTTCTTCTATTACTCCATGATCTAGTTCTGGTGCTCACGTGCCTATCATAGGCGCTTTCGGCGGGGGACAGGGGTCAGCATGGGCACTCTGACTGGTCTGCGGATACGCAGCGAGCTGCAATGCACTGTATGTTCTGACACCTTTCTATCATATCCGGCATTAACTTTTTGCACTAAGTTATATAGTGTTTCTCCTTTTTTTTCTTTTGTTTAAAACTGGAGGAGGGAAGAAGGAGAAGGTTTGGGGAGAGTGGGTTCAGATACATTGTGAGACAACATTTCAAAAACGATTCTAACAAAAATTATTTTAAGTATATAATGGCCAAGCCTGAAATATCTGTAAAACATCTAAGTAACATGAGGTAGCTTATGTGTCATGAAGGATCCTGTCTTATACGATCATGAGGAGGACCTGGAAGTGGGTCAAAGACATATTTGCAAGACATATACTGATATATAAATAACTCTGATGAGTTACGGTTATGTCATTGTGTAGGTGGAGGATAATTGATGCCGCACAGTCATGTAAGGGTGAGTGCTCACTTTTTATGATAGCCACAGTGTGGCTAGGAGTAGGTGTGAGTGTGACCTCACTTCATTTAGTCGAAATTTCCTTTAAAATAAACACATCTGATGCTGTGTGTGACTCATGCTGTACCAACTTCCACCCAGTCCAGGGATATGTGACAACAGGGGATATGTGACAACAGGGGATATGTGACAACAGGGGATATGTGACAGCAAGGGATATGTGACAGCAGGGGATATGAGACAACAGGGGATATGTGGCAACAAGGGATATGTGACAACAGGGGATATGAGACAACAGGGGATATGTGACAACAGGGGATAAGACAACAGGGGATATGACAACAGGGGATATGTGACAACAGGGGATATGTGACAACAGGGGATATGAGATAACAGGGGATATGAGATAACAGGGGATATGTGGCAACAAGGGATATGTGACAGCAGGGGATATGAGACAACAGGGGATAAGACAACAGGGGATATGAGACAACAGGGGATAAGACAACAGGGGATATGACAACAGGGGATATGTGACAACAGATCCAACAGGGGAAATGTGACAACAGGGAAATGTGACAACAGGGGATATGAGACAATAGGGGATATGTGACAACAGGGGATATGTGACAACAAGGGATATGTGACAGCAGGGGATATGAGACAACATGGGATAAGACAACAGGGGATATGACAACAGGGGATATGTGACAACAGGGGATATGTGACAACAGAGGATATGAGACAACAGGGGATAAGACAACAGGGGATATAAGACAACAGGGGATATGACAACAGGGGATATGTGACAACAGATCCAACAGGGAAATGTGACAACAGGGAAATGTGACAACAGGGGATATGTGACAACAGGGGTTATGTGACAACAGGGGATATTTGACAACAGGGGATATGTGACAACAGGGGATATGTGACAAAAGGGGATATGTGACAACAGATCCAACAGGGGATATGTGAAAACAGGGGATATGTGACAACAGGGGATATGTGACAGCAGATCCAACACCAGATATGTGACAACAGGGGATAAGACAACAGGGGATATGACAACAGGGGATATGTGACAACAGATCCAACAGGGGAAATGTGACAACAGGGGATATGTGACAACAGGGGATATGAGACAACAGGGGATATGTGACAACAGGGGATATGTGACAACAGGGGATATGAGACAACAGGGGATATGTGACAACAGGGGATATGTGACAACAGGGGATATTTGAAAACAGGGGATATGTGACAAAAGGGGATATGTGACAACAGATCCAACAGGGGATATGTGAAAACAGGGGATATGTGAAAACAGGGGATATGTGACAACAGGGGATATGTGACAGCAGATCCAACACCAGATATGTGACAGCAGGGGATATGTGACAACAGGAGATATGTGACAATATAATATACATGTGTGAATGGTCCGTGTGTATTAACATATGGACCAGTTCCTTTTCTTACAACAAAATTACTAACTTTTTCAATGGAGATTATACCCTGGTACCACTGACAGGTAACTGTGTTTGACCATTTGTATTTTGAAGTCTGCTCAGATGTATGAACACTTGAAGAAAGAATAGTTATATATAACAGATCTTATACATTCTCCTTTGGCCATTTGAGATGTTAGAAGGTATGAAAATGACCAACAGCTGATAGTTTGTTTGCATCAGTAAAAATCATATTTTGCCCTCTGTATTGGGTGGAGGTCTCATGGCTGCCCTATGTATTGTTTGGCAGTCACACGGTTTCCCTCTGTATTGTATGGCGGCCAAAATGGTGCTCTGTGTTGTGTGGAGGTCACAAGGGTGCTGTGTATTGTGTGGAGGTCACAAGCACTTGATAAATCCCCTACGCTAGCACAAATTATTTCTAAAATACAGTACAGCTTTCAAATGGAGACGATAGACATGCCATACTCCACATCTGATTCGGCTTCTATCATGAAGTGGTTCAAGTGACGTGTATACATTACAGAGGGAGCGGGTGCAAATAGAGGGTCATCTTCCTCCTCTCCCACCCACTCGCTCCTAGCTTTACCCGATTCCCCCAGGAGGTTTAGTGGTTCCCCCCATGGCATCTTTTGGACGTTCAATGTTTCTATGATGTGCATTGCAATGTTTTTTTGTTGTGTCTATTTTCAGAATGTGTCGATTTATATTTGTACTAGTACTCATTGAGCATCCATCCCCCTGTATCCCTCTTTGTTGATTTCCCTTCTTTTATTTCTGTACCCAAAATACTTAGCAAAAACTTCAATAAAAATTATTGATGACAAAAAGCACTTTATAAATAAAAATAATCAACCATTGTATTTTTGTCTTCAATGGTCAATAAAATAACATATCTTTACCTCTCAACTATCCCGATTCCATCAGGATAGTCCTGATTTTATGGGACTATCCTGATTAGCCAGGAGCTTTTCTTGGCATGAGGGACAGCTGGGACGTATGTCCACTCTTCACGTTACATACATGTTGTATGAGCCAGTTAGTGGTGCACTCTTTATATAACGGATGATGGGAGGGAGATGTTGGTGATTGGAGGGAAGTGCAAGCTATGCCCTCCATGGTGCTGGCCACGCCCACACACAGCTGGCTACACCCACACATCACTGGCCACACCTCAGTGGGATCGGCACTTCTCACAACAGGCCCTTTATCATTTTCAGCCCCAGGTCTATGTGGCCCTTAATCTGGCCTTGATCCTCAGCAATTTGTCTTCAGTGTATACCGGTGGGACAACCTCTCTGTCACTCACCGGACTGTGAGTGCTTCTTCCCGGACATTTAGGAACCGTGGCCGTCCTCCATCCTGAGGGACTGCGCATGCGCAGCCCTTTCTAATCCTTCAGTGTATGTTCCTTTAACTTAATTGGCAGATCAGGCAACACTCCCTATATTAAGCACCTGTGGTCAACACCACGTTGCCTGATCTTGGAGTCTCATTCCCCATGAGTCTCTGAAGGTGTTCCTGTGTTTCCTCGTTTATTCAGCGCTGCTGATTCCTGTGGTTTCCAAACCACTTCTACCTCTGTGGTTTCCAAACCACTTCGACTACTGTGGTTCCCATACCACTTCTACCCTTCTGTGTATCATCGTGACTGTTAGCTGATTCCTATCCGCTGCCTCCGTGCACTACAGTCTTTTAACCACTTCAACTCTACCATATATTATTGTGACTGTTAGCTGATTCCTATCGCTGCCTCCGTGCACTACAGTCTTCAATCCACATCCACTCACCTGTTCATCATCGTGACTGTTAGCTGATTCCTATCCGCTGCCTCCGTGCACTACAGTCTTCAACCTGCAACTCGTCTGTGTTTCATCGTGACTGTTAGCTGATTCCTATCCGCTGCCTCCGTGCACTACAGTCTTCAACCTGCAACTCGTCTGTGTTTCATCGTGACTGTTAGCTGATTCCTATCCGCTGCCTCCGTGCACTACAGTCTTCAACCTGCAACTCGTCTGTGTTTCATCGTGACTGTTTGGCTGATTCCTATCCGCTGCCTCTGTGCGCTTCAGTCTTCAGTTTATCTCAACTCTCCCGTGTTTCCTCGAGACTGCTGCCACTATTGCTATCCGCTACTCTCCGTGATCAACAGTTCCAGTTCAACTCTGCTCTCCCGTGTCCCATCGTTACTGCACCTGCTGGTTGCTATTGGCTACCTCCGTGTGTCCGCAGAGACCTGCTGCTGCTACTCCTCAGCTCTACTCATCCATCTACTGCTGATCCGCTCTCCACGCTTTCCTGTGTTCCCGCTGGTCTCTACCCGCCTGTCAGCATTGGATTCGTGTCTCTCTACTTACCCCTCTGCTAGACCATCGCCATTCTCCAGGGTCCTCCAGGAGTCCAGTTCCACGCTCTACTGATTCCTGTATATTTGTTTCCCTGCTGGTCTACCTACCTGTGCGCTGCACCTACTAGACCACCGCTTCACCCATCCAGGGACTTTGCATCCTGCCGGCCTCCTGCCGTTCAGGTATCTCTGCACTCCTGTCTGACTGCCTGCTTCTGAACCACGGTATGCATACTTCTCATTGACTGTGCTGGTGTATTGCATATCTTGCTGGACTGTGTTGGTTCTCCTCTGGAGTTTGCTATCCGCTGAGTCTATTGCCATCATTGACTGTGTTATCTCGTGCCGGATTACTTCAAGAGACTTTCTATTATGGCAGTGCTGTTCAGTCATATATATATATATATTGTGCATATTACTGTGGATCAAGTTTAAGGTGCCCGTGTATATCTTGTCTTGCAGTCTCTCCCCGTGCTCCTCCTCACATATATATTCAGTGGTACAACTTGCTAGAGGCAGACCACTGATCCCTGTTTCCAGTATCACCTGTTCCAGTATCCTCTCACATAGCAGTGGTACAACTTGCTAACGCAGACCACTGACTCCCCGGATACCTCCACTTGGATTCCATTCCTTCACTCAGACAGCGGTACAACTTGCTATCCGCAGACCGCTGACTCTCATCACCTCCTCGTTTCTGTTGGACATTCCTCCTCACTATAGCAGTGGTACAACTTGCTACCGCAGACCACTGACTACCTTCACGTGTCCTTTGTCCATACAGTTCCTCGTGTATTATTACCTCCATATTGCCAGTGCTGCTAGTCATAGACTTTCCTGAGCATCTCATCATCTGCTATTTCCTGTTCCGTTATCACCCTGCTACCAGAGTACCATATTACCACCTATACTGCTCTGGTAAGCCTATCACCTGGTGATCCCTGGGTAAAGACTCCTAGTGCCCGTGACACTCTCTTTGCATCACACCATCACATCTTTTCTATGTTTTTTTCCCATTCCTTTTCCCAATAAAATACATTTATCAGGCTGTTATTAATGTCTACTGTACATGCAATGCATTGATCTCTCTCCTCTGTGAATGTTCTGTTGAGTTTTTATATTGGCCATGAACCTTTCATTTATGTTCTTTGATGTACTGTAACATGTGATTCATTCCCCCCTGGTTGTTGTACTCCTTCCCTCGTTGCCTGTTTATTTGTTTGCTTCCTGTGTTTGTTATTACCTTACAAAACTAAAAAAATTAAATAAACATTTTACTGTTAAAGTAGAATACAGTATTATATAGCAGAACTATTTATTATTTGTCATTTAGATATTGCTGTGTTGATTCGCATTACATTGCTAATACTACCAAGTCAGAAAAGGACAGGACTAGAATTCTAATCTAATCACATTCCGATTGTTCTCCTTATAATGCTTATATTCATTCATAAATAGAATCTACTTAGTTATTTATGGCTTACGCTCAGTCAGTATGGATATGTCTCGATAGCACTCTTTTGTTAAATATATATGCGAGCTGTATCCTTATAAAGTGGGGAAGTGTCTTTATGGTTGATACAAACCTTTGTATACCTGCACAACAAAGTTGCTATCACATTGTGTGCTAGATATTTTAAGGCATTTTATCAGTTTACAGGGTTGTATTAGTTGATCAAACAGATAATAGTGTGATGAATTATACCGCTGAATTGGAGCCCAATATAACGTCCCCACTATAAGATTTAGTAATCATGTGCCTGTCAAAAGATTAATTGACCCCATCTACACAACTTGTTTTAATAATTTAATATTTTGCCTTTTAATGTAAAATATTTTAAGAACATGCAATAAAAGTTATTTTTTATTTTCACCTTTCCTTTGGTTAGTCATATGTGCATTCATCAACAGACCTTAAGTAACACGCTTTCAATGACCCCCTAGAGGTGCCTATGTTATTAGTAATTCTCTTCTCTCCTTGTATTAAACTATGAGAGTACCCAAGTATACAAACCCCAAAAAATTGAGTACAATTTTTAATATACTTTTAGGTGTATAAAAAACTTATTCCATAGTGTGTGATGGGTTTTTCTTTATTCTTTGGTCACTCTGTCAACATAGGCATTGCCTAGGGAACTCTTGAACTTAATCAGAGTATGTGATGTCTTCAAACTACCTCTTGAAACACAGTAATGTGTGTTACTCGCATAACAGTTTTGTGGACGCCAAAAGATTGACTACTTCAATTGCACTTTGTAGATGTTCATTATAAAAACTACATTTGTAATGCCTGAAAAACATTATGCAAAACATTCTCATGTTCTTCAACAGTTTCTGCTTATATCAGCATTTCGGCCACTTGCTAAAATATTCTATCTCTGTATTCCAGAGGTTCTTAAACGTTTCAGTCTCCCTCTTTGAGTGACACTCTCTATGAATCATGTTGCACACTCAGCAGCCTATTAGGAACATTTTAAAAGAAATAAATGCAGATGGCACAGTGACCCAGACCAAGGTAGCCCAATATGGTACCAGCCCCGTAAGCAGATGCCCCCCAGCCCAGTCTGCCCCTGCTCATGTATTTACTTCGAACAACAAACTTCAATATCAAAACAAATGTTTTATCTAAGTCTGCATAAAAACATAATGCTATATAACATTATATCTAAATCATATTATATGCATAGTACATATCACATTGCTATGTTTCCCACAGGTCTACCATCTGTGAAACAAAAAACAATCTGACAGCCCACAGTTAACACCCTATCCTTTTTTGCAAACAAACCTCATTTTAGTGTGAAAATCTAAGAACTGATTTTTCTTCTTTTTTTAATTAACATGCATCTACTGTCCACTCACACTAAAATTGAGAATAAACTTTCTCGCACAAACATTAAACATTGTAACATTATAAACATGTTAACACACTTGTACTTTTTATGGCAAATGCTTAAACATACAGCAGAAACATTTGTTTCCTTTCTATCTTTAGATATTTTGTTTTGCACTAATTCTGTAGATTTCTGAACTATTTTTAGTATAAAAAGTAATTATTAATTTACAAACTGTTGATATCCTAGCTGTGTCTTTACTTATCTTCCAGTTCTCATACACTGCTATAAAACTCATTTGGAGCAATTTATCAAAGTAAGGGCATAGCTTGTATCATAGAATTACATTTCATGCTTGTTTTTTATCCATTTCATACTATTATTGAGAAGGATGTATCTGTGTGCCCTCAGATATGTAGCGCACTGGGCACTGCTATGCTGCAGATCACTCTTGTCTCGCTTTACTGACGTGACCCTTCTCCCTTTAAAGTATTTTTCCTTGAGAGGTTGTGCTCTATTTCACATTTTCTAGCAGGTTCAAGGTTTCAATGGGTGTCTAACAGAGTTGCATCTTGATCCATCACTTTTATATTTTAGAAAATATAAACCTACAAAGTATTCTTCTACTTCAGAAGATTCAAAAAGTTTTATGACTGAAAATTAAGCTTTATTGTTTCTGAGGTACAGCAACAGCACAGTTCCCTCTGGTTCCCTATCTTTGCTTATCTTTCAAGTCAAAAATCCACCAGATTGCGATTCTGTTTACACACTTGTCACCAGATTACACGTATATTCTACACACCCTACCAGATAAAAGGCTTGCTAAACACTAGCCAATAAATTAGAGGTCTGATGTACATTAATTATAAGTTTAGAGGTCTGCTGTGTATATCAGCCAAGTGAATTGGCGCAGTTTTATACATTTGAAAAGAGAATGAACTCTGCTCTGTATACTATTGTCTACAATGGGTTCTGTGTTGTAGTCACCAGAATGAGAGGAGAGTCAATCTTGCTCGTCAGGTTAATTAAGGCTTCAAAACCTTTGATGGTGACCCTCTGAAAAGTAACATGGCTAAGGCTGTAGAGTGGACTGTAACATTATTGTAATACACTGACATAAACCATGACCTAGTGCATAAAACAATTATTTATTTTTGTACACATATACAGTGTATCATACACAATATTTTACAAATAAGAGCAATAAAGGTATAATGACAGAAATGTGATATAGTCAAGAGTAGAAGAAAAATATCACATGTCTGGAACATTTCTGAGAAGATACCAGAATATTATTAAAGGGAACTGAAGATGCCTTTGTGAAGAAATATGACTCTTCTTTCTCTTCCTGTCTACAGAGTAATTACACATAACCCTTTAACGTTCCATAATCTCCAGTTTCTCGTCCTTCAGTAAATATTTTCAGGTCATTGAAGACTAGAGCTGGTTGTTCCAACTCTTTAATATAAAACATAATCAGTCATATAATTTCTTTGCATAGAAAATAAAGTATTTACTATTTACAGTTCTATAATTAGCTGTAATAGTGTGTGAAAAAATACCTGACCAATTCAGAGTTGACTTTTATGTCTTTTCACCTGTTTGAGTAGTAGGCATTAGACATACCATGCAGAACTTTTGTTCCCTTCCATTGTTCCAACTGATTTATGATGGAAATCACTTTTCACACCCAGTTGACACTGATAACCCTGTATCTGTCCTGCTTGGGAGAGGACCAAGGTGAAGATCTTCTGAAGATGTTTCTACTTGATTTCTTGTTGTCTGTTGTGTTTCTTTGGTCTCTGCAGAATACTACACACATTGATGTGGCTGTAGAATAGATAGTGGTAGGACTATAGTACAGTAACTTAAACCATTTCCTGGTGCATTAAACATTTATGCTATGTATTGGTCACAAATACAGTATATCATACACAAAACTGTAGAGATACAGGGACAGTGACAGAGGTGGGGTATTGCCTGCAGTAGAAGAAAATTATCACATTTCTTCATGTAAAAATCTTCAGATCTTTTTCCAGAAATGTTCCAGATTAGTGAAAAAAAGATGTCTCTTCCTATCACCTGTGACTCTTAGATACAAGCATCACTGTCTCTAGTTTCTTTTTCTGCAGTATATAGTCACAGCTCATTGGCCATTTGTTGAGCGGACAACAGCTGAAACTTACTGATCCCTAATATATAAAAGACTCAATCAAATACGCTCCTGTATGCAAAACAAAGTATTTGCAACTTAGTTATAAAACAAACTGTAATTTCTGTAAGAAAACACCCAAACACCTGACCATTTTTGAGTGATGTCTTATTGTCATTATTGAGAAGTGTTGATAGATGAACCATACAGAAATGTTGTTCCCCTCACTTGTTACCTATTTACATTGATTTCCACGGACATCTACATCTCTGTCGTGTTCACAGTCAGGAGAGGAGCATGGGGACGATCTTCTGAAGCTAACTCTACATAATTCCCTTGAATGATGTCTGTTGTGATTCCCCGATCTTTATTACAGCTGTGCAGAAAACTACACCAGCTTGTAAAGGTGTACTTAAATCTGTCCGAGCCAAAACAGTACAATATGGGATCCAGACAACAATTTGTTCCTGACATCATCCATGTAATATAATAGGCAACCTCAACTCTTTCCAGTAGAGAGCACAACGCTGGAAAGAACAAAGTGATTGTGACTCCCATTGTTCTAGTGATATGTACGGGAATATAGCAGATTATGAATATGATTAAGGAGACAAATATGGTCTGTACCGATTTGGACACCATGACTTTGCTGAGCGTGTTCATAGGATTCACCTTGAGAATATATCGACTCAGTAGACTGTAGCAGACCAATGTTAAAGAGAAGGGAATGAGGAGGCCAGAGAAGAGGATCACCCAGTTCCAGACAAAAAATAAAACCGCCTGTTCAGTTTGATGAATACTGAGACATTTTGTCACTCCGTGAACTTCAGAAGTTTTTAGAACAAAGAAAAATTGAATCCCTTGCAAACAGAGACAACCCCAGACAACGAGGCAAATTTTGGTGATGAACGGTTTCTTGGTCAAGGCAGTACTTTTAACAGTGTGAGCAACAGTAAAATATCTGTGAATACTGATTAAAGTGAGGAAGTAGATACTCCCATACATGTGAGTGCTGAGCAGGAAGACTTTAAACTGGCAGAAAAATGTCCCGAAAATCCAGTGGTCGGTCAATGAGTAGATAATGATCAGAGGAGCTGCCAGGGTGATGATGGCATCGGAGATGGCCAAGTTGAACTGGAGGACTATAGTTGAATTCCAGTTGTTTACCCGAAACCAGAATATCCATAAACTGATACAGTTAAAAACGAAACCAACGAAGAAGATGAAGCTCAGGAAGATGGGGATGAAAGGGTTAAATGTTTGAGGTTCAAAGCCGGTGTAATTCCCAGATGTGTTCTGCATCCCAAAAGGTTGCTGAGCTGAAAATCAAATAACAAGATTTTACAAGAATTCTTACTTTTTCACAAATGACGTAAGTACCTCAATTATAAGCAGTGGGCCTTAGTCATTAAGGAAAGTAAGGCAAAAAAAATTGAGTAAATGTTCGCCGGGACAAACCATGTTACAATGCAAGGGGTGCAAATTAGTTTATTATTTTGCACATAAGTTAAATACTGGCTGTTTTTTCATGTAGCACACAAATACTTGATGGCTTTATTTTTACACTAAAATTTAAAGTTGATCTAGGACATGCCTTACTCAAATTATAATTATGTCCCAACATTTTAAATTTACCTCCCCCTCCAATGCAACATAGTTTTGCCCAGGTGCAAAGTTACTCCTTTTGCTTGCTGAACATTTTACACTTTAACAGGTAGTTCAAAAGCATATTTCATGCAATTCATAATATGAAGAGCAATTGTTTGAATTCACTAGATGATTATGCCAATCTGTCAATAATTACTAATTATTAATCTCATATTGTTCATAACTTTTGACTGATAGATGCGATCGCTACTCTGTTGAAACCAGGTTAATGCTGGTGAAATAAGCTTTAATATGAGACTAAACTCTTTACCTTTTAAGGCACCTGAACTATTAATACCTATACTATAGTATTATCTATGTATAAATAATCTCTAATATATTTTACTAATAAATAAATGGGGATTGGAACCTTAATAAATGTGTATTATTTACAAGTGTAAGTGCAAATGTAAATGTGTGTGTTATTATTCCGTGCGATCGCGTCATTACACGTGGCGTACTAATCGCAATCACACGGTAAAACAATCTTAATTAATTTGGTTTACTTCATCCAATTATTTGTCTTTCACAACATACATACTGTATATTTATATATGTATTGAAAATAATTCTAGTGCCTCCTTGACATCCGAATAAAATGTCCTCTTTCTCATATTCCAAAAAAAGAAAAAGGAACTGAACACTGCAATATCAATGCAAACATTCGTGTCTAGTGCATTCATTGCTATTGTTATGGTGCTTTTCAAATATTTAGTCCTTTCCACATGCCCCCTTACACTTTTACTTCTGCTTCTGTTAATGTCCATGTATACTGGGATTTAAAGAAAGCCTGTCGTTTGTAAGTGCATTTCATGGTTAGAAGGGGAGCGATATCGAGGCAACTTTGGTTGAAGTAGACCGGTATACGGTGGTATGCCATACCACCACTTCTACTACTGCTTACACGGTGGTATGCCATACCGCCACTTCTCCTACTGCTTACACGGTGGTATGCCATACCGCCACTTCTCCTACTGCTTACACGGTGGTATGCCATACCGCCACTTCTACTACTGCTGTGATTGTTGTTTTTCTCTCCAGGTCAACTTTAATTTTATCACTTGACTTCATATAATGTGGAAAAGAATCCAACAGGACTAAGGGGAATCAAAAAGGATTCTGAACAGCTAAGTTAAACATTTGGAGCGCTGATGACGGAACTCGTCACTTATTACATTATAAGGGTGAAACAGCGATTCAAATATTAAGCAGAAGTTATGAAACAGCCGCACAAGTGGAAGTGTTCAGTTTCATAATTAACAAGCACCTATACTAACACTAATATACATACCTCCGTATCAAATGTGAAAATAAAGAATTGAATTGCCCCGACAGTGTGACTCATGCTAATTACATAACAAAGGGAACGCTTGAAAGAAAATAGCTAGATTGTATATAGCTAATCTATAATATTTACTGCATTTAAAAAATATAGGGAAAATAATTGAAAATAAAACAAATCACAAGCTTGTCCTTTATCATGCAAAAATGACAGCAATTGTGTAGCTTGAAAACTTTGTTACTTCACTTGTTAGCTTTGGTACAAATGGAGAAATGTTTTTTTTTTTTCAATTAGATTATCCTCTTTGATGCCAGCCCTTATAAGGGGTATCTGAGTCCAACATTCCATGCGGATGAAGGAGAAATTGTGAGACAGCGTATATTTAGTGTAATTAGTAATAATTAGAGAGCATTCACTGACCTGTTCCCTTCGCAGATACAGGATTCTGAAAAGTGACTGAGGATGGATTCTCTAGAAAGTTATCAGAAATACCAGATAGTGAACTTTCAGTAACATTGTGTGTTACAACCTCTGTATCCTCCCCTCTTTTGTAGCAATACCAAAGAGAACTGCAATGCAGCTATTAAACAACACAAGAATTATAGTCGGTTAGGGAAGTGAAAACATTAAATATGCATTGAATATTGTAAGAAATAGAGCACTGAGTAGCTCACAAATTATATGAGGTGACGTTATTCATGATTCAATTCATGATTCATGATTCATGATTCATGATTCGATTCATGATTCATGTTCAATTCATGATTCATGATTCATGATTCAATTCTTAATTTATGAGTCGATTCATGATTTATGATTCATTTTTCATGATTCAATTCATGATTCATGATTCATGATTCAATTCATGATTCAATTCATGATTCATGATTCATGATTCAATTCATGATTCATGATTCATGATTCGATTAATGATTCATGATTCAATTCATGATTCATGATTCATGATTCAATTCATGATTCATGATTCATGATTCAAGTCATGATTCATGATTCAATTCATGATTCAATTCATGATTCATGATTCAATTTATGATTCATGATTCAAGTCATGATTCAATTCATAATTAATGATTCATGATTCATAATTCATGATTCATGATTCAATTCATGATTCATGATTCAATTCATGATTCATGATTCATGATTCAATTCATGATTCATGATTCATGATTGATTCATGATTCATGATGCATGATTGATTCATGATTCATGATTGATTCATGATTCGAATCATGATACATGATTCAATTCATGATTCATGATTCATGATTCAATTCATGATTCATGATTCAAGTCATGATTCATGATTCAATTCATGATTTATAATTCATGATTCATGATTCATGAATCATGAATCATGAATAGAATCATGAATCATGAATCATGAATTGAATCAGGAATTGAATCATGATTCATGACTTGAATCATGAATCATGAATTGAATCATGAATCATGAATCATGAATTGAATCATGAATCATGATTTGAATCATGAATCATGAATCATGAATCATGAATTGAATCATGAATCATGAATCATGAATTCAATTCATGATTCATGATTCAATTCATGATTCATGATTCATGATTTAAATCATGATTCATGATTTAAATCATGATTCATAATTCAATTCATGATTCATGATTCATGATTCAATTCATGATTCATGATTCATGATTCAAGTCATGAATCATTATTCAATTCCTGATTCAATTCATGATTCATGATTCATGATTCAATTTATGATTCATGATTCATGAATTATGATTCATGATTCATGATTCTATTCATGATTCATGATTCATGATTCAATTCATGATTCAATTCATGATTCATGATTCATGATTCAATTCATGAATTATAATTCATGATTCATGATTCAATTTATGATTCATGATTCAATTCATGATTCATGATTCAATTAATGATTCAATTCATGATTCATGATTCATGATTCGATTCATGATTCATGATTCATGATTCAATTCATGATTCATGATTCATGATTCATGATTAAATTCATGATTCATGATTCACGATTTGATTCATGATTCATGATTCAATTCATGATTCATGATTCATGATTCAAGTCATGATTCATGATTCAATTCATGATTTAATTCATGATTCAATTCATGAATTATGATTCATGATTCTATTCATGATTCATGATTCATGATTCAATTCATGATTCATGATTCAATTCATGATTCAATTCATGATTCAAGTCATGATTCATGATTCATGATTCAAATCATGATTCATGATTCATGATTCATGATTTATGATTCAAATCATGATTCATGATTCGATTCATGATTCATGATTCAATTCATGATTCATGATTCAAATCATGATTCATGATTCAATTCATGATTCATGATTCATGATTAAATTCATGATTCATGATTCAAGTCATGATTCATGATTCAATTCATGATTCTATTCATGATTCATGATTCAATTCATGATTCATGATTCAAGTCATGATTCATGATTCAATTCATGATTTATAATTCATGATTTATGATTCATGAATCATGAATCATGAATAGAATCATGAATCATGAATTGAATCAGGAATTGAATCATGATTCATGACTTGAATCATGAATCATGAATCATGAATTGAATCCTGAATCATGAATCATGAATTGAATCATGAACCATGATTTGAATCATGAATCATGAATCATGAATCATGAATTGAATCATGAATCATGAATCATGAATTCAATCCATGATTCATGATTCAATTCATGATTCACGATTCATGATTCATGATTTAAATCATGATTCATGATTCAATTCATGATTCATGATTCATGATTCAATTCATGATTCATGATTCAAGTCATGAATCATTATTCAATTCCTGATTCAATTCATGATTCATGATTCATGATTCAATTTATGATTCATGATTCATGAATTATGATTCATGATTCATAATTCTATTCATGATTCATGATTCATGATTCAATAAATGATTCAATTCATGATTCATGATTCATGATTCAATTCATGATTCATAATTCATGATTAATGATTCAATTCATAATTTATAATTCATGATTCATGATTCAATTTATGATTCATGATTCAATTCATGATTCATGATTCAATTAATGATTCAATTCATGATTCATGATTCATGATTCGATTCATGATTCATGATTCATGATTCAATTCATGATTCATGATTCATGATTCATGATTAAATTCATGATTCATGATTCATGATTCGATTCATGATTCATGATTCATGATTCAATTCATGATTCATGATTCATGATTCAAGTCATGATTCATGATTCAATTCATGATTCAATTCATGATTCATGATTCATGATTCAATTAATGATTCATGATTCATGATTCATGATTCTATTCATGATTCATGATTCATGATTCATGATTCATGATTCAATTCATGATTCATGATTCAATTCATGATTCAATTCATGATTCAATTCATGATTCAAGTCATGATTCATGATTCATGATTCGATTCATGATTCATGATTCATGATTCATGATTTATGATTCAATTCATGATTCATGATTCATGATTAGTTTCATGATTCATGATTCAATTCATGATTCATGATTCAAATCATGATTCATGATTCATGATTCAATTCATGATTCATGATTCAAGTCATGATTCATGATTCAATTCATGATTCAATTCATGATTCATGATTCAATTTATGATTCATTATTCTATTCATGATTCATGATTCAATTCATGATTCATGATTCAATTCATGATTCATAATTCATGATTCATGATTCAATTCATAATTTATAATTCATGATTCATGATTCAATTTATGATTCATGATTCAATTCATGATTCATGATTCAATTCATAATTTATAATTCATGATTCATGATTCAATTTATGATTCATGATTCAATTCATGATTCATGATTCAATTAATGATTCAATTGATAATTCATGATTCGATTCATGATTCATGATTCATGATTCAATTCATGATTCATGATTCATGATTCATAATTAAATTCATGATTCATGATTCATTATTCGATTCATGATTCATGATTCAATTCATGATTCATAGTTCATACCATGATTCATGATTCAATTCATGATTCATGATTCAATTCATGATTCATGATTCATGATTAAATTCATGATTCATGATTAAATTCATGATTCATGATTCATGATTCGATTCATGATTCATGATTCAATTCATGATTCATGATTCATATCATGATTCATGATTCAATTCATGATTCATGATTCATGATTCAATTCATGATTCATGATTCATGATTCATGATTCAAGTCATGATTCAATTCATGATTCTATTCATGATTCATGATTCATGATTCTATTCATGATTCATGATTCATGATTCAATTCATGATTCATAATTCAATTCATGATTCATGATTCAATTCATGATTCAATTCATGACTCATGATTCATGATTCAATTCATGATTCGAGATTCATGATTCATGATTCAAGTCATGATTCATGATTCAATTCATGATTCTATTCATGATTCAATTCATGATTCATAATTCAATTCATGATTCATGATTCAATTAATGATTCAATTCATGATTCATGATTCATGATTCATGATTCATGATTCTATTCATGATTCATGATTCATGATTCAATTCATGATTCATAATTCAATTCATGATTCATGATTCAATTAATGATTCAATTCATGATTCATGATTCATGATTCATGATTCAATTCATGATTCATGATTCATGATTCGATTCATGAATCAATTCATGATTCATGATTCAATTCATGATTCGAATCCTGATACAATTCATGATTCAAATCCTGATTCAATTCATGATTCATGATTTGATTTATGATTCATGATTCATGATTCAATTCATGATTCATGATTCATGATTCATGATTCAATTCATGATTCATTATTCAAGTCATGATTCATGATTCAATTCATGATTCAATTCATGATTCATGATTCAATTTATGATTCATTATTCTATTCATGATTCATGATTCAATTCATGATTCAATTCATGATTCATGATTCAATTCATGATTCATAATTCATGATTCATGATTCAATTTATGATTCATGATTCAATTCATGATTCATGATTCAATTAATGATTCAATTGATAATTCATGATTCGATTCATGATTCATGATTCATGATTCAATTCATGATTCATGATTCATGATTCATAATTAAATTCATGATTCATGATTCATTATTCGATTCATGATTCATGATTCAATTCATGATTCATAGTTCATACCATGATTCATGATTCAATTCATGATTCATGATTCAATTCATGATTCATGATTCATGATTAAATTCATGATTCATGATTCATGATTCGATTCATGATTCATGATTCAATTCATGATTCATGATTGATATCATGATTCATGATTCATGATTCAATTCATGATTCATGATTCATGATTCATGATTCAAGTCATGATTCATGATTCAATTCATGATTCTATTCATGATTCATGATTCATGATTCATGATTCTATTCATGATTCATGATTCATGATTCAATTCATGATTCATAATTCAATTCATGATTCATGATTCAATTCATGATTCAATTCATGATTCATGATTCATGATTCAATTCATGATTCGAGATTCATGATTCATGATTCAAGTCATGATTCATGATTCAATTCATGATACTATTCATGATTCAATTCATGATTCATAATTCAATTCATGATTCATGATTCAATTAATGATTCAATTCATGATTCATGATTCATGATTCATGATTCATGATTCTATTCATGATTCATGATTCATGATTCAATTCATGATTCATAATTCAATTCATGATTCATGATTCAATTAATGATTCAATTCATGATTCATGATTCATGATTCATGATTCAAATTATGATTCATGATTCAATTCATGATTCATGATTCATGATTCAAGTCATGATTTATGAATTAATTCATGATTTAATTCATGATTCATGATTCATGATTCAATTTATGATTCATGATTTAATTCATGATTCATGATTCATGATTCAATTCATGATTCATGATTCATGATTCGATTCATGAATCAATTCATGATTCATGATTCAATTCATGATTCATGATTCATGATTCAAGTCATGATTTATGAATTAATTCATGATTCAATTCATGATTCATGATTCATGATTCAATTTATGATTCATGATTCTATTCATGATTCATGATTCATGATTCAATTCATGATTCAATTCATGATTCAATTCATGATTCATAATTTATGATTCATGATTCAATTCATGAATCATGATTAATGATTCAATTCATGATTCACGAACCAATGATTCATGATTCAATTCATGATTTATGATTCGATTCATGATTCATGATTCAATTAATGATTCTTGATTTATGATTCATGATTTATGATTCTATTCATGATTCATGATTCATGATTCAATTCATGATTCATGATTCATGATTCAATTCATGATTCATGATTCAATTCATGATTAAATTCATGATTCAAATCATGATTCAAGTCATGATTCATGATTCATGATTCGATTCATGATTCATGATTCATGATTCATGATTTATGATTCAATTCATCATTCATGATTCATGATTCGAATTATGATTCATAATTCAATTCATGATTCAATTCATGATTCATGATTCATGATTCAATTAATGATTCATGATTCATGATTCATGATTCTATTCATGATTCATGATTCATGATTCATGATTCATGATTCAATTCATGATTCAATTCATGATTCAATTCATGATTCAAGTCATGATTCATGATTCATGATTCGATTCATGATTCATGATTCATGATTCATGATTTATGATTCAATTCATGATTCATGATTAGTTTCATGATTCATGATTCAATTCATGATTCATGATTCAAATCATGATTCATGATTCATGATTCAATTCATGATTCATGATTCAAGTCATGATTCATGATTCAATTCATGATTCAATTCATGATTCATGATTCAATTTATGATTCATTATTCTATTCATGATTCATGATTCAATTCATGATTCATGATTCAATTCATGATTCATAATTCATGATTCATGATTCAATTCATAATTTATAATTCATGATTCATGATTCAATTTATGATTCATGATTCAATTCATGATTCATGATTCAATTCATAATTTATAATTCATGATTCATGATTCAATTTATGATTCATGATTCAATTCATGATTCATGATTCAATTAATGATTCAATTGATAATTCATGATTCGATTCATGATTCATGATTCATGATTCAATTCATGATTCATGATTCATGATTCATAATTAAATATATGATTCATGATTCATTATTCGATTCATGATTCATGATTCAATTCATGATTCATAGTTCATACCATGATTCATGATTCAATTCATGATTCATGATTCATGATTCAAGTCATGAATCATTATTCAATTCCTGATTCAATTCATGATTCATGATTCATGATTCAATTTATGATTCATGATTCATGAATTATGATTCATGATTCATGATTCTATTCATGATTCATGATTCATGATTCAATTCATGATTCAATTCATGATTCATGATTCATGATTCAATTCATGAATTATAATTCATGATTCATGATTCAATTTATGATTCATGATTCAATTCATGATTCATGATTCAATTAATGATTCAATTCATGATTCATGATTCATGATTCGATTCATGATTCATGATTCATGATTCAATTCATGATTCATGATTCATGATTCATGATTAAATTCATGATTCATGATTCACGATTTGATTCATGATTCATGATTCAATTCATGATTCATGATTCATGATTCAAGTCATGATTCATGATTCAATTCATGATTTAATTCATGATTCAATTCATGAATTATGATTCATGATTCTATTCATGATTCATGATTCATGATTCAATTCATGATTCATGATTCAATTCATGATTCAATTCATGATTCAAGTCATGATTCATGATTCATGATTCAAATCATGATTCATGATTCATGATTCATGATTTATGATTCAAATCATGATTCGATTCATGATTCATGATTCAATTCATGATTCATGATTCAAATCATGATTCATGATTCAATTCATGATTCATGATTCATGATTAAATTCATGATTCATGATTCAAGTCATGATTCATGATTCAATTCATGATTCTATTCATGATTCATGATTCAATTCATGATTCATGATTCAAGTCATGATTCATGATTCAATTCATGATTTATAATTCATGATTTATGATTCATGAATCATGAATCATGAATAGAATCATGAATCATGAATTGAATCAGGAATTGAATCATGATTCATGACTTGAATCATGAATCATGAATCATGAATTGAATCCTGAATCATGAATCATGAATTGAATCATGAACCATGATTTGAATCATGAATCATGA
Source organism: Mixophyes fleayi (assembly GCF_038048845.1). Classification (NCBI taxonomy): domain Eukaryota; kingdom Metazoa; phylum Chordata; class Amphibia; order Anura; family Limnodynastidae; genus Mixophyes; species Mixophyes fleayi. The sequence goes on along the minus strand of NW_027445893.1, from coordinate 64,086 downwards.
ATCATGAATCATGAATTGAATCATGAATCATGAATCATGAATTCAATCCATGATTCATGATTCAATTCATGATTCACGATTCATGATTCATGATTTAAATCATGATTCATGATTCAATTCATGATTCATGATTCATGATTCAATTCATGATTCATGATTCAAGTCATGAATCATTATTCAATTCCTGATTCAATTCATGATTCATGATTCATGATTCAATTTATGATTCATGATTCATGAATTATGATTCATGATTCATAATTCTATTCATGATTCATGATTCATGATTCAATAAATGATTCAATTCATGATTCATGATTCATGATTCAATTCATGATTCATAATTCATGATTAATGATTCAATTCATAATTTATAATTCATGATTCATGATTCAATTTATGATTCATGATTCAATTCATGATTCATGATTCAATTAATGATTCAATTCATGATTCATGATTCATGATTCGATTCATGATTCATGATTCATGATTCAATTCATGATTCATGATTCATGATTCATGATTAAATTCATGATTCATGATTCATGATTCGATTCATGATTCATGATTCATGATTCAATTCATGATTCATGATTCATGATTCAAGTCATGATTCATGATTCAATTCATGATTCAATTCATGATTCATGATTCATGATTCAATTAATGATTCATGATTCATGATTCATGATTCTATTCATGATTCATGATTCATGATTCATGATTCATGATTCAATTCATGATTCATGATTCAATTCATGATTCAATTCATGATTCAATTCATGATTCAAGTCATGATTCATGATTCATGATTCGATTCATGATTCATGATTCATGATTCATGATTTATGATTCAATTCATGATTCATGATTCATGATTAGTTTCATGATTCATGATTCAATTCATGATTCATGATTCAAATCATGATTCATGATTCATGATTCAATTCATGATTCATGATTCAAGTCATGATTCATGATTCAATTCATGATTCAATTCATGATTCATGATTCAATTTATGATTCATTATTCTATTCATGATTCATGATTCAATTCATGATTCATGATTCAATTCATGATTCATAATTCATGATTCATGATTCAATTCATAATTTATAATTCATGATTCATGATTCAATTTATGATTCATGATTCAATTCATGATTCATGATTCAATTCATAATTTATAATTCATGATTCATGATTCAATTTATGATTCATGATTCAATTCATGATTCATGATTCAATTAATGATTCAATTGATAATTCATGATTCGATTCATGATTCATGATTCATGATTCAATTCATGATTCATGATTCATGATTCATAATTAAATTCATGATTCATGATTCATTATTCGATTCATGATTCATGATTCAATTCATGATTCATAGTTCATACCATGATTCATGATTCAATTCATGATTCATGATTCAATTCATGATTCATGATTAAATTCATGATTCATGATTAAATTCATGATTCATGATTCATGATTCGATTCATGATTCATGATTCAATTCATGATTCATGATTCATATCATGATTCATGATTCAATTCATGATTCATGATTCATGATTCAATTCATGATTCATGATTCATGATTCATGATTCAAGTCATGATTCAATTCATGATTCTATTCATGATTCATGATTCATGATTCTATTCATGATTCATGATTCATGATTCAATTCATGATTCATAATTCAATTCATGATTCATGATTCAATTCATGATTCAATTCATGACTCATGATTCATGATTCAATTCATGATTCGAGATTCATGATTCATGATTCAAGTCATGATTCATGATTCAATTCATGATTCTATTCATGATTCAATTCATGATTCATAATTCAATTCATGATTCATGATTCAATTAATGATTCAATTCATGATTCATGATTCATGATTCATGATTCATGATTCTATTCATGATTCATGATTCATGATTCAATTCATGATTCATAATTCAATTCATGATTCATGATTCAATTAATGATTCAATTCATGATTCATGATTCATGATTCATGATTCAATTCATGATTCATGATTCATGATTCGATTCATGAATCAATTCATGATTCATGATTCAATTCATGATTCGAATCCTGATACAATTCATGATTCAAATCCTGATTCAATTCATGATTCATGATTTGATTTATGATTCATGATTCATGATTCAATTCATGATTCATGATTCATGATTCATGATTCAATTCATGATTCATTATTCAAGTCATGATTCATGATTCAATTCATGATTCAATTCATGATTCATGATTCAATTTATGATTCATTATTCTATTCATGATTCATGATTCAATTCATGATTCAATTCATGATTCATGATTCAATTCATGATTCATAATTCATGATTCATGATTCAATTTATGATTCATGATTCAATTCATGATTCATGATTCAATTAATGATTCAATTGATAATTCATGATTCGATTCATGATTCATGATTCATGATTCAATTCATGATTCATGATTCATGATTCATAATTAAATTCATGATTCATGATTCATTATTCGATTCATGATTCATGATTCAATTCATGATTCATAGTTCATACCATGATTCATGATTCAATTCATGATTCATGATTCAATTCATGATTCATGATTCATGATTAAATTCATGATTCATGATTCATGATTCGATTCATGATTCATGATTCAATTCATGATTCATGATTGATATCATGATTCATGATTCATGATTCAATTCATGATTCATGATTCATGATTCATGATTCAAGTCATGATTCATGATTCAATTCATGATTCTATTCATGATTCATGATTCATGATTCATGATTCTATTCATGATTCATGATTCATGATTCAATTCATGATTCATAATTCAATTCATGATTCATGATTCAATTCATGATTCAATTCATGATTCATGATTCATGATTCAATTCATGATTCGAGATTCATGATTCATGATTCAAGTCATGATTCATGATTCAATTCATGATACTATTCATGATTCAATTCATGATTCATAATTCAATTCATGATTCATGATTCAATTAATGATTCAATTCATGATTCATGATTCATGATTCATGATTCATGATTCTATTCATGATTCATGATTCATGATTCAATTCATGATTCATAATTCAATTCATGATTCATGATTCAATTAATGATTCAATTCATGATTCATGATTCATGATTCATGATTCAAATTATGATTCATGATTCAATTCATGATTCATGATTCATGATTCAAGTCATGATTTATGAATTAATTCATGATTTAATTCATGATTCATGATTCATGATTCAATTTATGATTCATGATTTAATTCATGATTCATGATTCATGATTCAATTCATGATTCATGATTCATGATTCGATTCATGAATCAATTCATGATTCATGATTCAATTCATGATTCATGATTCATGATTCAAGTCATGATTTATGAATTAATTCATGATTCAATTCATGATTCATGATTCATGATTCAATTTATGATTCATGATTCTATTCATGATTCATGATTCATGATTCAATTCATGATTCAATTCATGATTCAATTCATGATTCATAATTTATGATTCATGATTCAATTCATGAATCATGATTAATGATTCAATTCATGATTCACGAACCAATGATTCATGATTCAATTCATGATTTATGATTCGATTCATGATTCATGATTCAATTAATGATTCTTGATTTATGATTCATGATTTATGATTCTATTCATGATTCATGATTCATGATTCAATTCATGATTCATGATTCATGATTCAATTCATGATTCATGATTCAATTCATGATTAAATTCATGATTCAAATCATGATTCAAGTCATGATTCATGATTCATGATTCGATTCATGATTCATGATTCATGATTTATGATTCAATTCATCATTCATGATTCATGATTCGAATTATGATTCATAATTCAATTCATGATTCAATTCATGATTCATGATTCATGATTCAATTAATGATTCATGATTCATGATTCATGATTCTATTCATGATTCATGATTCATGATTCATGATTCATGATTCAATTCATGATTCAATTCATGATTCAATTCATGATTCAAGTCATGATTCATGATTCATGATTCGATTCATGATTCATGATTCATGATTCATGATTTATGATTCAATTCATGATTCATGATTAGTTTCATGATTCATGATTCAATTCATGATTCATGATTCAAATCATGATTCATGATTCATGATTCAATTCATGATTCATGATTCAAGTCATGATTCATGATTCAATTCATGATTCAATTCATGATTCATGATTCAATTTATGATTCATTATTCTATTCATGATTCATGATTCAATTCATGATTCATGATTCAATTCATGATTCATAATTCATGATTCATGATTCAATTCATAATTTATAATTCATGATTCATGATTCAATTTATGATTCATGATTCAATTCATGATTCATTATTCAATTAATGATTCAATTGATAATTCATGATTCGATTCATGATTCATGATTCATGATTCAATTCATGATTCATGATTCATGATTCATAATTAAATATATGATTCATGATTCATTATTCGATTCATGATTCATGATTCAATTCATGATTCATAGTTCATACCATGATTCATGATTCAATTCATGATTCATGATTCAATTCATGATTCATGATTCATGATTAAATTCATGATTCATGATTAAATTCATGATTCATGATTCATGATTCGATTCATGATTCATGATTCAATTCATGATTCATGATTCATATCATGATTCATGATTCAATTCATGATTCATGATTCATGATTCAATTCATGATTCATGATTCATGATTCATGATTCAAGTCATGATTCAATTCATGATTCATGATTCATGATTCTATTCATGATTCATGATTCATGATTCAATTCATGATTCATAATTCAATTCATGATTCATGATTCAATTCATGATTCAATTCATGACTCATGATTCATGATTCAATTCATGATTCGAGATTCATGATTCATGATTCAAGTCATGATTCATGATTCAATTCATGATTCTATTCATGATTCAATTCATGATTCATAATTCAATTCATGATTCATGATTCAATTAATGATTCAATTCATGATTCATGATTCATGATTCATGATTCATGTTTCTATTCATGATTCATGATTCATGATTCAATTCATGATTCATAATTCAATTCATGATTCATGATTCAATTAATGATTCAATTCATGATTCATGATTCATGATTCATGATTCAATTCATGATTCATGATTCATGATTCGATTCATGAATCAATTCATGATTCATGATTCAAATCATGATTCATGATTCAATTCATGATTCGAATCCTGATACAATTCATGATTCAAATCCTGATTCAATTCATGATTCATGATTTGATTTATGATTCATGATTCATGATTCAATTCATGATTCATGATTCATGATTCAATTCATGATTCATGATTCAAGTCATGATTCATGATTCAATTCATGATTCAATTCATGATTCATGATTCAATTTATGATTCATTATTCTATTCATGATTCATGATTCAATTCATGATTCAATTCATGATTCATGATTCAATTCATGATTCATAATTCATGATTCATGATTCAATTCATAATTTATAATTCATGATTCATGATTCAATTTATGATTCATGATTCAATTCATGATTCATGATTCAATTAATGATTCAATTGATAATTCATGATTCGATTCATGATTCATGATTCATGATTCAATTCATGATTCATGATTCATGATTCATAATTAAATTCATGATTCATGATTCATTATTCGATTCATGATTCATGATTCAATTCATGATTCATAGTTCATACCATGATTCATGATTCAATTCATGATTCATGATTCAATTCATGATTCATGATTCATGATTAAATTCATGATTCATGATTCATGATTCGATTCATGATTCATGATTCAATTCATGATTCATGATTGATATCATGATTCATGATTCATGATTCAATTCATGATTCATGATTCATGATTCATGATTCAAGTCATGATTCATGATTCAATTCATGATTCTATTCATGATTCATGATTCATGATTCATGATTCTATTCATGATTCATGATTCATGATTCAATTCATGATTCATAATTCAATTCATGATTCATGATTCAATTCATGATTCAATTCATGATTCATGATTCATGATTCAATTCATGATTCGAGATTCATGATTCATGATTCAAGTCATGATTCATGATTCAATTCATGATTCTATTCATGATTCATAATTCAATTCATGATTCATGATTCAATTAATGATTCAATTCATGATTCATGATTCATGATTCATGATTCAATTCATGATTCATGATTCATGATTCGATTCATGAATCAATTCATGATTCATGATTCAAATCATGATTCATGATTCAATTCATGATTCATGATTCAAGTCATGATTTATGAATTAATTCATGATTTAATTCATGATTCATGATTCATGATTCAATTTATGATTCATGATTTAATTCATGATTCATGATTCATGATTCAATTCATGATTCATGATTCATGATTCGATTCATGAATCAATTCATGATTCATGATTCAATTCATGATTCATGATTCATGATTCAAGTCATGATTTATGAATTAATTCATGATTCGATTCATGATTCATGATTCATGATTCATGATTCAATTCATGATTCATGATTCATGATTAAAGTCATGATTCATGATTCAATTCATGATTCAATTCATGATTCAATTCATGATTCAATTCATGATTCATAATTCATGATTCAATTCATGATTCATGATTCATGATTCATAATTCATGATTCAATTCATGATTCATGATTCAATTCGTAATTCAATTCATGATTCAATTCATGATTCAAGTCATGATTCATGATTCATGATTCGATTCATGATTCATGATTCGATTCATAATTCATGATTCAATTCATGATTCATGATTCAAATCATGATTCATGATTCAATTCATGATTCATGATTCATGATTCAATTCATGATTCATGATTCAATTTATGATTCATGATTCAATTCATGATTCAATTCATGATTCAATTTATGATTCATTATTCTATTCATGATTCATGATTCATGATTCAATTCATGATTCAATTCATGATTCATGATTCATGATCCAATTCATGATTCATGATTCATGATTCAATTCATAATTTATAATTCATGATTCATGATTCAATTTATGATTCATGATTCAATTGATGATTCATGATTCGATTCATGATTCATGATTCATGATTCAATTCATGATTCATGATTCATGATTCATAATTAAATTCATGATTCATGATTCATGATTCGATTCATGATTCATGATTCAATTCATGATTCATAGTTCATATCATGATTCATGATTCAATTCATGATTCATGATTCAATTCATGATTCATGATTCATGATTAAATTCATGATTCATGATTCGATTCATGATTCATGATTCAATTCATGATTCATGATTCATATCATGATTCATGATTCAATTCATGATTCATGATTCATGATTCATGATTCAAGTCATGATTCATGATTTAATTCATGATTCAATTCATGATTCATGATTCATGATTCAATTTATGATTCATGATTCATGATTCATGATTCATTATTCTATTCTTGATTCATGATTCAATTCATGATTCATAATTCAATTCATGATTCATGATTTAATTAATGATTCAATTCATGATTCATGATTCATGATTCATGATTCTATTCATGATTCATGATTCATGATTCAATTCATGATTCATAATTCAATTCATGATTCAATTAATGATTCAATTCATGATTCATGATTCATGATTCATGATTCAATTCATGATTCATGATTCATGATTCGATTCATGAATCAATTCATGATTCATGATTCAAATCATGATTCATGATTCAATTCATGATTCATGATTCATGATTCAATTCATGATTCATGATTCAAGTCATGATTTATCATTTAATTCATGATTCAATTCATGATTTACGAATCAATGATTCATGATTCAATTCATGATTTATGATTCGATTCATGATTCATGATTCAATTAATGATTCTTGATTCATGATTCATGATTCATGATTCTATTCATGATTAATGATTCAATTCATGATTCATGATTCATGATTCAATTCATGATTCATGATTCAATTCATGATTCAAATCATGATTCAAGTCATGATTCATGATTCATGATTCGATTCATGATTCATGATTCATGATTCATGATTTATGATTCAATTCATGATTCATGATTCATGATTCGATTCATGATTCATGATTCAATTCATGATTCATGATTCAAATCATGATTCATGATTCAATTCATGATTCATGATTCATGATTCAATTCATGATTCATGATTCATGATTTAAGTCATGATTCATGATTCAATTCATGATTCAATTCATGATTCATGATTCAATTTATGATTCATGATTCAATTCATGATTCATGATTCAATTAATGATTCAATTCATGATTCATGATTCGATTCATGATTCATGATTCATGATTCAATTCATGATTCATGATTCATGATTCATGATTCATGATTAAATTCATGATTCATGATTCATGATTCGATTCATGATTCATGATTAAATTCATGATTCATGATTCATGATTCGATTCATAATTCATGATTCATGATTTATGATTCAAGTCATGATTCATGATTCATGATTCTATTCATGATTCATGATTCAATTCATGGTTCAATTCATGATTCAATTCATGATTCAATTCAAGATTCATGATTCATGATTCAATTCATGATTCATAATTCATGATTCATGATTCAATTCATAATTTATAATTCATGATTCATGATTCAATTCATTAATCATGATTCAATTAATGATTCAATTCGTGATTCATGATTCAAATCATAATTCATGATTCATGATTAAATTCATGATTTATGATTCATGATTCATGATTCGATTCATGATTCATGATTCAATTCATGATTCGTGATTCATTTCATGATTCATGATTTAATTAATGATTCAATTCATGATTCATAATTCGATTCATGATTCATGATTAAATTCATGATTCATGATTCATGATTCATGATTGAATTCATGATTCGTGATTCATTTCATGATTCATGATTCAATTCATGATTCTTAATTCATGATTCATGATACAAGTCATGATTCATGATTCAATTCATGATTCAATTCATGATTCATGATTCAATTTATGATTCATGATTCATGATTCATGATTCTATTCATGATTCATGATTCATGATTCAATTCATGATTCAATTCATGATTCATGATTCAAGATTAGATTCATGATTTATGATTCAATTCATGATTCGTGATTCATTTCATGATTCATGATTCAATTCATGATTCATAATTCATGATTAATGATTCAATTCATAATTTATAATTCATGATTCATGATTCATGATTCATGATTCAATTCATGATTCAAGATTCAATTCATGATTCATGATTCAATTCATGATTCAATTCACGATTCATGATTCATGATTCGATTCATGATTCATGATTCATGATTGAATTCATGATTCATTATTCATGATTCATAATTCAATTTATGATTCTTGATTCAATTCATGATTCATAATTTATGATTCATGATTCAGTTCATGATTCATGATTCAATTCATGATTCGATACCTGATTCAATTCATGATTCATGATTTGATTAATGATTCATGATTTATGATTAAATTCATGATTCATGATTCATGATTCAATTCATGATTCATGATTCATGATTCAATTCATGATTCATGATTCGATTCATGATTCTTGATTCATGATTCATGATTCATGATTCATGATTCAATTCATGATTCATGATTCATGATTCATGATTCATGATTCAATTCATGATTCATGATTCGATTCAGGATTTTTGATTCATGATTCATGATTCATGATTTTTGATTCATGATTCATGATTCGATTAATGATACGATTCATGATTCATGATTCGATTCATGATTTATGATTCGATTCATGATTCATGATTCTTGATTTAATTCATAATTCATGAGTCGATTCATGATTCATGATTCATGATTCATGATTCAATTCATGATTCATGATTCATGATTCAATTCATGATTCATGATTCATGATTCATGATTCAATTCATGATTCATGATTCATGATTCAATTCATGATTCATGATTCATGATTCAATTCATGATTCATAATTCATGATTCATGATTCAATACATAATTAATAATTCATGATTCATGATTCAAATCATGATTCATGATTCAATTCAAGATTTATGATTCATGATTCAATTCATGATTCATTATTCAAATCATGTTTCATGATTCAATTCATGATTCATTTCATGATTCATGATTCATGATTCTATTTATGATTCATGATTCATGATTCAATTCATGATTCAATTCATGATTCATGATTCATGATTCAATTCATGATTCATGATTCGATTCATGATTCGTGATTCATGATTCAATTCATGATTAATGATTCATGATTCATGATTCAATTCATGATTCAATTCATGATTCATGATTCATGATTCAATTTATGATTCATGATTAATGATTCATGATTCTTCTCATGATTCATGATTCATGATTCAATTCATGATTCAATTCATGATTCATAATTCATGATTCATGATTCAATTCATAATTCATAATTCATGATTCATGATTCATGAGTCAATTCATCATTCATGATTCAATTCATCATTCATGATTCAATTCATGATTCAATTCATGATTCAATTCATGATTCAATTCATGATTCATGATTCATGATTCATGATTCGATTCATGATTCATGATTCGATTCATGATTCATGATTCATAATTCAATCCATGATTCATGATTCAATTCATGATTCATAATTCATGATTCATGATTCAATTCATGATTCATGATTCAGTTCATGATTCATGATTCAATTCATGATTCATGATTCAATTCATGATTCGAATCCTGATTCAATTCATGATTCATGATTCGATTAAGGATTCATGATTCATGATTAGATTCATGATTCATGATTCAATTCATGATTCATGATTCATGATTCAATTCATGATTCATGATTCGATTCATGATTCTTGATTCATGATACATGATTCGATTCATGATTCATGATTCAATTTATGATTCATGATTCATGATTCATGATTCAATTCATGATTCATGATTCGATTCATGATTCTTGATTCATGATTCAATTCATTATTCATGATTGAATTCTCAATTGAATTCATGATTCATGATTCGATTCATGATTCATGATTCATAATTGAATTCATGATTTGATTCATGATTCATGATTCAATTCATGATTCAATTCATGATTCATGATTCATGATTCAATTCATGATTCATGATTGAATTCATGATTGAATTCATGGTTGAATTCATGATTCATGATTCAAGATTCATGATTCAATTCATGATTCATAATTCATGATTCATGATTCTTGATTCAATTCATGATTCATGATTCAATTCATGATTCATAATTCATGATTCATGATTCGGTTCATGATTCATGATTAAATTCATGATTTATGATTCAATTCATGATTCGAATCCTGATTCAATTCATGATTCAAATCCTAATTCAATTCATGATTCATGATTCATGATTCAATTTATGATTCATGATTCATGATTCATGATTCTATTCATGATTCATGATTCAATTCATGGTTCAATTCATGATTCAATTTATGATTCAATTCAAGATTCATGATTCATGATTCAATTCATGATTCATAATTCATGATTCATGATTCAATTCATAATTTATAATTCATGATTCATGATTCAATTCATGATTCATAATTCAATTCATGATTCATGATTGAATTAATGATTCAATTCGTGATTCATGATTCATTATTCAAGTCATGTTTCATGATTCAATTCATGATTCAATTCATGATTCATGATTCATGATTCAATTTATGATTCATGATTCATGATTCATGATTCTATTCATGATTCATGATTCATGATTCAATTCATGATTCAATTCATGATTCATGATTCAATTCATGATTCATAATTCATGATTCATGATTCAATACATAATTAATAATTCATGATTCATGATTCAAATCATGATTCATGATTCAATTCAAGATTCATGATTCAATTCATGATTCATTATTCAAATCATATTTCATGATTCAATTCATGATTCAATTCATGATTCATGATTCATGATTCTATTCATGATTCATGATTCATGATTCAATTCATGATTCAATTCATGATTCTTGATTCATGATTCATGATTCAATTCATGATTCATGATTCGATTCATGATTCGTGATTCATGATTCAATTCATGATTAATGATTCATGATTCATGATTGAATTCATGATTCATGATTCAATTCATGATTCAATTCATGATTCATGATTCATGATTCAATTCATGATTCATGATTGAATTCATGATTCATGATTCATGATTCATGATTCAATTCATGATTCATGATTCATGATTCAATTCATGATTCATAATTCATGATTCATGATTCTTGATTCAATTCATGATTCATGATTCAATTCATGATTCATAATTCATGATTCATGATTCGGTTCATGATTCATGATTCGGTTCATGATTCATGATTCAATTCATGATTCATGATTCAATTCATGATTCCAATCCTGATTCAATTCATGATTCAAATCCTAATTCAATTCATGATTCATGATTCAATTTATGATTTATGATTCAAGTCATGATTCATGATTCATGATTAAGGATTCAATTTATGATTCATGATTCAATTCATGATTCATGATTCATGATTCAATTCATGATTCATGATTCAAGTCATGATTCAAGATTCAATTCATGATTCGAATCCTGATTCAATTCATGATTCATGATTCGATTAAGGATTCATGATTCATGATTAGATTCATGATTCATGATTCAATTCATGATTCATGATTCATGATTCAATTCATGATTCATGATTCGATTCATGATTCTTGATTCATGATACATGATTCGATTCATGATTCATGATTCAATTTATGATTCATGATTCATGATTCAATTCATGATTCAATTCATGATTCATGATTCAATTCATGATTCATAATTCATGATTCATGATTCAATACATAATTAATAATTCATGATTCATGATTCAAATCATGATTCATGATTCAATTCAAGATTCATGATTCAATTCATGATTCATTATTCAAATCATATTTCATGATTCAATTCATGATTCAATTCATGATTCATGATTCATGATTCTATTCATGATTCATGATTCATGATTCAATTCATGATTCAATTCATGATTCTTGATTCATGATTCATGATTCAATTCATGATTCATGATTCGATTCATGATTCGTGATTCATGATTCAATTCATGATTAATGATTCATGATTCATGATTGAATTCATGATTCATGATTCAATTCATGATTCAATTCATGATTCATGATTCATGATTCAATTCATGATTCATGATTGAATTCATGATTCATGATTCATGATTCATGATTCAATTCATGATTCATGATTCATGATTCAATTCATGATTCATAATTCATGATTCATGATTCTTGATTCAATTCATGATTCATGATTCAATTCATGATTCATAATTCATGATTCATGATTCGGTTCATGATTCATGATTCGGTTCATGATTCATGATTCAATTCATGATTCATGATTCAATTCATGATTCCAATCCTGATTCAATTCATGATTCAAATCCTAATTCAATTCATGATTCATGATTCAATTTATGATTTATGATTCAAGTCATGATTCATGATTCATGATTAAGGATTCAATTTATGATTCATGATTCAATTCATGATTCATGATTCATGATTCAATTCATGATTCATGATTCAAGTCATGATTCAAGATTCAATTCATGATTCGAATCCTGATTCAATTTCATGATTCATGATTCGATTAAGGATTCATGATTCATGATTAGATTCATGATTCATGATTCAATTCATGATTCATGATTCATGATTCAATTCATGATTCATGATTCGATTCATGATTCTTGATTCATGATACATGATTCGATTCATGATTCATGATTCAATTTATGATTCATGATTCATGATTCATGATTCAATTCATGATTCATGATTCGATTCATGATTCTTGATTCATGATTCAATTCATTATTCATGATTGAATTCTCAATTGAATTCATGATTCATGATTCGATTCATGATTCATGATTCATAATTGAATTCATGATTTGATTCATGATTCATGATTCAATTCATGATTCAATTCATGATTCATGATTCATGATTCAATTCATGATTCATGATTGAATTCATGATTGAATTCATGATTGAATTCATGATTCATGATTCAAGATTCATGATTCAATTCATGAATTCATAATTCATGATTCATGATTCTTGATTCAATTCATGATTCATGATTCAATTCATGATTCATAATTCATGATTCATGATTCGGTTCATGATTCATGATTAAATTCATGATTTATGATTCAATTCATGATTCGAATCCTGATTCAATTCATGATTCAAATCCTAATTCAATTCATGATTCATGATTCATGATTCAATTTATGATTCATGATTCATGATTCATGATTCTATTCATGATTCATGATTCAATTCATGGTTCAATTCATGATTCAATTTATGATTCAATTCAAGATTCATGATTCATGATTCAATTCATGATTCATAATTCATGATTCATGATTCAATTCATAATTTATAATTCATGATTCATGATTCAATTCATGATTCATAATTCAATTCATGATTCATGATTGAATTAATGATTCAATTCGTGATTCATGATTCATGATTCAATTTATGATTCATGATTCATGATTCATGATTCTATTCATGATTCATGATTCATGATTCAATCATGATTCAATTCATGATTCATGATTCAATTCATGATTCATAATTCATGATTCATGATTCAATACATAATTAATAATTCATGATTCATGATTCAAATCATGATTCATGATTCAATTCAAGATTCATGATTCAAATTCATGATTCATTATTCAAATCATATTTCATGATTCAATTCATGATTCAATTCATGATTCATGATTCATGATTCTATTCATGATTCATGATTCATGATTCAATTCATGATTCAATTCATGATTCATGATTCCATGATTCATGATTCAATTCATGATTCATGATTCGATTCATGATTCGTGATTCATGATTCAATTCATGATTAATGATTCATGATTCATGATTGAATTCATGATTCATGATTCAATTCATGATTCAATTCATGATTCATGATTCATGATTCAATTCATGATTCATGATTGAATTCATGATTCATGATTCATGATTCATGATTCAATTCATGATTCATGATTCATGATTCAATTCATGATTCATAATTCATGATTCATGATTCTTGATTCAATTCATGATTCATGATTCAATTCATGATTCATAATTCATGATTCATGATTGGGTTCATGATTCATGATTCGGGTTCATGATTCATGATTCAATTCATGATTCATGATTCAATTCATGATTCCATATCCTGATTCAATTCATGATTCAAATCCTAATTCAATTCATGATTCATGATTCAATTTATGATTCATGATTCAAGTCATGATTCATGATTCATGATTAAGGATTCAATTTATGATTCATGATTCAATTCATGATTCATGATTCATGATTCAATTCATGATTCATGATTCAAGTCATGATTCATGATTCATGATTCATGATTCAATTTATGATTCATGATTCATGATTCATGATTCTATTCATGATTCATGATTCAATTCATGGTTCAATTCACGATTCAATTCATGATTCAATTCAAGATTCATGATTCATGATTCAATTCATGATTTATAATTCATGATTCATGATTCAATCATGATTCATAATTCAATTCATGATTCATGATTAAATTCATGATTCATGATTGATGATTCAAGTCATGATTCATGATTCATGATTCATGATTCAATTTATGATTCATGATTCATGATTCATGATTCTATTCATGATTCATTGATTCAATTTATGGTTCAATTCATGATTCAATTCATGATTCAATTCAAGATTCATGATTCATGATTCAATTCATGATTCATAATTCATGATTCTTGATTCAATGTCATAATTTATAATTCATGATTCATGATTCAATTCATGATTCATAATTCAATTCATGATTCATGATTGAATTAATGATTCAATTCGTCATTCATGATTCATGATTTAAGTCATGATTCATGATTCATGATTAAATTCATGATTCATGATTCAATTCATGATTCGTGATTCAATTCATGATTCATGATTCATTCATGATTCATAATTCATGATTCATGATTCGGTTCATGATTCATGATTCGGTTCATGATTCATGATTCAATTCATGATTCATGATTAAATTCATGATTCGAATCCTGATTCAATTCATGATTCAAATCCTAATTCAATTCATGATTCATGATTCAATTTATGATTCATGATTCAAGTCATGATTTATGATTCATGATTAATGATTCAATTTATGATTCATGATTCATGATTCAATCATGATTCATGATCATGATTCAAGTCATGATTCATGATTCATGATTCGATTCATGATTCATGATTCATGATTCATAATTCAATCCATGATTCATGATTCAATTCATGATTCATAATTCATGATTCATGATTCAATTCATGATTCATGATTCAGTTCATGATTCATGATTCAATTCATGATTCATGATTCAATTCATGATTCGAATCCTGATTTCAATTCATGATTCATGATTCGATTAAGGATTCATGATTCATGATTAGATTCATGATTCATGATTCAATTCATGATTCATGATTCATGATTCAATTCATGATTCATGATTCGATTCATGATTCTTGATTCATGATACATGATTCGATTCATGATTCATGATTCAATTCATGATTCATGATTCGATTAATGATTCTTGATTCATGATTCAATTCATTATTTATGATTTAATTCTCAATTGAATTCATGATTTATGATTCGATTCATGATTCATAATTGAATTCATGATTTGATTCATGATTCATGATTCAATTCATGATTCAATTCATGATTCATGATTCATGATTCAATTCATGATTCATGATTGAATTCATGATTCATGATTCATGATTCATGATTCAATTCATGATTCATGATTCATGATTCAATTCATGATTCATAATTCATGATTCATGATTCTTGATTCAATTCATGATTCATGATTCAATTCATGATTCATAATTCATGATTCATGATTCGGTTCATGATTCATGATTCGGTTCATGATTCATGATTCAATTCATGATTCATGATTCAATTCATGATTCCAATCCTGATTCAATTCATGATTCAAATCCTAATTCAATTCATGATTCATGATTCAATTTATGATTCATGATTCAAGTCATGATTCATGATTCATGATTAATGATTCAATTTATGATTCATGATTCAATTCATGATTCATGATTCATGATTCAATTCATGATTCATGATTCAAGTCATGATTCATGATTCATGATTCATGATTCAATTTATGATTCATGATTCATGATTCATGATTCTATTCATGATTCATGATTCAATTCATGGTTCAATTCACGATTCAATTCATGATTCAATTCAAGATTCATGATTCATGATTCAATTCATGATTTATAATTCATGATTCATGATTCAATTCATGATTCATAATTCAATTCATGATTCATGATTAAATTCATGATTCATGATTGATGATTCAAGTCATGATTCATGATTCATGATTCATGATTCATGATTCATGATTCTATTCATGATTCATGATTCAATTTATGGTTCAATTCATGATTCAATTCATGATTCAATTCAAGATTCATGATTCATGATTCAATTCATGATTCATAATTCATGATTCATGATTCAATTCATAATTTATAATTCATGATTCATGATTCAATTCATGATTCATAATTCAATTCATGATTCATGATTGAATTAATGATTCAATTCGTCATTCATGATTCATGATTTAAGTCATGATTCATGATTCATGATTAAATTCATGATTCATGATTCAATTCATGATTCGTGATTCAATTCATGATTCATGATTCAATTCATGATTCATAATTCATGATTCATGATTCGGTTCATGATTCATGATTCGGTTCATGATTCATGATTCAATTCATGATTCATGATTAAATTCATGATTCAAATCCTGATTCAATTCATGATTCAAATCCTAATTCAATTCATGATTCATGATTCAATTTATGATTCATGATTCAAGTCATGATTTATGATTCATGATTAATGATTCAATTTATGATTCATGATTCATGATTCAATTCATGATTCATGATTCATGATTCAAGTCATGATTCATGATTCATGATTCGATTCATGATTCATGATTCATGATTCATAATTCAATCCATGATTCATGATTCAATTCATGATTCATAATTCATGATTCATGATTCAATTCATGATTCATGATTCAGTTCATGATTCATGATTCAATTCATGATTCATGATTCAATTCATGATTCGAATCCTGATTCAATTCATGATTCATGATTCGATTAAGGATTCATGATTCATGATTAGATTCATGATTCATGATTCAATTCATGATTCATGATTCGATTCATGATTCTTGATTCATGATACATGATTCGATTCATGATTCATGATTCAATTTATGATTCATGATTCATGATTCAATTCATGATTCATGATTCGATTCATGATTCTTGATTCATGATACATGATTCGATTCATGATTCATGATTCAATTTATGATTCATGATTCATGATTCAATTCATGATTCATGATTCGATTCATGATTCTTGATTCATGATTCAATTCATTATTCATGATTGAATTCTCAATTGAATTCATGATTCATGATTCGATTCATGATTCATGATTCATAATTGAATTCATGATTTGATTAATGATTCATGATTCAATTCATGATTCAATTCATGATTCAATTCATGATTCATGATTCATGATTCAATTCATGATTCATGATTGAATTCATGATTGAATTCATGATTCATGATTCAAGATTCATGATTCAATTCATGATTCATAATTCATGATTCATGATTCTTGATTCAATTCATGATTCATGATTCAATTCATGATTCATAATTCATGATTCGGTTCATGATTCATGATTAAATTCATGATTTATGATTCAATTCATGATTCGAATCCTGATTCAATTCATGATTCAAATCCTAATTCAATTCATGATTCATGATTCAATTCATGATTCGAATCCTGATTCAATTCATGATTCATGATTCGATTAAGGATTCATGATTCATGATTAGATTCATGATTCATGATTCAATTCATGATTCATGATTCATGATTCAATTCATGATTCATGATTCAATTTATGATTCATGATTCATGATTCTATTCATGATTCATGATTCAATTCATGGTTCAATTCATGATTCAATTTATGATTCAATTCAAGATTCATGATTCATGATTCAATTCATGATTCATAATTCATGATTCATGATTCAATTCATAATTTATAATTCATGAATCATGATTCAATTCATGATTTATAATTCAATTCATGATTCATGATTGAATTAATGATTCAATTCGTGATTCATGATTCATTATTCAAGTCATGTTTCATGATTCAATTCATGATTCAATTCATGATTCATGATTCATGATTCAATTTATGATTCATGATTCATGATTCATGATTCTATTCATGATTCATGATTCATGATTCAATTCATGATTCAATTCATGATTCATGATTCAATTCATGATTCATAATTCATGATTCATGATTCAATACATAATTAATAATTCATGATTCATGATTCAAATAATGATTCATGATTCAATTCAAGATTCATGATTCAATTCATGATTCATTATTCATGATTCATGATTCGGTTCATGATTCATGATTCGGTTCATGATTCATGATTCAATTCATGATTCATGATTAAATTCATGATTCGAATCCTGATTCAATTCATGATTCAAATCCTAATTCAATTCATGATTCATGATTCAATTTATGATTCATGATTCAAGTCATGATTTATGATTCATGATTAATGATTCAATTTATGATTCATGATTCATGATTCAATTCATGATTCATGATTCATGATTCAAGTCATGATTCATGATTCATGATTCGATTCATGATTCATGATTCATGATTCATAATTCAATCCATGATTCATGATTCAATTCATGATTCATAATTCATGATTCATGATTCAATTCATGATTCATGATTCAGTTCATGATTCATGATTCAATTCATGATTCATGATTCAATTCATGATTCGAATCCTGATTCAATTCATGATTCATGATTCGATTAAGGATTCATGATTCATGATTAGATTCATGATTCATGATTCAATTCATGATTCATGATTCATGATTCAATTCATGATTCATGATTCGATTCATGATTCTTGATTCATGATACATGATTCGATTCATGATTCATGATTCAATTTATGATTCATGATTCATGATTCAATTCATGATTCATGATTCGATTCATGATTCTTGATTCATGATTCAATTCATTATTCATGATTGAATTCTCAATTGAATTCATGATTCATGATTCGATTCATGATTCATGATTCATAATTGAATTCATGATTTGATTCATGATTCATGATTCAATTCATGATTCAATTCATGATTCAATTCATGATTCATGATTCATGATTCAATTCATGATTCATGATTGAATTCATGATTGAATTCATGATTCATGATTCAAGATTCATGATTCAATTCATGATTCATAATTCATGATTCATGATTCTTGATTCAATTCATGATTCATGATTCAATTCATGATTCATAATTCATGATTCGGTTCATGATTCATGATTAAATTCATGATTTATGATTCAATTCATGATTCGAATCCTGATTCAATTCATGATTCAAATCCTAATTCAATTCATGATTCATGATTCAATTCATGATTCGAATCCTGATTCAATTCATGATTCATGATTCGATTAAGGATTCATGATTCATGATTAGATTCATGATTCATGATTCAATTCATGATTCATGATTCATGATTCAATTCATGATTCATGATTCAATTTATGATTCATGATTCATGATTCTATTCATGATTCATGATTCAATTCATGGTTCAATTCATGATTCAATTTATGATTCAATTCAAGATTCATGATTCATGATTCAATTCATGATTCATAATTCATGATTCATGATTCAATTCATAATTTATAATTCATGAATCATGATTCAATTCATGATTTATAATTCAATTCATGATTCATGATTGAATTAATGATTCAATTCGTGATTCATGATTCATTATTCAAGTCATGTTTCATGATTCAATTCATGATTCAATTCATGATTCATGATTCATGATTCAATTTATGATTCATGATTCATGATTCATGATTCTATTCATGATTCATGATTCATGATTCAATTCATGATTCAATTCATGATTCATGATTCAATTCATGATTCATAATTCATGATTCATGATTCAATAATAATTAATAATTCATGATTCATGATTCAAATAATGATTCATGATTCAATTCAAGATTCATGATTCAATTCATGATTCATTATTCAAATCATATTTCATGATTTAATTCATGATTCAATTCATGATTCATGATTCATGATTCTATTCATGATTCATGATTCATGATTCAATTCATGATTCAATTCATGATTCATGATTCATGATTCATGATTCAATTCATGATTCATGATTCGATTCATGATTCGTGATTCATGATTCAATTCATGATTAATGATTCATGATTCATGATTGAATTCATGATTCATGATTCAATTCATGATTCAATTCATGATTCATGATTCATGATTCAATTTATGATTCATGATTAATGATTCATGATTCTTCTCATGATTCATGATTCATGATTCAATTCATGAGTCAATTCATGATTCATGAATCATGATTCAATTCATAATTCATAATTCATAATTCATGATTCATGATTCATGATTCATGATTCAATTCATCATTCATGATTCAATTCATCATTCATGATTCAATTCATCATTCAATTCATGATTCAATTCATCATTCATGATTCATGATTTGATTCATCATTCATGATTCGATTCATGATTCATGATTCATAATTCAATCCATGATTCATGATTCAATTCATGATTCATAATTCATGATTCATGATTCAATTCATGATTCATGATTCAGTTCATGATTCATGATTCAATTCATGATTCATGATTCAATTCATGATTCAAATCCTGATTCAATTCATGATTCATGATTCGATTAAGGATTCATGATTCATGATTAGATTCATGATTCATGATTCAATTCATGATTTATGATTCATGATTCAATTCATGATTCATGATTCGATTCATGATTCTTGATTCATGATTCATGATTTGATTCATAATTCATGATTCAATTCATGATTCATGATTCATGATTCATGATTCGAATAATGATTCTTGATTCATGATTCAATTCATTATTCATGATTGAATTCTCAATTGAATTCATGATTCATGATTCGATTCATGATTCATGATTCATAATTGAATTCATGATTTGATTCATGATTCATGATTCAATTCATGATTCAATTCATGATTCAATTCATGATTCATGATTCATGATTCATGATTCTTGATTCGATTCATGATTCATGATTCAATTCATGATTCATAATTCATGATTCATGATTCGGTTCATGATTCGGTTCATGATTCATGATTCGGTTCATGATTCATGATTCAATTCATGATTCATGATTCAATTCATGATTCGAATTCTGATTCAATTCATGATTCAAATCCAAATTCAATTCATGATTCATGATTCAATTTATGATTCATGATTCAATTCATGATTAATGATTCATGATTCATGATTGAATTCATGATTCATGATTCAATTCATGATTCAATTCATGATTCATGATTCAATTTATGATTCATGATTCATGATTCATGATTCAATTCATGAGTCAATTCATGATTCATGATTCATGATTCAATTCATGATTCATAATTCATGATTCATGATTCAATTCATAATTCATAATTCATGATTCATGATTCATGATTCAATTCATCATTCATGATTCAATTCATCATTCATGATTCAATTCATGATTCAATTCATGATTCAATTCATGATTCATGATTCGATTCATGATTCATGATTCGATTCATGATTCATGATTCATGATTCATAATTCAATCCATGATTCATGATTCAATTCATGATTCATAATTCATGATTCATGATTCAATTCATGATTCATGATTCAGTTCATGATTCATGATTCAATTCATGATTCATGATTCAATTCATGATTCGAATCCTGATTCAATTTATGATTCGATTAAGGATTCATGATTCATGATTAGATTCATGATTCATGAATTATGATTCAATTCATGATTCATGATTCATGATTCAATTCATGATTCAAGATTCGATTCATGATTCTTGATTCATGATTCTTGATTCATGATTCATGATTCGATTCATGATTCATGATTCAATTCATGATTCATGATTCAATTCATGATTCATGATTCGATTAATGATTCTTGATTCATGATTCAATTCATTATTTATGATTTAATTCTCAATTGAATTCATGATTTATGATTCGATTCATGATTCATAATTGAATTCATGATTTGATTCATGATTCATGATTCAATTCATGATTCAATTCATGATTCATGATTCATGATTCAATTCATGATTCATGATTGAATTCATGATTCATGATTCATGATTCATGATTCAATTCATGATTCATGATTCATGATTCAATTCATGATTCATAATTCATGATTCATGATTCTTGATTCAATTCATGATTCATGATTCAATTCATGATTCCAATCCTGATTCAATTCATGATTCAAATCCTAATTCAATTCATGATTCATGATTCAATTTATGATTCATGATTCAAGTCATGATTCATGATTCATGATTAATGATTCAATTTATGATTCATGATTCAATTCATGATTCATGATTCATGATTCAATTCATGATTCATGATTCAAGTCATGATTCATGATTCATGATTCAATTTATGATTCATGATTCATGATTCATGATTCTATTCATGATTCATGATTCAATTCATGGTTCAATTCACGATTCAATTCATGATTCAATTCAAGATTCATGATTCATGATTCAATTCATGATTTATAATTCATGATTCATGATTCAATTCATGATTCATAATTCAATTCATGATTCATGATTAAATTCATGATTCATGATTGATGATTCAAGTCATGATTCATGATTCATGATTCATGATTCAATTTATGATTCATGATTCATGATTCATGATTCTATTCATGATTCATGATTCAATTTATGGTTCAATTCATGATTCAATTCATGATTCAATTCAAGATTCATGATTCATGATTCAATTCATGATTCATAATTCATGATTCATGATTCAATTCATAATTTATAATTCATGATTCATGATTCAATTCATGATTCATAATTCAATTCATGATTCATGATTGAATTAATGATTCAATTCGTCATTCATGATTCATGATTTAAGTCATGATTCATGATTCATGATTAAATTCATGATTCATGATTCAATTCATGATGCGTGATTCAATTCATGATTCATGATTCAATTCATGATTCATAATTCATGATTCGGTTCATGATTCATGATTCGGTTCATGATTCATGATTCAATTCATGATTCATGATTAAATTCATGATTCGAATCCTGACTCAATTCATGATTCAAATCCTAATTCAATTCATGATTCATGATTCAATTTATGATTCATGATTCAAGTCATGATTTATGATTCATGATTAATGATTCAATTTATGATTCATGATTCATGATTCAATTCATGATTCATGATTCATGATTCAAGTCATGATTCATGATTCATGATTCAATTTATGATTCATGATTCATGATTCATGATTCAATTTATGATTCATGATTCATGATTCATGATTCTATTCATGATTCATGATTCAATTCATGGTTCAATTCATGATTCAATTCATGATTCGACTCAAGATTCATGATTCATGATTCAATTCATGATTCATAATTCATGATTCATGATTCAATTCATGATTCATAAATCAATTCATGATTCATGATTAAATTCATGATTTATGATTCATGATTCAAGTCATGATTCATGATTCATGATTCATGATTCAATTTATGATTCATGATTCATGATTCATGATTCTATTCATGATTCATGATTCAATTTATGGTTCAATTCATGATTCAATTCATGATTCAATTCAAGATTCATGATTCATGATTCAATTCATGATTCATAATTCATGATTCATGATTCAATTCATAATTTATAATTCATGATTCATGATTCAATTCATGATTCATAATTCAATTCATGATTCATGATTGAATTAATGATTCAATTCGTCATTCATGATTCATGATGTAAGTCATGATTCACGATTCATGATTAAATTCATGATTCATGATTCAATTCATGATTCGTTATTCATTTCATGATTCATGATTTAATTAATGATTCGATTCAGGATTCATGATTCATGATTCGATTCATGATTCATGATTCATGATTAAATTCATGATTCATGATTCATGATTCATGATTGAATTCATGATTTGTGATTCATTTCATGATTCATGATTTAATTCATGATTCATGATTCATGATTTAATTCATGATTCATGATTCATGATTCAATTCATGATTCATGATTGAATTAATGATTCAATTCGTCATTCATGATTCATGATTTAAGTCATGATTCACGATTCATGATTAAATTCATGATTCATGATTCAATTCATGATTCGTGATTCATTTCATGATTCATGATTTAATTAATGATTCGATTCAGGATTCATGATTCATGATTCGATTCATAATTCATGATTCATGATTAAATTCATGATTCATGATTCATGATTGAATTCATGATTCGTGATTCATTTCATGATTCATGATTTAATTCATGATTCATGATTCATGATTTAATTCATGATTCATGATTCATAATTCAATTCATGATTCATAATTCATGATACAAGTCATGATTCTTGATTCAATTCATGATTCAATTCATGATTCATGATTCATGATTCAATTCATGATTCATGATTCATGATTTAATTTATGATTCATGATTCATGATTCATGATTCTATTCATGATTCATGATTCATGATTCAATTCATGGTCCAATTCATGATTCAATTCATGATTCATGATTAAATTCATAATTCATAATTCCTGATTCATGATTCAATTCATGATTCATGATTCAAGATTCGATTCATGATTCATGATTCAATTCATGATTCGTGATTCATTTTATGATTCATGATTTATTTAATGATTCAATTCATGATTCATGATTCATGATTCGATTCATGATTCATGATTCATGATTAAATTCATGATTCATGATTCATGATTGAATTCATGATTCGTGATTCATTTGATGAATCATGATTTAATTCATGATTCATGATTCATGATTCAATTCATGAGTCATGATTCATGATTCATGATACAAGTCATGATTCATGATTCAATTCATGATTCAATTCATGATTCATGATTCATGATTCAATTTATGATTCATGATTCATGATTTATGATTCATGATTCTATTCATGATTCATGATTCATGATTCAATTCATGATTCAATTCATGATTCATGATTCAAGATTAGATTCATGATTCATGATTCAATTCATGATTCGTGATTCATTTCATGATTCATGATTTAATTCATGATTCATGATTCAATTCATGATTCATGATTCATGATACAAGTCATGATTCATGATTCAATTCATGATTCAATTCATGATTCATGATTCATGATTCAATTTATGATTCATGATTCATGATTCATTATTCATGATTCTATTCATGATTCATGATTCATGATTCAATTCATGATTCAATACTTGATTCATGATTCATGATTCAATTCATGATTCATGATTCATGATTCATGATTCAATTCATGATTCATAATTCAATTCATGATTCATGATTCATGATTCATGATTCATGATTCATGATTCAATTCATGATTCATGATTCATGATTCAATTCATGATTCATGATTCATGATTCAATTCATGATTCAGGATTCTAATCATGATTCTTGATTCATGATTCATGATTCGATTCATGATTCATGATTGAATTCATGATTCATAATTCGATTCATGATTCGATTCATGATTCATGATTCATTATTCAATTCATGATTAATGATTCACGATTAATGATTCATGATTCATGATTGAATTCATGATTCATGATTGAATTCATGATTCATGATTCATGATTCATGATTGAATTCATGATTCATGATTGAATTCATGATTCATGATTCATGATTCGATTCATGATTCATGAATCAATTCATGATTCATGATTCATGATTCAATTCATGATTCACAATTCATAATTCAAGATTCATGATTCAATTCATTATTAATAATTCATGATTCATGATTCAATTCATGGCTCATGATTCAATTAATGATTCAATTCATGATTCTTGATTCGACTCATGATTCATAATTCATGATTCATGATTCAGTTCATGATTCATGATTCAATTCATGATTCATGATTCAATTCATGATTCGAATCCTGATTCAATTCATGATTCATGATTCGATTAAGGATTCATGATTCATGATTAAATTCATGATTCATGATTCATGATTCAATTCATGATTCATGATTCATGATTCAATTCATGATTCATGATTCGATTCATGATTCTTGATGCATGATTCATGATTCGATTCATGATTCATGATTCAATTCATGATTCATGATTCATGATTCAATTCATGATTCATGATTCGATTCAGGATTCTTGATTCATGATTCAATTCATGATTCAATTCTCAATTGAATTCATGATTCATGATTCAATTCTCAATTGAATTCATGATTCATGATTCAATTCATGATTCATGATTCATGATTGAATTCATGATTTGATTCATGATTCATGATTCAATTCATGATTCATGATTCATGATTGAATTCATGATTCATGATTCATTATTCAATTCATGATTAATGATTGAATTCATGATTGAATTCATGATTCATGATTCATGATTCAATTCATGATTCATAATTCATGATTCATGATTCTTGATTCAATTCATGATTCATGATTCAATTCATGATTCATAATTCATGATTCATGATTCGGTTTGATTCATGATTCAATTCATGATTCATGATTCAATTCATTAATCGATCCTGATTCAATTCAAGATTCGAATCCTGATTCAATTCATGATTCAATTTATGATTCATGATTCAATTAATGATTCATGATTCATGATTCAATT
This sequence comes from Mixophyes fleayi, assembly GCF_038048845.1. Classification (NCBI taxonomy): domain Eukaryota; kingdom Metazoa; phylum Chordata; class Amphibia; order Anura; family Limnodynastidae; genus Mixophyes; species Mixophyes fleayi. The sequence goes on along the minus strand of NW_027445893.1, from coordinate 35,476 downwards.
CATGATTCATGATTCGATTCATGATTCATGATTCATGATTCATGATTCATGATTCATGATTCGATTCATGATTCATGATTCATGATTCAATTCATAATTCATGATTCGATTCATGATTCGTGATTCATGATTCAATTCATGATTAATGATTCATGATTCATGATTCAATTCATGATTCATTATTCATGATTCGATTCATGATTCATGATTCAATTCATGATTCATGATTCGATTCATGATTCATGTATTCATGATTCAAGTCATGATTCATGTGTTCAATTCATGATTCAATTCATGATTCATGAATAATGATTCAATTAATGATTCAATTCATGATTCATGATTCATGATTCATGATTCATGATTCAATTCATGATTCATAATTCAATTCATGATTCAATGATTCGATTCATGATTCAATACTTGATTCATGATTCATGATTCAATTCATGATTCATAATTCATGATTCATGATTTAATTCATAATTTATAATTCATGATTCATGATTCATGATTCATGATTCAATTCATGATTCATAATTCAATTCATGATTCATGATTCATGATTCATGATTCATGATTCAATTCATGATTCATGATTCATGATTCAATTCATGATTCATGATTCATGATTCAATTCATGATTCAGGATTCGATTCATGATTCTTGATTCATGATTCATGATTCGATTCATGATTCATGATTGAATTCATGATTCATAATTCGATTCATGATTCGATTCATGATTCATGATTCATTATTCAATTCATGATTAATGATTCACGATTAATGATTCATGATTGAATTCATGATTCATGCTTGAATTCATGATTCATGATTCATGATTCATGATTGAATTCATGATTCATGATTGAATTCATGATTCATGATTCATGATTCGATTCATGATTCATGAATCATGATTCAAATCATGATTCATGATTCAATTCAAGATTTATGATTCATGATTCAATTCATGATTCAATTCATGATTCATGATTCATGATTCAATTTATGATTCATGATTCATGATTCATGATTCTATTCATGATTCATGATTCAATTCATGATTCATGATTCATGATTCAATTCATGATTCACAATTCATAATTCAAGATTCATGATTCAATTCATAATTAATAATTCATGATTCATGATTCAATTCATGGCTCATGATTCAATTAATGATTCAATTCATGATTCTTGATTCGACTCATGATTCATAATTCATGATTCATGATTCAGTTCATGATTCATGATTCAATTCATGATTCATGATTCAATTCATGATTCGAATCCTGATTCAATTCATGATTCATGATTCGATTAAGGATTCATGATTCATGATTAAATTCATGATTCATGATTCATGATTCAATTCATGATTCATGATTCATGATTCAATTCATGATTCATGATTCGATTCATGATTCTTGATGCATGATTCATGATTCGATTCATGATTCATGATTCAATTCATGATTCATGATTCATGATTCAATTCATGATTCATGATTCGATTCATGATTCTTGATTCATGATTCAATTCATGAATCATGATTGAATTCTCAATTGAATTCATGATTCATGATTGAATTCTCAATTAAATTCATGATTCATGATTCAATTCATGATTCATGATTCATGATTGAATTCATGATTTGATTTATGATTCATGATTCAATTCATGATTCATGATTCATGATTGAATTCATGATTCATGATTCATTATTCAATTCATGATTAATGATTGAATTCATGATTGAATTCATGATTCATGATTCATGATTCAATTCATGATTCATAATTCATGATTCATGATTCTTGATTCAATTCATGATTCATGATTCAATTCATGATTCATAATTCATGATTCATGATTCGGTTCATGATTCATGATTCAATTCATGATTCATGATTCAATTCATGATTCGAATCCTGATTCAATTCAAGATTCGAATCCTGATTCAATTCATGATTCAATTTATGATTCATGATTCAATTAATGATTCATGATTCATGATTCAATTCATGATTCATGATTCGATTCATGATTCATGATTCATGATTTATGATTCATGATTCGATTCATGATACATGATTCATGATTCAATTCATGATTCATGATTCATGATTCAATTCATAATTCATGATTCGATTCATGATTCGTGATTCATGATTCAATTCATGATTAATGATTCATGATTCATGATTCAATTCATGATTCATTATTCATGATTCGATTCATGATTCATGATTCAATTCATGATTCATGATTAAATTCATGATTCATGATTCATGATTGAATTCATGATTCGTGATTCATTTCATGATTCATGATTTAATTCATGATTCATGATTCATGATTTAATTCATGATTCATGATTCATAATTCAATTCATGATTCATAATTCATGATACAAGTCATGATTCTTGATTCAATTCATGATTCAATTCATGATTCATGATTCATGATTCAATTCATGATTCATGATTCATGATTTAATTTATGATTCATGATTCATGATTCATGATTCTATTCATGATTCATGATTCATGATTCAATTCATGGTCCAATTCATGATTCAATTCATGATTCATGATTAAATTCATATTTCATAATTCCTGATTCATGATTCAATTCATGATTCATGATTCAAGATTCGATTCATGATTCATGATTCAATTCATGATTCGTGATTCATTTTATGATTCATGATTTATTTAATGATTCAATTCATGATTCATGATTCATGATTCGATTCATGATTCATGATTCATGATTAAATTCATGATTCATGATTCATGATTGAATTCATGATTCGTGATTCATTTGATGAATCATGATTTAATTCATGATTCATGATTCATGATTCAATTCATGAGTCATGATTCATGATTCATGATACAAGTCATGATTCATGATTCAATTCATGATTCAATTCATGATTCATGATTCATGATTCAATTTATGATTCATGATTCATGATTTATGATTCATGATTCTATTCATGATTCATGATTCATGATTCAATTCATGATTCAATTCATGATTCATGATTCAAGATTAGATTCATGATTCATGATTCAATTCATGATTCGTGATTCATTTCATGATTCATGATTTAATTCATGATTCATGATTCATGATTCAATTCATGATTCATGATTCATGATACAAGTCATGATTCATGATTCAATTCATGATTCAATTCATGATTCATGATTCATGATTCAATTTATGATTCATGATTCATGATTCATTATTCATGATTCTATTCATGATTCATGATTCATGATTCAATTCATGATTCAATACTTGATTCATGATTCATGATTCAATTCATGATTCATGATTCATGATTCATGATTCAATTCATGATTCATAATTCAATTCATGATTCATGATTCATGATTCATGATTCATGATTCATGATTCAATTCATGATTCATGATTCATGATTCAATTCATGATTCATGATTCATGATTCAATTCATGATTCAGGATTCTAATCATGATTCTTGATTCATGATTCATGATTCGATTCATGATTCATGATTGAATTCATGATTCATAATTCGATTCATGATTCGATTCATGATTCATGATTCATTATTCAATTCATGATTAATGATTCACGATTAATGATTCATGATTCATGATTGAATTCATGATTCATGATTGAATTCATGATTCATGATTCATGATTCATGATTGAATTCATGATTCATGATTGAATTCATGATTCATGATTCATGATTCGATTCATGATTCATGAATCATGATTCAAATCATGATTCATGATTCAATTCAAGATTTATGATTCATGATTCAATTCATGATTCAATTCATGATTCATGATTCATGATTCAATTTATGATTCATGATTCATGATTCATGATTCTATTCATGATTCATGATTCAATTCATGATTCATGATTCATGATTCAATTCATGATTCACAATTCATAATTCAAGATTCATGATTCAATTCATTATTAATAATTCATGATTCATGATTCAATTCATGGCTCATGATTCAATTAATGATTCAATTCATGATTCTTGATTCGACTCATGATTCATAATTCATGATTCATGATTCAGTTCATGATTCATGATTCAATTCATGATTCATGATTCAATTCATGATTCGAATCCTGATTCAATTCATGATTCATGATTCGATTAAGGATTCATGATTCATGATTAAATTCATGATTCATGATTCATGATTCAATTCATGATTCATGATTCATGATTCAATTCATGATTCATGATTCGATTCATGATTCTTGATGCATGATTCATGATTCGATTCATGATTCATGATTCAATTCATGATTCATGATTCATGATTCAATTCATGATTCATGATTCGATTCATGATTCTTGATTCATGATTCAATTCATGATTCAATTCTCAATTGAATTCATGATTCATGATTGAATTCTCAATTGAATTCATGATTCATGATTCAATTCATGATTCATGATTCATGATTGAATTCATGATTTGATTCATGATTCATGATTCAATTCATGATTCATGATTCATGATTGAATTCATGATTCATGATTCATTATTCAATTCATGATTAATGATTGAATTCATGATTGAATTCATGATTCATGATTCATGATTCAATTCATGATTCATAATTCATGATTCATGATTCTTGATTCAATTCATGATTCATGATTCAATTCATGATTCATAATTCATGATTCATGATTCGGTTAATGATTCATGATTCAATTCATGATTCATGATTCAATTCATGATTCGAATCCTGATTCAATTCAAGATTCGAATCCTGATTCAATTCATGATTCAATTTATGATTCATGATTCAATTAATGATTCATGATTCATGATTCAATTCATGATTCATGATTCGATTCATGATTCATGATTCATGATTCATGATTCATGATTCATGATTCGATTCATGATACATGATTCATGATTCAATTCATGATTCATGATTCATGATTCAATTCATAATTCATGATTCGATTCATGATTCGTGATTCATGATTCAATTCATGATTAATGATTCATGATTCATGATTCAATTCATGATTCATTATTCATGATTCGATTCATGATTCATGATTCAATTCATGATTCATGATTCGATTCATGATTCATGATTCATGATTCAAGTCATGATTCATGTTTCAATTCATGATTCAATTCATGATTCATGAATAATGATTCAATTAATGATTCAATTCATGATTCATGATTCATGATTCATGATTCATGATTCAATTCATGATTCATAATTCAATTCATGATTCAAGATTCGATTCATGATTCAATACTTGATTCATGATTCATGATTCAATTCATGATTCATAATTCATGATTCATGATTTAATTCATAATTTATAATTCATGATTCATGATTCATGATTCATGATTCAATTCATGATTCATAATTCAATTCATGATTCATGATTCATGATTCATGATTCATGATTCAATTCATGATTCATGATTCATGATTCAATTCATGATTCATGATTCATGATTCAATTCATGATTCAGGATTCGATTCATGATTCTTGATTCATGATTCATGATTCGATTCATGATTCATGATTGAATTCATGATTCATAATTCGATTCATGATTTGATTCATGATTCATGATTCATTATTCAATTCATGATTAATGATTCACGATTAATGATTCATGATTGAATTCATGATTCATGCTTGAATTCATGATTCATGATTCATGATTCATGATTGAATTCATGATTCATGATTGAATTCATGATTCATGATTCATGATTCGATTCATGATTCATGAATCATGATTCAAATCATGATTCATGATTCAATTCAAGATTTATGATTCATGATTCAATTCATGATTCAATTCATGATTCATGATTCATGATTCAATTTATGATTCATGATTCATGATTCATGATTCTATTCATGATTCATGATTCAATTCATGATTCATGATTCATGATTCAATTCATGATTCACAATTCATAATTCAAGATTCATGATTCAATTCATAATTAATAATTCATGATTCATGATTCAATTCATGGCTCATGATTCAATTAATGATTCAATTCATGATTCTTGATTCGACTCATGATTCATAATTCATGATTCATGATTCAGTTCATGATTCATGATTCAATTCATGATTCATGATTCAATTCATGATTCGAATCCTGATTCAATTCATGATTCATGATTCGATTAAGGATTCATGATTCATGATTAAATTCATGATTCATGATTCATGATTCAATTCATGATTCATGATTCATGATTCAATTCATGATTCATGATTCGATTCATGATTCTTGATGCATGATTCATGATTCGATTCATGATTCATGATTCAATTCATGATTCATGATTCATGATTCAATTCATGATTCATGATTCGATTCATGATTCTTGATTCATGATTCAATTCATGATTCATGATTGAATTCTCAATTGAATTCATGATTCATGATTGAATTCTCAATTAAATTCATGATTCATGATTCAATTCATGATTCATGATTCATGATTGAATTCATGATTTGATTCATGATTCATGATTCAATTCATGATTCATGATTCATGATTGAATTCATGATTCATGATTCATTATTCAATTCATGATTAATGATTGAATTCATGATTGAATTCATGATTCATGATTCATGATTCATAATTCATGATTCATGATTCTTGATTCAATTCATGATTCATGATTCAATTCATGATTCATAATTCATGATTCATGATTCGGTTCATGATTCATGATTCAATTCATGATTCATGATTCAATTCATGATTCGAATCCTGATTCAATTCAAGATTCGAATCCTGATTCAATTCATGATTCAATTTATGATTCATGATTCAATTAATGATTCATGATTCATGATTCAATTCATGATTCATGATTCGATTCATGATTCATGATTTATGATTCATGATTCGATTCATGATACATGATTCATGATTCAATTCATGATTCATGATTCATGATTCAATTCATAATTCATGATTCGATTCATGATTCGTGATTCATGATTCAATTCATGATTAATGATTCATGATTCATGATTCAATTCATGATTCATTATTCATGATTCGATTCATGATTCATGATTCAATTCATGATTCATGATTCATGATTCATGATTCAAGTCATGATTCATGTTTCAATTCATGATTCAATTCATGATTCATGATTCATGATTCAATTAATGATTCAATTCATGATTCATGATTCATGATTCATGATTCAATTCATGATTCATAATTCAATTCATGATTCATGATTCGATTCATGATTTATGATTCATGATTCATGATTCATGATTCATAATTCAATTCATGATTCATGATTCAGTTCATGATTCATAATTCATGATTCATGATTCAGTTCATGATTCATTATTCAATTCATGATTTGAATCCTGCTTCAATTCATGATTAATGATTCGATTAATGATTCATGATTCATGATTCAATTCATGATTCATGATTCATGATTCAATTCATGATTCATGATTCATTATTCAATTCATGATTCATGATTCATGATTCATGATTCATGATTTGATTCATGATTCATGATTCGATTCATGATTTATGATTCAAATTATGATTCATGATTCAATTCATGATTCATGATTCTTGATTCATGATTCTTGATTCATGATTCTTGATTCGATTTATGATTCATGATTAATGATTCAATTCATAATTCATGATTCATGATTCGATTCATGATTCATGATTCAATTCATGATTCATGATTCAATTCATAATTTATGAGTCCATTCATGATTCATGATTCAAATCATGATTCATGATTCAATTCAAGATTCATGATTCATGATTCAATTCATGATTCATGATTCATGATTCAAGTCTTGTTTCTTGATTCAATTCATGATTCAATTCATGATTCATGATTCATGATTCAATTTATGATTCATGATTCACGATTCATGATTCTATTCATGACTCATGATTTATGTTTCAATTCATGATTCAATTCATGATTCATGATTCATGATTCAATTCATAATTTATAATTCATGATTCATGATTCAATTCATGATTCGTTTTTCATGATTCAATTCATGATTAATGATTCATGATTGAATTCATGATTCATGATTCATGACTCGATTCATGATTCATGATTCAATTCATGATTCATGATTCAGTTCATGATTCATGATTCATGATTCAATTCATGATTCATGATTCATGATTCATGATTCAAGTCATGATTCATGTTTCAATTCATGATTTAATTCATGATTCATGATTCATGATTCAATTAATGATTCATGATTCATGATTCATGATTCAGTTCATGATTCATGATTCATGATTCATGATTCATGATTCAAGTCATGATTCATGTTTCAATTCATGATTCAATTCATGATTCATGATTCAATAATGATTCATGATTCATGATTCAATTCATGATTTATGATTCATGATATAATTCATGATTCATGATTCTTGATTCAATTCATGATTCATGATTCAATTCATGTTTCATAATTCATGATTCATGATTCGGTTCATGATTCATGATTCAATTTATGATTCATGATTCAATTCATGATTTGAATTCTGATTCAATTCATGATTTGAATTCTGATTCAATTCATGATTCGAATCCTGATTCAATTCATGATTCATGATGCGATTTATGATTCATGATTCATGATTCAATTCATGATTCATTATTCATGATTCGATTCATGATTTATGATTCATGATTCAATTCATGATTCATGATTCATGATTCAATTCATGATTTATGATTCGATTCATGATTCTTAATTCATGATTCATGATTCGATTCATGATTCTTGATTCATGATTCATGATTCAATTCATGATTCATGATTCATGATTCAATTTATGATTCATGATTCATGATTCATGATTTATGATTCTATTCATGATTCATCTTTCAATTCCTGATTCAATTCATGATTCATGATTCATGATTCAATTCATGATTCATGATTCATGATTCAATTCATGATTCATAATTCATGATTCGATTCATGATTCAATTCATGATTCATGATTCAATTCATGATTCATAATTCATGATTCGATTCATGATTCATGATTCAATTCATGATTCATGATTCGATTCATGATTTATGATTCGATTCATGATTCTTGATTCATGATTCGATTCATGATTCATGATTCCATTCATGATTCATGATTCATGATTCATGATTCAATTCATAATTCATGATTCGATTCATGATTCATGATTCAATTCATGATTCATGATTCATGATTCAATTCATGATTCATGATTCATGATTCAATTCATGATTCATGATTCATGATTCATGATTCAATTCATGATTTATGATTCGATTCATGATTCTTAATTCATGATTCATGATTCATGATTCGATTGATGATTGATGATTCATGATTCAATTCATGATTCATGATTCATAATTAATGATTCAATTCATGATTCATGATTCATGATTCATGATTCAATTCATGATTCATGATTCATGATTCATGATTCAATTCATGATTCATGATTCATGATTCAATTCATGATTCATGATTCATGATTGAATTCATGATTCATGATTCATTATTCAATTCATGATTAATGATTGAATTCATGATTGAATTCATGATTCATGATTCATGATTCATAATTCATGATTCATGATTCTTGATTCAATTCATGATTCATGATTCAATTCATGATTCATAATTCATGATTCATGATTCGGTTCATGATTCATGATTCAATTCATGATTCATGATTCAATTCATGATTCGAATCCTGATTCAATTCAAGATTCGAATCCTGATTCAATTCATGATTCAATTTATGATTCATGATTCAATTAATGATTCATGATTCATGATTCAATTCATGATTCATGATTCGATTCATGATTCATGATTTATGATTCATGATTCGATTCATGATACATGATTCATGATTCAATTCATGATTCATGATTCATGATTCAATTCATAATTCATGATTCGATTCATGATTCGTGATTCATGATTCAATTCATGATTAATGATTCATGATTCATGATTCAATTCATGATTCATTATTCATGATTCGATTCATGATTCATGATTCAATTCATGATTCATGATTCATGATTCATGATTCAAGTCATGATTCATGTTTCAATTCATGATTCAATTCATGATTCATGATTCATGATTCAATTAATGATTCAATTCATGATTCATGATTCATGATTCATGATTCAATTCATGATTCATAATTCAATTCATGATTCATGATTCGATTCATGATTTATGATTCATGATTCATGATTCATGATTCATAATTCAATTCATGATTCATGATTCAGTTCATGATTCATAATTCATGATTCATGATTCAGTTCATGATTCATTATTCAATTCATGATTTGAATCCTGCTTCAATTCATGATTAATGATTCGATTAATGATTCATGATTCATGATTCAATTCATGATTCATGATTCATGATTCAATTCATGATTCATGATTCATTATTCAATTCATGATTCATGATTCATGATTCATGATTCATGATTTGATTCATGATTCATGATTCGATTCATGATTTATGATTCAAATTATGATTCATGATTCAATTCATGATTCATGATTCTTGATTCATGATTCTTGATTCATGATTCTTGATTCGATTTATGATTCATGATTAATGATTCAATTCATAATTCATGATTCATGATTCGATTCATGATTCATGATTCAATTCATGATTCATGATTCAATTCATAATTTATGAGTCCATTCATGATTCATGATTCAAATCATGATTCATGATTCAATTCAAGATTCATGATTCATGATTCAATTCATGATTCATGATTCATGATTCAAGTCTTGTTTCTTGATTCAATTCATGATTCAATTCATGATTCATGATTCAATTTATGATTCATGATTCACGATTCATGATTCTATTCATGACTCATGATTTATGTTTCAATTCATGATTCAATTCATGATTCATGATTCATGATTCAATTCATAATTTATAATTCATGATTCATGATTCAATTCATGATTCGTTTTTCATGATTCAATTCATGATTAATGATTCATGATTGAATTCATGATTCATGATTCATGACTCGATTCATGATTCATGATTCAATTCATGATTCATGATTCAGTTCATGATTCATGATTCATGATTCAATTCATGATTCATGATTCATGATTCATGATTCAAGTCATGATTCATGTTTCAATTCATGATTTAATTCATGATTCATGATTCATGATTCAATTAATGATTCATGATTCATGATTCATGATTCAGTTCATGATTCATGATTCATGATTCATGATTCATGATTCAAGTCATGATTCATGTTTCAATTCATGATTCAATTCATGATTCATGATTCAATAATGATTCATGATTCATGATTCAATTCATGATTTATGATTCATGATATAATTCATGATTCATGATTCTTGATTCAATTCATGATTCATGATTCAATTCATGTTTCATAATTCATGATTCATGATTCGGTTCATGATTCATGATTCAATTTATGATTCATGATTCAATTCATGATTTGAATTCTGATTCAATTCATGATTTGAATTCTGATTCAATTCATGATTCGAATCCTGATTCAATTCATGATTCATGATGCGATTTATGATTCATGATTCATGATTCAATTCATGATTCATTATTCATGATTCGATTCATGATTTATGATTCATGATTCAATTCATGATTCATGATTCATGATTCAATTCATGATTTATGATTCGATTCATGATTCTTAATTCATGATTCATGATTCGATTCATGATTCTTGATTCATGATTCATGATTCAATTCATGATTCATGATTCATGATTCAATTTATGATTCATGATTCATGATTCATGATTTATGATTCTATTCATGATTCATCTTTCAATTCCTGATTCAATTCATGATTCATGATTCATGATTCAATTCATGATTCATGATTCATGATTCAATTCATGATTCATAATTCATGATTCGATTCATGATTCAATTCATGATTCATGATTCAATTCATGATTCATAATTCATGATTCGATTCATGATTCATGATTCAATTCATGATTCATGATTCGATTCATGATTTATGATTCGATTCATGATTCTTGATTCATGATTCGATTCATGATTCATGATTCCATTCATGATTCATGATTCATGATTCATGATTCAATTCATAATTCATGATTCGATTCATGATTCATGATTCAATTCATGATTCATGATTCATGATTCAATTCATGATTCATGATTCATGATTCAATTCATGATTCATGATTCATGATTCATGATTCAATTCATGATTTATGATTCGATTCATGATTCTTAATTCATGATTCATGATTCATGATTCGATTGATGATTGATGATTCATGATTCAATTCATGATTCATGATTCATAATTAATGATTCAATTCATGATTCATGATTCATGATTCATGATTCAATTCATGATTCATGATTCATGATTCATGATTCAATTCATGATTCATGATTCATGATTCGATTCATGATTCATGATTCATGATTCAAATCATGATTCATGATTCAATTCAAGATTCATGATTCATGATTCAATTTATGATTCATGATTCATGATTCAAATCATGATTCATGATTCAATTCAAGATTCATGATTCATGATTCAATTTATGATTCATGATTCATGATTCATGATTTATGATTCTATTCATGATTCATGTTTCAATTCCTGATTCAATTCATGATTCATGATTCAATTCATGATTCATGATTCATGATTCAATTCATGATTCATAATTCATGATTCGATTCATGATTCATGATTCAATTCATGATTCATGATTCATGATTCATGATACAAGTCATGATTCATGATTCAATTCATGATTCAATTCATGATTCATGATTCATGATTCAATTTATGATTCATGATTCATGATTCATGATTCATTATTCATGATTCTATTCATGATTCATGATTCATGATTCAATTCATGATTCAATACATGATTTATGATTCATGATTCAATTCATGATTCATAATTTATGATTCATGATTCAATTCATAAATTATAATTCATGATTCATGATTCATGATTCAATTCATGATTCATAATTCAATTCATGATTCATGATTCATGATTCATGATTCAATTCATGATTCATGATTCATGATTCAATTCATGATTCATGATTCATGATTCAATTCATGATTCATGATTCGATTCATGATTCTTGATTCATGATTCATGATTCGATTCATGATTCATGATTGAATTCATGATTCATAATTCGATTCATGATTCGATTCATGATTCATGATTCATGATTGAATTCATGATTCATGATTGAATTCATGATTCATGATTCATGATTGAATTCATGATTCATGATTCATGATTGAATTCATGATTCATGATTCATGATTCGATTCATGATTCATGAATCATGATTCAAATCATGATTCATGATTCAATTCAAGATTTATGATTCATGATTCAATTCATGATTCAATTCATGATTCATGATTCATGATTCAATTTATGATTCATGATTCATGATTCATGATTCTATTCATGATTCATGATTCATGATTCAATTCATGATTTATGATTCATGATTCAATTCATGATTCACAATTCATAATTTAAGATTCATGATTCAATTCATAATTAATAATTCATGATTCATGATTCAATTCATGGCTCATGATTCAATTAATGATTCAATTCATGATTCTTGATTCGATTCATGATTCGTGATTCATGATTCAATTCATGATTCAAATTATGATTCACGATTCATGATTCAATTTATGATTTATGATTCATGATTCATGATTAATGATTCAATTCATGATTCATGATTCATATTTCAATTCATGATTCATGATTCAATTTATGATTCATAAATAATGATTCATGATTCAATTCATGATTCATAATTCATGATTCATGATTCAGTTCATGATTAATGATTCAATTCATGATTCATGATTCAATTCATGATTCGAATCCTGATTCAATTCATGATTCATGATTCGATTAAGGATTCATGATTCATGATTAAATTCATGATTCATGATTCATGATTCAATTCATGATTCATGATTCATGATTCAATTCATGATTCATGATTTGATTCATGATTCTTGATGCATGATTCATGATTCGATTCATGATTCATGATTCGATTCATGATTCTTGATTCATGATTCAATTCATGATTCATGATTGAATTCTCAATTGATTTCATGATTCATGATTCAATTCATGATTCATGATTCATGATTGAATTCATGATTTGATTCATGATTCATGATTGAATTCATGATTCATGATTCATGATTGAATTCATGATTCATGATTCATGATTGAATTCATGATTCATGATTGAATTCATGATTGAATTCATGATTCATGATTCATGATTCAATTCATGATTCATAATTCATGATTCATGATTCTTGATTCAATTCATGATTCATGATTCAATTCATGATTCATAATTCATGATTCATGATTCGGTTCATGATTCATGATTCAGTTCATGATTCAGTTCATGATTCATGATTCAATTCATGATTCGAATCCTGATTCAATTCATGATTCGAATCCTGATTCAATTCATGATTCATGATTCAATTTATGATTCATGATTCAATTAATGATTCATGATTCATGATTCAATTCATGATTCATGATTCATGATTCAATTCATGATTCATGATTCATGATTCAATTCATAATTCATGATTCATGATTCATGATTGAATTCATGATTCATTATTCATGATTCGATTCATGATTCGTGATTCATGATTCAATTCATGATTAATGATTCATGATTCATGATTGAATTCATGATTCATTATTCATGATTCAATTCATGATTCATGATTCAATTCATGATTCATGATTCGATTCATGATTCATGATTCATGATTCAAGTCATGATTCATGATTGAATTCATGATTCAATTCATGATTCATGATTCAATTCATGATTCTTGATTCATGATTCATGATTCGATTCATGATTCATGATTCATGATTCGATTCATGATTCATGATTCATGATTCAATTCATGAGTCATGATTAATGATTAATGATTCTTGATTCAATTCATGATTCATGATTCAATTCATGATTCATAATTCATGATTCATGATTCAATTCATGATTCATGATTCATGATACAATTTATGATTCATGATTCATGATTCATGATTCATGATTCATGATTCATGATTCAATTCATGATTCATAATTCAATTCATGATTCATGATTCGATTCATGATTCATGATTCATGATTCAATTCATGATTCATAATTCAATTCATGATTCATGATTCGATTCATGATTCATGATTGAATTCATGATTCATGATTCAGTTCAAGATTCATAATTCATGATTCATGATTCAGTTCATGATTCATTATTCAATTCATGATTTGAATCCTGATTCAATTCATGATTCATGATTTGATTAATGATTCATGATTCAAGATTCAATTCATGATTCATGATTCATGATTCAATTCATGATTCATGATTCATGATTCAATTTATGATTCATGATTCATGATTCATGATTCTATTCATGACTCATGATTTATGTTTCAATTCATGATTCAATTCATAATTTATAATTCATGATTCATGATTCAATTCATGATTCATTTTTCATGATTCAATTCATGATTAATGATTCATGATTGAATTCATGAATTATGATTCATGATTCGATTCATGATTCATGATTCAATTCATGATTCATGATTCAATTCATGATTCATGATTCATGATTCAATTCATGATTCATGATTCATGATTCATGATTCAAGTCATGATTCATGTTTCAATTCATGATTCAATTCATGATTTATGACTCATGATTCAATTAATGATTCATGATTCATGATTCATGATTCAATTAATGATTCATGATTCATGATTCATGATTCAATTCATGATTTATGATTCATGATTTAATTCATGATTCATGATTCGATTCATGATTCATGATTCAATTCATGATTCATGATTCAATTCATGATTCATGATTCAATTTATGATTCATGATTCATGATTCAATTCATGATTCATAATTCGATTCATGATTCTTAATTCATGATTCATGAATCCGTTCATAATTCATGATTCATGATTCAATTCATGATTCATGATTCAATTCATGATTCATAATTCGATTCATGATTCTTAATTCATGATTCATGAATCCGTTCATAATTCATGATTCATGATTTAATTCATGATTCATGATTCAATTCATGATTCTATTCATGATTCATGATTCATGATTCAATTCATGATTCATGATTCATGATTCATGATTCAATTCATAATTCATGATTCATGATTCAATTCATGATTCATAATTCGATTCATGATTCTTGATTCATAATTCATGAATCGATTCATAATTCGTGATTCATGATCCTGATTCAATTCATGATTCGATTTATGATTCATGATTCATGATTCTATTCATGATTCATGATTCATGATTCAATTCATGATTCATGATTCATGATTCATGATTCGATTCATTATTCATGATTTATAATTCAATTCATGATTCATGATTCATGATTCATGATTCATGATTCATGATTCAATTCATGATTTATAATTCGATTCTTGATTCTTAATTTATGATTCATGATTCAATTCATGATTCATTATTCATGATTCAATTCATGATTCATGATTCATGATTCAATTCAAGATTCATAATTCGATTCATGATTCTTGATTCATAATTCATGAATCGATTCATAATTCGTGATTCATGATCCTGATTCAATTCATGATTCGATTTATGATTCATGATTCATGATTCTATTCATGATTCATGATTCATGATTCAATTCATGATTCATGATTCATGATTCATGATTCAATTCATGATTCATGATTCATGATTCATGATTCGATTCATTATTCATGATTTATAATTCAATTCATGATTCATGATTCATGATTCATGATTCATGATTCATGATTCAATTCATGATTTATAATTCGATTCTTGATTCTTAATTCATGATTCATGATTCAATTCATGATTCATGATTCGATTCATGATTCATGATTAAATTCATGATTCATGATTCTTGATTCATGATTCTTGATTCAATTCATGATTCATGATTCAATTCATGATTCTTGATTCATGATTCATGATTCATGATTCAATTCATGATTCATAATTCATGATTCATGATTCTTGATTCAATTCATGATTCATGATTCAATTCATGTTTCATAATTCATGATTCATGATTCGGTTCATGATTCATGATACAATTTATGATTCATGATTCAATTCATGATTTGAATTCTGATTCAATTCATGATTTGAATTCTGATTCAATTCATGATTCGAATCCTGATTCAATTTATGATTCATGATTCGATTTATGATTCATGATTCATGATTCAATTCATGATTCATTATTCATGATTCAATTCATGATTCATGATTCATGATTCAATTCATGATTTATGATTCGATTCATGATTATTAATTCATGATTCATGATTCGATTCATGATTCTTAATTCATGATTCATGATTCGATTCATGATTCATGATTCATGATTCAATTCATAATTCATGATTCATGATTCGATTCATGATTCATGATTCAATTCATGATTCATGATTCATGATTCAATTCATGATTCATGATTCATGATTCAACTCATGATTCATGATTCAATTCATGATTCATGATTCATGATTCATGATTCAATTCACGATTCATGATTCATGATTCATGATTCATGATTCAATTCATGATTTATGATTCGATTCATGATTCTTAATTCATGATTCATGATTCGATTCATGATTCTTGATTCATGATTCATGATTCGATTGATGATTGATGATTCATGATTCAATTCATGATTCATGATTCATAATTAATGATTCAATTCATGATTCATGATTCGATTCATGATTCATGATTCAATTCATGATTCCTGATTCATGATTCAATTCATAATTCATGAGTCGATTCATGATTCATGATTCATGATTCAATTCATGATTCATGATTCATGATTCAATTCATGATTCATGATTCATGATTCATGATTCAATTCATGATTCATGATTCATGATTCGATTCATGATTCATGATTCATGATTCAAATCATGATTCATGATTCAATTCAAGATTCATGTTCTTGATTCAATTCATGATTCATGATTCATGATTCAAGTCATGTTTCATGATTCAATTCATGATTCAATTCATGATTCATGATTCATGATTCAATTTATGATTCATGATTCATGATTCATGATTCATGATTCTATTCATGATTCATGTTTCAATTCATGATTCAATTCATGATATATGATTCATGATTCAATTCATGATTCATAATTCATGATTCGATTCATAATTCATGATTCAATTCATGATTCATGATTCATGATTCAATTCATGATTCATGATTCGATTCTTGATTCATGATTCATGAATCGATTCATAATTCATGGATCATGATTCAATTCATGATTCATGATTCATGATTCAATTCATGATTCATAATTCATGATTCGATTCATGATTCATGATTCTATTCATGATTCATGATTCATGATTCAATTCATGATTCTTGATTCATGATTCATGATTCGATTCATGATTCATGATTCATGATTGAATTCATGATTCATGATTCAAGATTCATGATTCATGATTCGATTCATGATTCATGATTCAATTCATAATTCATGATTCATGATTCAATTCATGATTCATGATTCAATTCATGATTCATAATTCGATTCATGATTCTTGATTCATGATTCATGAATCGATTCATGATTCATGATTCATGATTCATGATTCATGATTCAATTCATGATTTATGATTCGATTCATGATTCTTAATTCATGATTCATGATTTGATTCATGATTCTTGATTCATGATTCATGATTCGATTGATGATTCATGATTCATGATTCAATTCATGATTCATGATTCATAATTAATGATTCAATTCATGATTCATGATTCATGATTCGATTCATGATTCAATTCATGATTCCTGATTCATGATTCAATTCATAATTCATGAGTCGATTCATGATTCATGATTCATGATTCAATTCATGATTCATGATTCATGATTCAATTAATGATTCATGATTCATGATTCATGATTCAATTCATGATTCATGATTCGATTCATGATTCATGATTCATGATTCAAATCATGATTCATGATTAAATTCAAGATTCATGATTCATGATTCAATTCATGATTCATGATTCAAGTCATGTTTCATGATTCAATTCATGATTCAATTCATGATTCATGATTCAATTTATGATTCATGATTCATGATTCTATTCATGATTCATGTTTCAATTCATGATTCAATTCATCATTCATGATTCATGATTCAATTCATGATTCATGATTCATGATTCAATTCATGATTCATAATTCATGATTCGATTCATAATTCATGATTCAATTCATGATTCATGATTCATGATTCAATTCATGATTCATGATTCGATTCATGATTCATGATTCATGATTGAATTCATGATTCATGATTCAAGTCATGATTCATGTTTGAATTTATGATTCAATTCATGATTCTTGATTCATGATTCATGATTCGATTCATGATTCATGATTCATGATTGAATTCATTAATCATGATTCATGATTGAATTCATGATTCATGATTCAAGTCATGATTCATCTTTGAATTCATGATTCAATTCATGATTCATGATTCATGTTTCAATTAATGATTCATGATTCATGATTCATGATTCAATTTATGATTCATGATTCATGATTCATGATTTATGATTCTATTCATGATTCATCTTTCAATTCCTGATTCAATTCATGATTCATGATTCATGATTCAATTCATGATTCATGATTCATGATTCAATTCATGATTCATAATTCATGATTCGATTCATGATTCAATTCATGATTCATGATTCAATTCATGATTCATAATTCATGATTCGATTCATGATTCATGATTCAATTCATGATTCATGATTCGATTCATGATTTATGATTCGATTCATGATTCTTGATTCATGATTCATGATTCGATTCATGATTCATGATTCCATTCATGATTCATGATTCATGATTCATGATTCAATTCATAATTCATGATTCATGATTCGATTCATGATTCATGATTCAATTCATGATTCATGATTCATGATTCAATTCATGATTCATGATTCATGATTCAATTCATGATTCATGATTCATGATTCATGATTCAATTCATGATTTATGATTCGATTCATGATTCTTAATTCATGATTCATGATTCATGATTCGATTGATGATTGATGATTCATGATTCAATTCATGATTCATGATTCATAATTAATGATTCAATTCATGATTCATGATTCATGATTTAATTCATGATTCATGATTCATGATTCATGATTCAATTCATGATTCATGATTCATGATTCGATTCATGATTCATGATTCATGATTCAAATCATGATTCATGATTCAATTCAAGATTCATGATTCATGATTCAATTTATGATTCATGATTCATGATTCAAGTCATGTTTCATGATTCAATTCATGATTCATGATTCATGATTCAATTTATGATTCATGATTCATGATTCATGATTTATGATTCTATTCATGATTCATGTTTCAATTCCTGATTCAATTCATGATTCATGATTCAATTCATGATTCATGATTCATGATTCAATTCATGATTCATAATTCATGATTCGATTCATGATTCATGATTCAATTCATGATTCATGATTCATGATTCATGATACAAGTCATGATTCATGATTCAATTCATGATTCAATTCATGATTCATGATTCATGATTCAATTTATGATTCATGATTCATGATTCATGATTCATTATTCATGATTCTATTCATGATTCATGATTCATGATTCAATTCATGATTCAATACATGATTTATGATTCATGATTCAATTCATGATTCATAATTTATGATTCATGATTCAATTCATAAATTATAATTCATGATTCATGATTCATGATTCAATTCATGATTCATAATTCAATTCATGATTCATGATTCATGATTCATGATTCAATTCATGATTCATGATTCATGATTCAATTCATGATTCATGATTCATGATTCAATTCATGATTCATGATTCGATTCATGATTCTTGATTCATGATTCATGATTCGATTCATGATTCATGATTGAATTCATGATTCATAATTCGATTCATGATTCGATTCATGATTCATGATTCATGATTGAATTCATGATTCATGATTGAATTCATGATTCATGATTCATGATTGAATTCATGATTCATGATTCATGATTGAATTCATGATTCATGATTCGATTCATGATTCATGAATCATGATTCAAATCATGATTCATGATTCAATTCAAGATTTATGATTCATGATTCAATTCATGATTCAATTCATGATTCATGATTCATGATTCAATTTATGATTCATGATTCATGATTCATGATTCTATTCATGATTCATGATTCATGATTCAATTCATGATTTATGATTCATGATTCAATTCATGATTCACAATTCATAATTTAAGATTCATGATTCAATTCATAATTAATAATTCATGATTCATGATTCAATTCATGGCTCATGATTCAATTAATGATTCAATTCATGATTCTTGATTCGATTCATGATTCGTGATTCATGATTCAATTCATGATTCAAATTATGATTCACGATTCATGATTCAATTTATGATTTATGATTCATGATTCATGATTAATGATTCAATTCATGATTCAATTCATGATTCATTATTCATGATTCAATTCATGATTCATAATGCATGATTCATGATTCAATTCATAATTCATAATTCATGATTCATGATTCATGACTCATGATTCAATTCATGATTCATGATTCAATTCATGATTCATGATTCAATTCATGATTCAATTCATGATTCATGATTCATGATTCGATTCATGATTCATGATTCATATTTCAATTCATGATTCATGATTCAATTTATGATTCATAAATAATGATTCATGATTCAATTCATGATTCATAATTCATGATTCATGATTCAGTTCATGATTAATGATTCAATTCATGATTCATGATTCAATTCATGATTCGAATCCTGATTCAATTCATGATTCATGATTCGATTAAGGATTCATGATTCATGATTAAATTCATGATTCATGATTCATGATTCAATTCATGATTCATGATTCATGATTCAATTCATGATTCATGATTCGATTCATGATTCTTGATGCATGATTCATGATTCGATTCATGATTCATGATTCGATTCATGATTCTTGATTCATGATTCAATTCATGATTCATGATTGAATTCTCAATTGATTTCATGATTCATGATTCAATTCATGATTCATGATTCATGATTGAATTCATGATTTGATTCATGATTCATGATTGAATTCATGATTCATGATTCATGATTGAATTCATGATTCATGATTGAATTCATGATTCATGATTGAATTCATGATTGAATTCATGATTCATGATTCATGATTCAATTCATGATTCATAATTAATGATTCATGATTCTTGATTCAATTCATGATTCATGATTCAATTCATGATTCATAATTCATGATTCATGATTCGGTTCATGATTCATGATTCAGTTCATGATTCAGTTCATGATTCATGATTCAATTCATGATTCGAATCCTGATTCAATTCATGATTCGAATCCTGATTCAATTCATGATTCATGATTCAATTTATGATTCATGATTCAATTAATGATTCATGATTCATGATTCAATTCATGATTCATGATTCATGATTCAATTCATGATTCATGATTCATGATTCAATTCATAATTCATGATTCATGATTCATGATTGAATTCATGATTCATTATTCATGATTCGATTCATGATTCGTGATTCATGATTCAATTCATGATTAATGATTCATGATTCATGATTGAATTCATGATTCATTATTCATGATTCAATTCATGATTCATGATTCAATTCATGATTCATGATTCGATTCATGATTCATGATTCATGATTCAAGTCATGATTCATGATTGAATTCATGATTCAATTCATGATTCATGATTCGATTCATGATTCTTGATTCATGATTCATGATTCGATTCATGATTCATGATTCATGATTCGATTCATGATTCATGATTCAATTCATGAGTCATGATTAATGATTCTTGATTCAATTCATGATTCATGATTCAATTCATGATTCATAATTCATGATTCATGATTCAATTCATGATTCATGATTCATGATACAATTTATGATTCATGATTCATGATTCATGATTCATGATTCATGATTCATGATTCAATTCATGATTCATAATTCAATTCATGATTCATGATTCGATTCATGATTCATGATTCATGATTCAATTCATGATTCATAATTCAATTCATGATTCATGATTCGATTCATGATTCATGATTGAATTCATGATTCATGATTCAGTTCAAGATTCATAATTCATGATTCATGATTCAGTTCATGATTCATTATTCAATTCATGATTTGAATCCTGATTCAATTCATGATTCATGATTCGATTAATGATTCATGATTCAAGATTCAATTCATGATTCATGATTCATGATTCAATTCATGATTCATGATTCATGATTCAATTTATGATTCATGATTCATGATTCATGATTCTATTCATGACTCATGATTTATGTTTCAATTCATGATTCAATTCATAATTTATAATTCATGATTCATGATTCAATTCATGATTCATTTTTCATGATTCAATTCATGATTAATGATTCATGATTGAATTCATGAATTATGATTCATGATTCGATTCATGATTCATGATTCAATTCATGATTCATGATTCAATTCATGATTCATGATTCATGATTCAATTCATGATTCATGATTCATGATTCAAGTCATGATTCATGTTTCAATTCATGATTCAATTCATGATTTATGACTCATGATTCAATTAATGATTCATGATTCAATTAATGATTCATGATTCATGATTCATGATTCAATTCATGATTTATGATTCATGATTTAATTCATGATTCATGATTCGATTCATGATTCATGATTCAATTCATGATTCATGATTCAATTCATGATTCATGATTCAATTTATGATTCATGATTCATGATTCAATTCATGATTCATAATTCGATTCATGATTCTTAATTCATGATTCATGAATCCGTTCATAATTCATGATTCATGATTCAATTCATGATTCATGATTCAATTCATGATTCATAATTCGATTCATGATTCTTAATTCATGATTCATGAATCCGTTCATAATTCATGATTCATGATTTAATTCATGATTCATGATTCAATTCATGATTCTATTCATGATTCATGATTCATGATTCAATTCATGATTCATGATTCGATTCATGATTCATGATTCAATTCATAATTCATGATTCATGATTCAATTCATGATTCATAATTCGATTCATGATTCTTGATTCATAATTCATGAATCGATTCATAATTCGTGATTCATGATCCTGATTCAATTCATGATTCGATTTATGATTCATGATTCATGATTCTATTCATGATTCATGATTCATGATTCAATTCATGATTCATGATTCATGATTCATGATTCGATTCATTATTCATGATTTATAATTCAATTCATGATTCATGATTCATGATTCATGATTCATGATTCAATTCATGATTTATAATTCGATTCTTGATTCTTAATTCATGATTCATGATTCAATTCATGATTCATGATTCGATTCATGATTCATGATTAAATTCATGATTCATGATTCTTGATTCATGATTCTTGATTCAATTCATGATTCATGATTCAATTCATGATTCTTGATTCATGATTCATGATTCGATTCATGATTCATGATTCAATTCATGATTCATGATTCAATTCATGATTCATGATTCAATTTATGATTCATGATTCATGATTCAATTCATGATTCATAATTCGATTCATGATTCTTAATTCATGATTCATGAATCCGTTCATAATTCATGATTCATGATTCAATTCATGATTCATGATTCAATTCATGATTCATAATTCGATTCATGATTCTTAATTCATGATTCATGAATCCGTTCATAATTCATGATTCATGATTTAATTCATGATTCATGATTCAATTCATGATTCTATTCATGATTCATGATTCATGATTCAATTCATGATTCATGATTCGATTCATGATTCATGATTCAATTCATAATTCATGATTCATGATTCAATTCATGATTCATAATTCGATTCATGATTCTTGATTCATAATTCATGAATCGATTCATAATTCGTGATTCATGATCCTGATTCAATTCATGATTCGATTTATGATTCATGATTCATGATTCTATTCATGATTCATGATTCATGATTCAATTCATGATTCATGATTCATGATTCATGATTCGATTCATTATTCATGATTTATAATTCAATTCATGATTCATGATTCATGATTCATGATTCATGATTCAATTCATGATTTATAATTCGATTCTTGATTCTTAATTCATGATTCATGATTCAATTCATGATTCATGATTCGATTCATGATTCATGATTAAATTCATGATTCATGATTCTTGATTCATGATTCTTGATTCAATTCATGATTCATGATTCAATTCATGATTCTTGATTCATGATTCATGATTCATGATTCAATTCATGATTCATAATTCATGATTCATGATTCTTGATTCAATTCATGATTCATGATTCAATTCATGTTTCATAATTCATGATTCATGATTCGGTTCATGATTCATGATACAATTTATGATTCATGATTCAATTCATGATTTGAATTCTGATTCAATTCATGATTTGAATTCTGATTCAATTCATGATTCGAATCCTGATTCAATTTATGATTCATGATTCGATTTATGATTCATGATTCATGATTCAATTCATGATTCATTATTCATGATTCAATTCATGATTCATGATTCATGATTCAATTCATGATTCATAATTCGATTCATGATTCTTGATTCATAATTCATGAATCGATTCATAATTCGTGATTCATGATCCTGATTCAATTCATGATTCGATTTATGATTCATGATTCATGATTCTATTCATGATTCATGATTCATGATTCAATTCATGATTCATGATTCATGATTCATGATTCATGATTCATGATTCAATTCATGATTTATAATTCGATTCTTGATTCTTAATTCATGATTCATGATTCAATTCATGATTCATGATTCGATTCATGATTCATGATTAAATTCATGATTCATGATTCTTGATTCATGATTCTTGATTCAATTCATGATTCATGATTCAATTCATGATTCTTGATTCATGATTCATGATTCATGATTCAATTCATGATTCATAATTCATGATTCTTGATTCAATTCATGATTCATGATTCAATTCATGTTTCATAATTCATGATTCATGATTCGGTTCATGATTCATGATACAATTTATGATTCATGATTCAATTCATGATTTGAATTCTGATTCAATTCATGATTTGAATTCTGATTCAATTCATGATTCGAATCCTGATTCAATTTATGATTCATGATTCGATTTATGATTCATGATTCATGATTCAATTCATGATTCATTATTCATGATTCAATTCATGATTCATGATTCATGATTCAATTCATGATTTATGATTCGATTCATGATTATTAATTCATGATTCATGATTCGATTCATGATTCTTAATTCATGATTCATGATTCGATTCATGATTCATGATTCATGATTCAATTCATAATTCATGATTCATGATTCGATTCATGATTCATGATTCAATTCATGATTCATGATTCATGATTCAATTCATGATTCATGATTCATGATTCAACTCATGATTCATGATTCAATTCATGATTCATGATTCATGATTCATGATTCAATTCACGATTCATGATTCATGATTCATGATTCATGATTCAATTCATGATTTATGATTCGATTCATGATTCTTAATTCATGATTCATGATTCGATTCATGATTCTTGATTCATGATTCATGATTCGATTGATGATTGATGATTGATGATTCAATTCATGATTCATGATTCATAATTAATGATTCAATTCATGATTCATGATTCGATTCATGATTCATGATTCAATTCATGATTCCTGATTCATGATTCAATTCATAATTCATGAGTCGATTCATGATTCATGATTCATGATTCAATTCATGATTCATGATTCATGATTCAATTCATGATTCATGATTCATGATTCATGATTCAATTCATGATTCATGATTCATGATTCGATTCATGATTCATGATTCATGATTCAAATCATGATTCATGATTCAATTCAAGATTCATGTTCTTGATTCAATTCATGATTCATGATTCATGATTCAAGTCATGTTTCATGATTCAATTCATGATTCAATTCATGATTCATGATTCATGATTCAATTTATGATTCATGATTCATGATTCATGATTCATGATTCTATTCATGATTCATGTTTCAATTCATGATTCAATTCATGATTCATGATTCATGATTCAATTCATGATTCATAATTCATGATTCGATTCATAATTCATGATTCAATTCATGATTCATGATTCATGATTCAATTCATGATTCATGATTCGATTCTTGATTCATGATTCATGAATCGATTCATAATTCATGGATCATGATTCAATTCATGATTCATGATTCATGATTCAATTCATGATTCATAATTCATGATTCGATTCATGATTCATGATTCTATTCATGATTCATGATTCATGATTCAATTCATGATTCTTGATTCATGATTCATGATTCGATTCATGATTCATGATTCATGATTGAATTCATGATTCATGATTCAAGATTCATGATTCATGATTCGATTCATGATTCATGATTCAATTCATAATTCATGATTCATGATTCAATTCATGATTCATGATTCAATTCATGATTCATAATTCGATTCATGATTCTTGATTCATGATTCATGAATCGATTCATGATTCATGATTCATGATTCATGATTCATGATTCAATTCATGATTTATGATTTGATTCATGATTCTTGATTCATGATTCATGATTCGATTGATGATTCATGATTCATGATTCAATTCATGATTCATGATTCATAATTAATGATTCAATTCATGATTCATGATTCATGATTCGATTCATGATTCAATTCATGATTCCTGATTCATGATTCAATTCATAATTCATGAGTCGATTCATGATTCATGATTCATGATTCAATTCATGATTCATGATTCATGATTCAATTCATGATTCATGATTCATGATTCATGATTCAATTCATGATTCATGATTCGATTCATGATTCATGATTCATGATTCAAATCATGATTCATGATTCAATTCAAGATTCATGATTCATGATTCAATTCATGATTCATGATTCAAGTCATGTTTCATGATTCAATTCATGATTCAATTCATGATTCATGATTCATGATTCAATTTATGATTCATGATTCATGATTCTATTCATGATTCATGTTTCAATTCATGATTCAATTCATCATTCATGATTCATGATTCAATTCATGATTCATGATTCATGATTCAATTCATGATTCATAATTCATGATTCGATTCATAATTCATGATTCAATTCATGATTCATGATTCATGATTCAATTCATGATTCATGATTCGATTCATGATTCATGATTCATGATTGAATTCATGATTCATGATTCAAGTCATGATTCATGTTTGAATTTATGATTCAATTCATGATTCTTGATTCATGATTCATGATTCGATTCATGATTCATGATTCATGATTGAATTCATGATTCATGATTCATGATTGAATTCATGATTCATGATTCAAGTCATGATTCATCTTTGAATTCATGATTCAATTCATGATTCATGATTCATGTTTCAATTAATGATTCATGATTCATGATTCATGATTCAATTAATGATTCATGATTCATGATTCATGATTCAATTCATGATTCATGATTCATGATTCAATTCATGATTTATGATTCATGATTCAATTCATGATTCATGATTCGATTCATGATTCGATTCATGATTCATGATTCAATTCATGATTTATGATTCATGATTAAATTCATGATTCATAATTCGATTCATGATTCTTGATTCATGATTCATGAATCGATTCATAATTCATGGTTCATGATTCAATTCATGATTCATGATTCATGATTCAATTCATGATTCATAATTCATGATTTGATTCATGATTCATGATTCTATTCATGATTCATGATTTATGATTCAATTCATGATTCATGATTCATGATTCAATTCATGATTCATAATTCATGATTCGATTCATGATTCATGATTCTATTCATGATTCATGATTCAATTCATGATTCTTGATTCATGATTCATGATTCGATTCATGATTCATGATTGAATTCATGATTCATGATTCATGATTCATGATTCATGATTGAATTCATGATTCATGATTCATGATTCATGATTCGATTCATGATTCATGATTCAATTCATAATTCATGATTCATGATTCAATTCATGATTCATAATTCGATTCATGATTCTTGATTCATGATTCATGAATTGATTCATAATTCATGATTCATGATTCATGAATCGATTCATAATTCATGATTCATGATTCAATTCATGATTCATAATTCATGATTCATGATTCTTGATTCAATTCATGATTCATGATTCATGATTCATGATTTATGATTCGATTCATGATTCATGATTCATAATTCAATTCATGATTCATGATTCATGATTCATGATTCAATTTATGATTTATGATTCGATTCATGATTCTTAATTCATGATTCATGATTCGATTCATGATTCTTGATTCATAATTCATGATTTGATTCATGATTCATGATTTAATTCATGATTCATGATTCATGATTCAATTCATGATTCATGATTCATGATTCAATTCATGATTCATGATTCATGATTCAATTTGTGATTTATGATTGAATTCATGATTGAATTCATGATTCATGATTCAATTCATGATTCATGATTCATGATTCAATTCATGATTTGATTCATGATTCATGATTCAATTCATGATTCATAATTCATGATTCATGATTCATAATTCATGATTCATGATTCATGATTCGATTCATGATTCATGATTCAATTCATAATTCATGATTCATGATTCGATTCATGATTCATGATTCAATTCATGATTCATGTTTCATGATTCAATTCATGATTCATGATTCATGATTCAATTTATGATTCATGATTCATGATTCATGATTTATGATTCTATTCATGATTCATGTTTCAATTCCTGATTCAATTCATGATTCATGATTCATGATTCAATTCATGATTCATGATTCATGATTCAATTCATGATTCATAATTCATGATTCGATTCATGATTCATGATTCAATTCATGATTCATGATTCATGATTCATGATACAAGTCATGATTCATGATTCAATTCATGATTCAATTCATGATTCATGATTCATGATTCAATTTATGATTCATGATTCATGATTCATGATTCATTATTCATGATTCAATTCATGATTCAATACATGATTTATGATTCATGATTCAGTTCATGATTCATGATTCATGATTCAATTCATGATTTATGGTTCGATTCATGATTCTTATTTCATGATTCATGATTCGATTCATGATTCGATTCATGATTCATGATTCAATTCATGATTTATGATTCATGATTAAATTCATGATTCATAATTCGATTCATGATTCTTGATTCATGATTCATGAATCGATTCATAATTCATGGTTCATGATTCAATTCATGATTCATGATTCATGATTCAATTCATGATTCATAATTCATGATTTGATTCATGATTCATGATTCTATTCATGATTCATGATTTATGATTCAATTCATGATTCATGATTCATGATTCAATTCATGATTCATAATTCATGATTCGATTCATGATTCATGATTCTATTCATGATTCATGATTCAATTCATGATTCTTGATTCATGATTCATGATTCGATTCATGATTCATGATTGAATTCATGATTCATGATTCATGATTCATGATTCATGATTGAATTCATGATTCATGATTCATGATTCATGATTCGATTCATGATTCATGATTCAATTCATAATTCATGATTCATGATTCAATTCATGATTCATAATTCGATTCATGATTCTTGATTCATGATTCATGAATTGATTCATAATTCATGATTCATGATTCATGAATCGATTCATAATTCATGATTCATGATTCAATTCATGATTCATAATTCATGATTCATGATTCTTGATTCAATTCATGATTCATGATTCATGATTCATGATTTATGATTCGATTCATGATTCATGATTCATAATTCAATTCATGATTCATGATTCATGATTCATGATTCAATTTATGATTTATGATTCGATTCATGATTCTTAATTCATGATTCATGATTCGATTCATGATTCTTGATTCATAATTCATGATTTGATTCATGATTCATGATTTAATTCATGATTCATGATTCATGATTCAATTCATGATTCATGATTCATGATTCAATTCATGATTCATGATTCATGATTCAATTTGTGATTTATGATTGAATTCATGATTGAATTCATGATTCATGATTCAATTCATGATTCATGATTCATGATTCAATTCATGATTTGATTCATGATTCATGATTCAATTCATGATTCATAATTCATGATTCATGATTCATAATTCATGATTCATGATTCATGATTCGATTCATGATTCATGATTCAATTCATAATTCATGATTCATGATTCGATTCATGATTCATGATTCAATTCATGATTCATGTTTCATGATTCAATTCATGATTCATGATTCATGATTCAATTTATGATTCATGATTCATGATTCATGATTTATGATTCTATTCATGATTCATGTTTCAATTCCTGATTCAATTCATGATTCATGATTCATGATTCAATTCATGATTCATGATTCATGATTCAATTCATGATTCATAATTCATGATTCGATTCATGATTCATGATTCAATTCATGATTCATGATTCATGATTCATGATACAAGTCATGATTCATGATTCAATTCATGATTCAATTCATGATTCATGATTCATGATTCAATTTATGATTCATGATTCATGATTCATGATTCATTATTCATGATTCAATTCATGATTCAATACATGATTTATGATTCATGATTCAGTTCATGATTCATGATTCATGATTCAATTCATGATTTATGGTTCGATTCATGATTCTTATTTCATGATTCATGATTTGATTCATGATTCTTGATTCATGATTCACGATTCGATTCATGATTCATGATTCATGATTCCATTCATGATTCATGATTCATGATTCATGATTCAATTCATGATTCATGATTCATGATTCCATTCATGATTCATGATTCATGATTCATGATTCAATTCATAATTCATGATTCATGATTCGATTCATGATTCATGATTCAATTCATGATTCTTGATTCATGATTCATGATTCGATTCATGATTCATGATTCATGATTGAATTCATGATTCATGATTCATGATTCAATTCATGATTCATGATTCAATTCATGATTTATGATTCGATTCATGATTCTTAATTCATGATTCATGATTAGATTCATGATTCTTGATTCATGATTCATGATTCGATTCATAATTCATGGTTCATGATTCAATTCATGATTCATGATTCAATTCATGATTCATAATTCATGATTTGATTCATGATTCATGATTCTATTCATGATTCATGATTCATGATTCAATTCATGATTCATGATTCATGATTCAATTCATGATTCATAATTCATGATTCGATTCATGATTCATGATTCTATTCATGATTCATGATTCAATTCATGATTCTTGATTCATGATTCATGATTCGATTCATGATTCATGATTCATGATTGAATTCATGATTCATGATTCATGATTCATGATTCGATTCATGATTCATGATTCAATTCATAATTCATGATTCATGATTCAATTCATGATTCATAATTCATGATTCGATTCATGATTCATGATTCAATTCATGATTCATGATTCGATTCATGATTTATGATTCGATTCATGATTCTTGATTCATGATTCATGATTCGATTCATGATTCATGATTCCATTCATGATTCATGATTCATGATTCATGATTCAATTCATAATTCATGATTCATGATTCGATTCATGATTCATGATTCAATTCATGATTCATGATTCATGATTCAATTCATGATTCATGATTCATGATTCAATTCATGATTCATGATTCATGATTCATGATTCAATACATGATTTATGATTCGATTCATGATTCTTAATTCATGATTCATGATTCATGATTCGATTGATGATTGATGATTCATGATTCAATTCATGATTCATGATTCATAATTAATGATTCAATTCATGATTCATGATTCATGATTCAATTCATGATTCATGATTCATGATTCATGATTCAATTCATGATTCATGATTCATGATTCGATTCATGATTCATGATTCATGATTCAAATCATGATTCATGATTCAATTCAAGATTCATGATTCATGATTCAATTTATGATTCATGATTCATGATTCAAGTCATGTTTCATGATTCAATTCATGATTCATGATTCATGATTCAATTTATGATTCATGACTCATGATTCATGATTTATGATTCTATTCATGATTCATGTTTCAATTCCTGATTCAATTCATGATTCATGATTCAATTCATGATTCATGATTCATGATTCAATTCATGATTCATAATTCATGATTCGATTCATGATTCATGATTCAATTCATGATTCATGATTCATGATTCATGATACAAGTCATGATTCATGATTCAATTCATGATTCAATTCATGATTCATGATTCATGATTCAATTTATGATTCATGATTCATGATTCATGATTCATTATTCATGATTCTATTCATGATTCATGATTCATGATTCAATTCATGATTCAATACATGATTTATGATTCATGATTCAATTCATGATTCATAATTTATGATTCATGATTCAATTCATAAATTATAATTCATGATTCATGATTCATGATTCAATTCATGATTCATAATTCAATTCATGATTCATGATTCATGATTCATGATTCAATTCATGATTCATGATTCATGATTCAATTCATGATTCATGATTCATGATTCAATTCATGATTCATGATTCGATTCATGATTCTTGATTCATGATTCATGATTCGATTCATGATTCATGATTGAATTCATGATTCATAATTCGATTCATGATTCGATTCATGATTCATGATTCATGATTGAATTCATGATTCATGATTGAATTCATGATTCATGATTCATGATTGAATTCATGATTCATGATTTGATTCATGATTCATGAATCATGATTCAAATCATGATTCATGATTCAATTCAAGATTTATGATTCATGATTCAATTCATGATTCAATTCATGATTCATGATTCATGATTCAATTTATGATTCATGATTCATGATTCATGATTCTATTCATGATTCATGATTCATGATTCAATTCATGATTTATGATTCATGATTCAATTCATGATTCACAATTCATAATTTAAGATTCATGATTCAATTCATAATTAATAATTCATGATTCATGATTCAATTCATGGCTCATGATTCAATTAATGATTCAATTCATGATTCTTGATTCGATTCATGATTCGTGATTCATGATTCAATTCATGATTCAAATTATGATTCACGATTCATGATTCAATTTATGATTTATGATTCATGATTCATGATTAATGATTCAATTCATGATTCAATTCATGATTCATTATTCATGATTCAATTCATGATTCATAATGCATGATTCATGATTCAATTCATAATTCATAATTCATGATTCATGATTCATGACTCATGATTCAATTCATGATTCATGATTCAATTCATGATTCATGATTCAATTCATGATTCAATTCATGATTCATGATTCATGATTCGATTCATGATTCATGATTCATATTTCAATTCATGATTCATGATTCAATTTATGATTCATAAATAATGATTCATGATTCAATTCATGATTCATAATTCATGATTCATGATTCAGTTCATGATTAATGATTCAATTCATGATTCATGATTCAATTCATGATTCGAATCCTGATTCAATTCATGATTCATGATTCGATTAAGGATTCATGATTCATGATTAAATTCATGATTCATGATTCATGATTCAATTCATGATTCATGATA